>NW_024006117.1:0-47638 GCF_014805625.2 Glossina fuscipes | reverse complement strand
ATATTATAAAAAAAATAACTTTTTTTGTGATAACAAGAAAAAAAAAACATTTTTTATCAAAACCAAACATAATTTTTAATTAGTTTCCTTCCAAATTGAATTAAATTTAATTTATTTATTTGTTTAAAGTCATAAGCGATTTAATAAAAACATTTCTGAATTATATATATATATATATATATTTTCCTTCATTATTAGATAACAATAATCGGTAATAAATATCAAAAAAAAAAAAAAAAAAAAAATAGGATATTTTTCTAAATTTAATAATAATTTTTAATAACCTTAATGCTATTGTGGGAAAAGTTACCATATATCCATATATACCATTAGTCCAAAAGAATGGCATAGGAAAAATTTTAATCAAAATATTAGGTGTTTGCATGTATTTTGATCATTTTTTCACTTGAAAACAGGCTTCTATTCGGAAAAGTTGGTGCGACATACATTAATCAAAGTATTTTTCATAATTTTTTGAATCTTTTCCCCATCCCCCTGGCCACATAGCCATACCGTGTTGAAAAAAATTTATAGGTTTGGCGGCAATCCAATCCTCGAATCATTTTCACACTTCTTCAGCGCGTCGAAATCGCATGCTGGCCAAGCCATGCTGCATTGATTTGAGCAAGTGGTCGCCAGAAGTCACCATGTGTACTGAGTGCGCTGGGTGTGGCAGACTTTCCAATTCGAGCCGTAACAGTGTATCTTTGACAACTCTTGAGACATCTGGCGGAGCGTTGTCATGAAACGCATTTATTAACCACTACTGCTGTTCTTTTTTGCTTCAATAAATTGTTTAATTTGTCGAATTGACATCGGTAGACATCTGCAGTAACAATTTCATTCGGCTTTAGCAGCTCTTATATAGAGGAGGGTCAAAATCATCGAATGTAACCTTTGCGTAGATTATGATATTTCGCATTACTGTATCGTTTTTATCGACAGATATCGATGATCAAAATACATGCAAGCAAGCCATAAATATTTCTCGGAAAGAGAATAACTTCTACGGTAGAGAAAGCGATTTAGAGAGATAATAGGTAAACGTTTAAACCAGGTTGTTAGAATGTTCGACCTGTGTAAACCGAGAAAGGAAAAGTAAAAGTTAAACTCGCTCGCGATGTCCGCTCATTCGTTGCAGCTTATGCATGATATATATTTAGTCTTAAAGGAACAAACTAAACTTAAAACCGCAAAACAAACGACAAAAGATTACATGGCAAATAACAATTTCTGTGTATATATATATATATGCATATGTATTATTACGAAAATCCTATATTTGATGATTTGAATTTTGAAGAAAACTAATCGATTTTCTTAAAAACCAAAACCTAAAGAAAAGGGAAACCAAAGACATTGTGGCCTCAGGCAGCTGGCGGCTGGCGAAAAGCTTAACAGCAATTAGCAGAAATTGTAGTGAATAAAGAGATTAAGACAATAATGTCGCGACGAATTTACGCGCTGACAACCTTCTAGAGAAAAGGGTATATAAGCAGAATACCTGCAAAAGACAAAGTCAGTCAAGAGAGTTGATTGATGAATCGCAAAATGTGTGAATAGATTTCCTAGGAAGTGCAAATAAAACTTACGTTGACCTAAAAATAACAAATCACTGAAACGAACTTAAGCTCATAAAGAAGCTGAATAAAGGACGTAAAATTACGAAAGTATAGCAATATATCTATATATATATATATATATATATATAGTACCAATGTACACAATGCCCTGTTAATTTTGAGTGTCTTCTAATAGGTAAGCATTACTTGTTATAAAAAAAAAGGAACAGAACAACGCTATGAGCATAAGTCGACATTTGCTTCTTTGAATCAGTCAAGGCAGGGACGAAAACCAAATATATATGCACAGTAAGCAACAAATACAACATTGAAATTACAAATTATGAAAAATGAAATATAATGAAAACATATATAAAACACACCTATTCTTATTATTGCTGCACCATGATTTTAAAACACAGGTTTTAGTAAAAAAGGGGAGGGCTTCGTCAATTCATTGCAATTGGTTACACATTCCGCTTTTTGTAACATATTTTTGGTAAGTTTTGCGATGCGAGACCTAGCGTCATCTTGATGAAAAATCGTCCTTTAATGGCCTTTGGCAATGAACACCGTTTCCTTTTCTAAAGCTTAACTCATAACCGCCAGCTATTGTTAGTTGGAATAATTTCGTCATACCGTGCTTTGCGACTTCACATCTTCAAATTGCTTCGGACATTGATTGTGCTCCACATTGGCATTATTACTTTCAAAAATTTAAAACTGTTAGGTTGTTCGAAAAGTGATTGCATTTCTCTGCTCCCAACAGAGAGATTTTTACACAGCCAAGTTGACGCTTAAGCAATACTTTCATTATGTATTTATGTAGCAAGACTTGGTTTCGAGAATATTTGTTGATGATTCTGTGGAATAGTTTTTTGTTCGATGACTTATCAGCTATGGATCCGGATACCATTGATTCAAATAATCGATTTTTTGAACCTATTCGTATCCTATTCATTGCGGGTAATTAAAATTTCAAGCGAGTTTTTCGCAAAATCATCGTTTTCCACCGTAGCAAACCGCTGTCTCTTTTTATTCTTATCTTCCTGCATATTTAACTGCAGTTTAAAAACTAAGATTCTCAGGTGAGCTTTGTAGGATTTATTTGATGAATTTTCAGTGGGTCAAATAGTTAATTTTCCCCAATTATTCATGTACAACATGTAAGAAGTAATTGATTTTTTTCTCCAAACCGTACTTTCGCTTTGAAACTTAAACGGCAGATTAAAACTAAACTTGATTAAGCAAGCATGTAAAACTGCTTGATTTAGAAAGAAAAAAAAATCAAATTTTTACATCACTATTTTTTTAAATCCATTTTTTGAAAAAATCTTGCGATACGCACTGGATGAAAGTGGAAGAAAATGTTAACTTCCGATTAAACAATGAAAACAACCCATGCCATATAGATTTGACTCAATCAATAGCATAACTTTAAATTTGCTTTCATAAATGCTTTTAAAGCTTGATAATAATGCAACTAACTACGGTAAAAATCCTACTTGTAACAGAGTGAAGGAATACTTTTTGAAAACCGATGACGTCTTATGCATTATATAAGTTTTTTTTTTATTATTTTTTAGATATGTTCAGAGTTTACACTTTTGGAAAATGTATTGCACGTTACATTTTTGGTATAAATGCCTCAGGTTAGAATAATGCAAGAGAATATTTACACATACAAAGCATGTTTTCCATTTACAATAAAAAAAAACATATTTTGTTACATTTCAAGATGCATTTTTATTAAGATACAAGAATCACTTTCAAAGATATCATGTCGATCAAATGCAATTTCTTTTTCATCTCTCTTATCGTTACCACCAGGGAATATGTGTACTAAAAACCAAATATCACGTCCTTTTGTTTGCATTGCACGAAGGTCTTCTAAAAAAAGGTAGACATGGTTATGATGGAATTGAGTTAATTTTCGCAGTGAATAAGAAAACAATATTTGTACTTTTTCTGTTGTAACATATCTTTTTCTTATATCTTCTACTCACAGCACAGTTACACTAAGGCTGACGTAGACAGCGAAATAAAACGCTGCAATCGTAAAATTGAAACAAGTGAAAGTGCTTTAGTGGGCCACGACTCACCATTCGCTTCATGCAGTTACACATATACCTATCATAAGGTGTTATATGAGAAGTGGTCGAAAAAGTGACTCGATCCGAACCATATTAATATCATTCGTCGTTTGGCCAAAGCACCACGTCCTTGAGCCAAAACTCCTCAACGTCAAGTGACAAATTTCATGAAAATATCTTGGAAGTTGCGACTTGCAAGTTGAACGTAACAAAACAAGACGGACGGATGCACAGACCAGTTTAGCTCGATTCAAAAAGAAACTCAGAATTGATTGGTACAATAAAAGATGGACATATCTCAAATCCTATTGGATGCTGCATACGTACGCACAAACTTAAAGTTGGAGCACAAGTGGTGAAGGGCATAATTCGATTTGGTAACAGTGAAATAGGTAACTCATTTAAGAATTACGTAAATGGTTTTCGTTTTTTTTTTTTTTGTCAATTTTTACAGAGGGTATCGATAAGAGTACAAATTTTATGGGATCGATGATTAGAAAACTTTAGCGATTCCAGACACAAACTGGCACTTCACTTGCAATATTGCAGATTTCTTTTTAGCTTCAGCTCTCTCTCTCTCTCTCTCTCTCTCTTATGGAATATAGCCGTGAAGTCTCGGGGCAAAATCTCTTAATGTACCTACAATTATCATTTATATTTCTTCTGCTGATAACTGATGATAAGCTTGCAATACTTAAACATAAAGTGCGCCATTAGCATGCATTTACTTAAGTACTTTAAAGCCATTGTGATGTGTTTTGTCAAATTGGAAATAATGCCTAAACATGGAATAGTAAACAACATTACTAAGAAAGCGGACTGTGTTAAAATAACTTCTACAAACAAGCTGAAGAAGGAGCTAAGTGTTCTGCCGCAATTATACTATGGATGTGACATCAACCACCCGCGCAACAATCTTAAACAATGCAGTGATGATATTGACAGTACAGTGTGCAGCGAGTTGCTAGCTAAAGGCCTCATGCACACTAGCGAGATTTATCACTCAAACACTTGGACAAAACAAAAAGGGAAAAAAATGCTCCTAGCAAGAGAAATAGAATCGCTCCTCGCAAGACAGTTAGGCGTACACACTTTTAACGCAACACAGGTGCAATAGGGTGCAGTTGGTTTTTCTTAGTAAGGAACTATTATGTAGGTAAGAGAGGCTGTGCAACAAGTTTTATTAGTTCGTTTTTGAAAACCTTAAGCAGAGGTTGAGATTATCATTGCTCTTTGAAAAGTGGCTTCTATTTCAAAATAGGTTACGAATAAGGACTTAAGAAGAAAGACTGAGATCATTGTTGAAGAGTGGCTTTTAGCTAAGAATACCTTGGAAATATCAGAAAGAGAAACTAAGACTCTCTTTGACGTTTGAAGAATGTCTTCTAAATCAAAATACCTTAGGATCAGCCTTTAAAACGACTAAGACTATTGTTGAGTATTGTGTGAGGAGTGGTTTGCCACTTAAGATCTGCTTTATGATTTCCCTATCTGGCTGTCTCTCCTTCACTTAACTATATCTTCTCCTCGCGGCTAGCTCTCTGCTATCTGTTAATAATTTTTCTCTCTAGCGATTACTTTACTCATCGATCACAGACCACTTCGATTGCCCCTGACGCCGTCTTCTTCACTTGACGATCTTTTGTCCGCTTGATGGTTTTCTTAGCCTTATGGGTCCCACGACGATTGTCAGTAAAATGTGATTAGGAAAATCACTTCTTGCGGAACAAAAGCATGACAATGTAATCATGGCCTTGTAGGGAGGTTAGTTAAGAGTGATAGCGAATTTTAACCATTTAAGATTTCATTCTCTGGCTGCGGAGTATCTTTCATTAACGGAAAAAATAAACAAATTAAACAAAGCTATATATGGATAAAAAGAACCAATCAAGAGTGCCCTAAAAATCACCCACACGGACACACGTGTAGCTTTACATGTACATGTCAAGAATACAAAGTTTCATTCGCTTCGCTGGAACCGAACCACAAAGAATTGGAGGGGTTCCGAAAGAAGACAAGCTCGCGGGCCGCTTTTGAAATTACTGTCAAAGAAAAACCCCTCACATGCACATACACTTTACATGCACGTATCAAGAACGGGAAACTTGACGCACTTTGTTAGAATCAAAGATTGATTTGAGCGAAGTCTTGCGCTGATACTGGGACGATAAAGATTGACCACCGAATGCAAGAAAATCTTTACCGCGATGAAGTCCGAAGGAGAATAATTAAAAATTTTTTGGCTTAAAATTCAATAAAAAAGTAAACATAGAAGATTTCATTAAAGCTACCTTTAGGTAATGGTAACCAAGAACATCACTGTCACTGAGACCTACGTTTTTTTTTAAATTTAAAAATTAAAACTTTTCTTCTTATATCAAATATGTTATTATCATAACTAGCACATCTTGCATTTTTTTTTAATATCCAAAATTCATGTAATTTGCGTTCATTCTTTTTTTTGTTTGAGCATAAGTAAAAAAAAAAAATAAGTAAATAAATAAAAAATTTTGAAAAAACTATTTTTTTTTTTTTCTAAATTAAAATATGTTAGCAACGCATGCGTTGTGTTACTGACTGCTAAAAAAAAAAGGAGAAAAATTCATTTCATCGGTAAAAAATATTTATACAGTTCTTAGGCACTTATAATTAATACGTTACGATTTTTGACTGCATGATGGCTGTTGGGATTTTTAATATATCTTTTATATATAAATAACTTTTTAAATGATTTTTTTTTTTCTTTTTTGTAAGGTTTCAGTTCATATACTTTTTTGAATTATAAAATATTTCTTTTTAATTTTTTTTTTTTTTTTAAACGCAAAATTTTTTATTCGTGTATCTGTTTTCGTCTATTTATTTATTTTTTTTTTTTTTAACAAATCTCACTACACTTGGAAATTTTCTTTTAAGGAAACCGTTAATTATTTGCATCTTTTTTTTTTTTGTTTAATTATTTGTTAATTTATTTTTAATTTACTTCTTTTTTTTTTTTGTTTTACCACAACTTTTTTATTTTTATTTTACAAAGCTACACTGGAAAAAAAATGCTTTCATATCAGTCCTTAGTTTATGAAAAGAATATTTTTCTCTTTGTTTTAATTTAAGAAAAAAAAAAAGAAGAAGTTCGTTTAATGTATAAAAAAAAAACAAAATATTTCAAAAAAAGAACTAAAATTCTATATCTAGATTTTTTTTATTTGTTTTTTTTTTCTTTAGAAAAAAAATAAAAATTAACGCGCTTGCTCTCGTTTACATCTCTAGCGCAAGGCGGTATAACCGCTTCAACGGTTCGCATACGAATGCTGCTTAGAAGCGTTTTATGTAAGCAGCAAAGTTTTCACTTTGTCTGCAGCTTCAAGTTTCCGGAATATTGCACTCATTTCAAAGGAAGAGGGTGTAAAAATATAATGTTATGGTGTTCTAATAGCTCTGAACTAAACTCTATGCAGTTAATGTTTCCTTACATCCGTTGCTTTCAAACAACAAAAATCAAAAAAAAAAAAAAAGCAAAAAAAGATCAAAACCAGTTAATAACGTGGTCGCGTGGTTTCGTAATTTTATTGAAGAATTTTTTTTTTTTTTCTTTTTAAAGCTTTAGCCACTAAAGTGTTCTGTTCGTCCACGAAAATTAGTTAGTTATTAATATTTTCTTTTTTTTTCATTTTTTATAAATTCTTGGTTATTATTTTAATATTTCAAAAATTTATTTCTGAAAAATTTTTTCAAAATAATTGTTTTTCTTTTTTTCCTTTTAAATCCTGTTCTGTGTTTTTTTTCTTTTCCTTTATTTCTTTATACTTTGTTAGCAACAGGAACTTAACTGTTATATGGGAAACTAACAACTGATTTCTTGTTGACCAAGTCCTTAATGTTGACGATGTACTAATTTTGAGTGTAACCGCCTATGCAAGGATTTTTGATTATAACTCAGTTTTCAAAAAAAAAAAAAAAAAAAAAAAAAAAAACTATAAAAAAATAACAATAATTTTAACACTACTTGCATGCATGTATAGATCAGCTTATGTGTGTTTGTGCGAGTGATATGAAAGCAACATGTTGTATATCGTATACTCTGGCACACTTACACACAGTATCATTTGTTTTTTTTTTTATACTCTTTACCTTCGTTTCCTCACAGTAACGATGCGCATTCATTTTTGCTCTACTACTACTACTACTACTACTACTACTACTACTACTACTGCTACTACTATTACTCGCTCTCTCGCTCTCTCGTACTCTCTGTCCCCCTCTTTCTCTCTCTCTCTCTGCCAGTTTATTTGCAATTTCTGGTTTGAGCGTTGCGCATTATATATGTGTGAGGGATGAGAATCAGATTTCCTCTATGCACTCAATATGTTGCTTAAATGTGTGTGAGCATAAAATCTACAGTCACGTGTTGCATGTTGAGTTAAAGCTTAGTTTTTGTTTGCTTTATTTCATGTGTAAAGCGCGCCCTTCAACTCTTTGTGTTGTAATGCCTTCGAAAAAAATGGGCGCGTACCGTTCGAAAGCTTTTTATGCTGCTTTGTTTTGGTTTTTTTTTTTTTGTTCTATGAATTTTTTTTCGATGTTCACTTATGCTTAGTCTTATGAGTGGGGCGTATGCTATAGAGCGCATATTTCTATATAGTTTTTATTGCATTTCCTGTTTCGCTTTTTTTTTTTTTTTTCCTAATTACTTTTTGATTTAGTTTGAATCTCGGTAAATGATCTCTTTTGTCATTTTCTTCTCTTTTTTTTTTTTTTTTTTTGCTATTCTTCTTTCTTTTAAATTTTTACAATCTTGATTATGGATTCGATAAGCGTGTATTTTTTGAGAACTAATATAGGAGCGTGATACATTAAAAGCGCACCCTAACCCATAATGCAAATATAGCGATCGTTAACTACTCGTAAAGTACCGTATTTTTCAGGCTATAAGACGTATTTTTTTTGCATTTTGGGTTCGTCTTAGGGTCTGATGGTAACATTAAAACATTTTTTCATTAAATCGTTTATAAATTTGAGATATGTGAAGTATGACAACAATAGTTTAGATGCAAATAACACAAACGTTGACATTACCGAGATGAGTGATAGTACCGAGAGTAAAGATCAACTGAATATCGCTAGTACGAGTTTTCTTTACAATAAACAAAAATTTTGATCCGAAAGTAACATTTAAATATATTTTTCTAAAAATCCTCTTGTAAAAGTGACATGTGTCTTACAGGTCGAAAAATACGGTAGCTAGGAAATGTGTTAGGCCCTTCTAACCATTTGAATGTGTTGACTTATTTAGCGATATACTTGTATAAGTCTAAATCTCTTTTTACACGAATTTTTTTAACGGAAAATTTAATTTAACACGAGTTAAGAAGAAGAAAGAAAACACCTTTTCTGCACGAATTGTTTTGTCGTAACACGATTTTCAAAATTCGATGATTTCTTTTTATAAACTTTTTTAATAAATTTTT
Source organism: Glossina fuscipes (assembly GCF_014805625.2). Classification (NCBI taxonomy): domain Eukaryota; kingdom Metazoa; phylum Arthropoda; class Insecta; order Diptera; family Glossinidae; genus Glossina; species Glossina fuscipes. The sequence goes on along the minus strand of NW_024006117.1, from coordinate 38,521 downwards.
TTAATGATTTTTTTTTTTTTTTGATGATTCTGGGAATTTTCTTATTCTTACTCCCCGAAAATTTGTACAATAACTTTGCATTATATTGTTTAAAATCCAATTACGATCGAGTAACAATACATGTGGTAGAGGCAATCGATTCATTTTTAACATAGAATGTATATTAAAAGCCGCCTGAGTGGCCGAGTAGGCAAGAGTCTCGATTAGCATTGAGGTCGTAGGTTCAAATCTCAAGTGCGGTAGAGTTTTTAATAAATCCGAAAGCCTTAGATGCTAGGGCTTTAAGGCCTTTAGTCTTAGAATTTATTCTCTGACTAAATTTATAATAATAATAATAATAATAATAAAAGCCAGATTATAAATTATTCAAAATAGCAGAACATTGTTTAAATGTTACATGTTTAGGTTAAAAATTTGGATAATATGGGTTACGATTAACAAGCCTCTAAAGCGAGTGGGTAGGTATTCGTGGATGACCTTCCGGAATGTTACTATCCTATTAGCTCCATTCCAAAAAAAAAAAAAGAAAAATTGGTCAAAAGTATATATTTTTTTTTTGATCCGTTTTGTTGTTATTCTGTTAATTAATCCCTTTCAATTTCAATGGAAAAAATTCATATTTTTTTCTGGTTCGTTTTTAAAAAATTACAATATTAAAGAAAAAATATTTGAACACGTCAATAAATGTCCAAGCATGTGTGAAGAATTCGCTTCAATAAATCAATTTGAGCATCGCAGTGATGTGGTCGCAACTTTTTAATACAAGTTTCGAATGCTTCTAGTAAACAATGGAAAATAAAATGAAAAGAAGCCAAATAATAATAAAACTAACAACAAGAATAATTGCAGGTGAATAACAGAATAAATTTTTCACACATTTTCACTTATATGCTTTACGCAATATGAGTAAAAAGTGCTATCGGAAGTGAATCATGGAATTATTCTTTTCTTCTTTATTTTAAGATATTTTTTTCTTTAGACTTAAGATACTTTTTGCGAATTCTTTCTCAGTTTTTATTCGGTCTTTGTACGGTCGCTAAGTTAAAACACAAAAACAAATTTCTATTGTTTTTTTTCCTCTTTGTGGATTCGGTTGGAAATTTTCGCTTATTCCAGTCGCCATATTTTTGCAGACTTAAACTTTCTGATTTACCATCATGGCCAATAAGAATTAGCTTCGCCTCGAGAATTATTAAAGTGCTATGTGAATTTGCCAGTTCTACTTGCATGTCCACAACAGACGTACTAGAAACTATGGCTTTCTCAATGCCGCCTAAATTATAAGTTACATCGATCTCTTATTAAACAATGATTCATATCGAGGATTTGATTAAGATTCGAATCAAATCCACAAAAACAAGTACATCCTTTCCCCATTATAATATCGAGATGCTTTGTGGTAGGTAGCAGGCACTTACACACATTCATACCAGCTTTTCCATTTTAATGTTAACTCAAGTATAGCTATATATATAGTATGTAGACTATAGATATCTATAAGAAAACCATTTCTTGATTATTGATATTTATTACCTCGTAGTTTGGATTAACTTAAAGCATTAAACGCATTATATCGAGTAATTAGTGGTCAAACTTAGCTATTAGCTACTTATCCGTATATACATATATATATATATATATATACATATATGTAATATATGTAAGTGTTAAAATATATAACTATTTTTCTGAAGAAACATTTCAGCAGGAAGCGGGTAAAATTAAATGTTTCTTCTCTTGTCTTGATATTCGTTGCATTTTGAAATATAACTAAGTTTAGATGTAAATAAATAAACAAATAAATGTAGAAAAGGATGGATAGTTACGTGGAGGCTGTGGTTGTATCTAATGAGGACGACAGGGACAAAGAAGAGGAGAGCACCTATGTGGCCAGAAGAAAAGTTGATTCTAGGATTTCAGTGCGATCGTACAGCGATTTTGAATAGAGCTCGCCTTGATTAGTATAAACATTTCCCTGATCCCAAAAATGCAATGATCTTCATCGGTTCTTGTAAAGTTAGTGTTCATGAGCGAGCATCAACATTGAAGCGCTCTTCTTTATGATCTGATAAGGTGCGCTGAACGGTTTTCACAGAGTTCGTAAATAAGATAATCTTAAAGCGATCTAATCTAATTTTATAGCCTTTCCAAGCATTTTAAAATATGATCATGTTTATACATTTGACGTCTCTTTATCAAATCCATATTCTAATAATTCCACATTGCGAGTGGTTATCGAACTCTTCGCTAAGTGTATATAAGCATCAGGCTTAAAGCAAATCCTTTTTCTTTGCTTATTTATCCATTTCTTTTTCAAAATAATATTATGTATCTTAGATCCGCTCAAATACGTATGTATTAAACAGGTTTTCAGATAAGGCTTCCAACCATCATTTGCGCTAATTTAGATGACTGAAAAGCCCACTCTCCCAACGTAGGCCTAAAGAAAGTCTACCAGGTCTTCGAAAATGTTTTCAGGGATGCAAATTGCACAAGGTCTTAAACTATCATTTTCAAAAACACTAATAAATAAAAAAGATGATAAGTCCTTGTTCACTATGCATCACTTTGAATTTTTGAATAGTTTGGTTTTTTTAGTTAATTTTTAAAATACCCCGACATCCATTTCGCACAAGAATTCTGCCATATGCGTATTGGTAAATACTACTAACCGCTTGAAAAGGAATAACAAAACTAGAAAACTATTTATTTTATCGTTGCATACTTGTTGCTACACAGCAAAAATAATATATATATTCTCACATAAGATTTTTGTTCATCATATCATAAAACCATAATAGCATGTTTGTTTTATTTCCGAGAAAATATTAAAAAAAATTTTATTGAAATTGAATAAAAATTCATTAACATTTCAAACAACATTTTATTTGAGCAGAATATCAAAAAAAAAAAAAAGAAAATACGAAAAAAGGAGTCTGCATCCATCGCACGTCGAATGGTTTAATTATTTAATTTATATTTACAGTGTAATATAAATTTATAGAATATTTTTAATCTAAATCACATTATCTGAGACATCGTCCAGCCATCGAAAGCCGCGCCGCGGCTGTTCATAGGATATATATTGTAATATTATTTATGTTTGATAGCAGGGAGTAAGAAATAAATCAAAATCCTCGATTAAATAATTCATTTTAATTATGAATTAATCCACAAACCACACTTTTTGTAATCGTTCGAAATTGCAAATATGTAAAGTTGAAATGATTTTTATTCGCCCTTTGCTCTATTTTCGATAATATAAAGCTTGCAGTGACTAGGAAAATTATTAGAATATTTGCAAATATTTTGATTCTCTTTGTCCACATTTTGTAAGCGAGAAAAAAAGCTTAGCGTTACCTTCCATTAGCAACAAGATAGCCTTAAGTTGTTCCTTCTATTGCATTTAAGTATATATTTTGCAAAGTGTTCAACAAATTGAATATAATTTCATTGGGATAGATATAGCGAAGGAAAACAATTATTTCTTTCAAGCGTATTAATAATTTTTTTTATTAAATGTTAATCATACCACCTGATAGTATTATATGTTAAATAAATAATAATTTGTTTTCACATACACCAATTAACATGTGTTCACACATACTCTTCGCTTTAGACGCTACTCGTGTTCTACACCTTTTCGATTTTACACGGTGGTTTGAAAAAGCCTTCTCAAGCCAAAAAACTTTAGAACAATAAAACTTTTTACTTCATGGGCATCTAATTACTTCTACTTACTTTTAATTTATTATTTTGTTTGCATTTTTTTTTTCTTTATCTATTACCGAAAAAGTTGACGTATATTCATTTGGACGAAACGTTCACATAGCCCAAACGTAAACTTCAAAAACCCCACCAAGTGTATACATATATTCTTGATCAGCATCAAATTCTAAATCGATTTAAGCATGTCCCCCTGGTCCGTGTGTCCGTCGGTGCAAGCCGATTGTAAACAGCATCCTGGCCACAGGCCATCGACTTAAGGTTTGACAGAAACATCGCAAGTTCTTGCACGCGTGTTAAAATTGGGCCAAATCGGACGAAACACATACCTGCAGTATTATGCAAAGGGAGGACAACGCTGCTTTTCAAAAAGAGTAAGAAACTAATTTTTTGGTCATTACTCATTAGCTAAACCAGATGAATCTACAAAAATTTAAAACAATTTTTTATGGGCGATGTTATAGTTTAGACAAGGAAAAAATCGGCAACGCCTGCTCATCTTGATAGCGTCCTATAATTTCATTTTTTTTCAAAACCTTTATATCGCATAGAAGCAAGTTTCGAAAATCCCAAAAAGTATATAAATTCTTAAGTAATTTCAAACTCGAAATGCATCTAAGCATATGCGTCTGTTCGTCTGCCCAGCAATCCATCTGCCGAACGGGGCAGTATCTATGGTAAAAATCATCCCGTTAGCGAAAATGAAGATATCGCCGAAAAATATGCAAAAAACTTTGAAACTGACCTATAATTTTGAAAGGATACGCCTACAACGCCCACACATCTATGCAATGAAAAGTTTTATTTTGAAAATAGAAATCGTCTGCACCCACTCTATATCATAGAGCATGAAAATTAAGTTCATTTACTTTTTTTGTCTTTTTTAGGATAACGGTGACGGGTATCGAAAATTCGGCCACCACAAAATATAATTTTCCTACTGATTTTGTTTCTGCTCTTTTCTCTTAATATAATCAATCAGTCGGGGAATGTTCCCTATATGCGTAAACTAATCAGGGTCAGAGGTTAATATGGGAAGAGAATAGAAGAGTAAGAACTAATTTTAATGCATACTAATCCTAATACATTCACACGTACATAAACTATTGAAATTCGAATCTAAGTAATTGTGATAATGCTCGATATTATACAAATGGGTTGATTTGCTATAGCAATTTAAGCAATTTAGTTAAGTTAAAAGGCTAAAAGCTATTTACGATTATTTTTCATTTTTTTTTTTCTTTAAGAATTTTTTTTATTTCTATAAACAGAGTTCTTTTTAACGCCGTAGGTGTTTTTTTTCAATGAATGAAATATTTATTCTTCCCTTTTTTTTGCATATTTATGTAGCAGGGCCACTCTAAACAATTTCCTTAAGGTAGAAAGATAGGCAGCACAACAACAGTATTAGAAGAAGTTATTAAACATATCTTCAAGTAATAAAACAAAAATTATATTGAAAATATATTAAACATCGGAGTCTTTTTCTTTGAATTTGAAATACTGCCACTCACTCAATTCAATTTTAATGTTATTCTTGCCTATTTAAGGAATCATTTAAGTCAATAAAAAAAAAAAAAAAAATTAAATTCTTGAGAAATTTACAGAGGTCTTATCTATCATTTCTATATAATATTATTCTTTTATGCTATTATTAGTCATTTCATTAGTCATTTATTATTAAATATGTTGCTCGTCTAATAGATGATTAAAAAAAGCACATTTTTCAATTTTCACAACCGAAGCCAGAGCTATCCTTCACGCTGCCAACCTTGCCCATAAAAACAAACTCAAAACCGTTATTGTTACCGACAGTTTGTCTCTATTACAAGCTGTTCGGAATCCTTCGACTTCGAGATGGAGCACCATCAACAAATTAAGGAATATAATTACTACACCCGACGGAAAAATTAAAATGTTATGGGTACCAAGTCACATCGGTTTACTGGGAAATGAGCAGGCTGATCGAGCGGCAAAGTATGCTGCTTCTGCTCCTCTAATTATGGATGATGTCATGGAAAAGTTGGATCTTCAAAGATACATTGGAAGAAAAGTTAAAGAGAAAATTGCAGAAGGAAATTTACAATACCATCATCAAGACTACTCTTGCATTAATCCCCAATTAACTCCACCTCTATATCCAACAAATGTTGAGAAAACCAAGATCCAAACATTCTCGAGAATTCGCCTTGGTCATACAATTGTAACTCATCAATGGATCCTAAAGAAGTCTTCTTCCCCAATCTGCAGTTGTGGACAAACTCTTACTATAAAGCAAATTCTCTGCGACTGCCTGAACTTTTTCTTGGCTAGAAGTATTGCATTTGGAAGGATTAACCCTTTGAACATTCTACAATCAGCTTCAGAACAGAATATCAATTCTATTCATTACTTTATTAATACTACTAAGCTCATTATCTAATGTACATTTTATTTTTCTTTTTTATAATTAGAGCCGATAGCCTGTGTTGCTAGTGCTCAATGCCTTTTTTTTAGTCTAAGAATTCATTTCATTAGTCTAAAATTAAAATAATAATAATGTTATTCTTGCCTATTTAAGACAATAAAAAAAAAAAAAAAAAAATTAAATTCTTGAGAAATTTACAGAGGTCTTATCTATCATTTCTACATATTATTATTCTTTTATTCTATTATTAGTCATTTCATTAGTCATTTATTATTAAATATATTGCTCGTCTAACAGATGATTAAAAAAAGCACATTTTTCAATTTTTTATGTAAACATTTTCATTCTCGGTTTACACGGTTTTATGACCAACGCATCTGTCCCGTAAAGTGGTGGATGAGTGTATGTACGCATGAAAATAAAATAATAAATTAATAACTTTGAATTATCATATTATTGGATGAATTGATGCAATTTGAGATTAAAAAAAAAAAAAAAAGAAAACAAAAAAGAGTTAAATTTCGTTTGAATTCATATTAAAATTTTGCACTAATGAAATTAATTATATTACTTAACTACTGCTGTAAGCGTCATTGAGACATCTTTGAATGGCTGTTCGTTCGTTTCTCTATCTTGTTTGTGTCACGATATATGCTCTTATTGTTCCGAAGGGGTAAAATTGGGGGCGCATAGATGTGCTGAACCTCTTACCTCCTCGTGGTGATCCTTAGAAATGGTCTTGACCGGCGAAGAAAAGTTTAAGACTTGAACTATATATAACTTGGCGGCAAGTCTCATAGACTATTGCTAAGAAGGAAATACTAACTAACCAGCTGGCAACTGGTTACTGGTAAAATGCGTTGATATAATAATAGTCGAGAGCATGGTATCGCCCGCCATGTCAGTTGTAGCACCCGATGCTAACTCTCTTCAAGAAACGAAGTCCGGTGTTGGATAGCCGGGCTTGTATGATTAATCCGAAGACAAGAGTGACAATGTCGCGTAAAGCTAAAGGTTTTATAGTCTAACTTTAAGCTCCACGGGAGTCAGGAGCCCACTCACTATGCGGGTAGGGGTAACAGCATTGGTGTACTGCAGATTGGTGCTTGCCAAGATCCTTCGGGGGGAAGCTTGCATATTTACATACGCGTGAAACTGCTGTGGAAGCCAGTATGTTCAGTCCTCAGTTTGAACGCAGCTGTGAACCAACGTGTGAATGCTGACCGCTTGGTACGGGTCCTCGGGGGGTATAGTAGTGGTTGTGGTGTCTATCATTTCTAAAGCGAATAATTAGAGGCAATGATTGGCCTCAACGCTACCCAGAGTGGGTCTATTAAGGCATACCAAATAAACATATGTTGTATCTCCAGTATAGTTTAGGCCCCTAGCTTATAGAGACTGTCCAACCCTCCGGAGGACGTCGGTTACGCTAAATTAACCCATGTGTCATGGCTTTGGATTAAACTTTTCTACCCACCAACAGTGTCTTAAGCAAAATTGAAGAAATTTCAAGTTGAGGCATTTGCTTGTGCAATGGAGATACCGAGGGGTATCTGTTGTAATTTTTGACTAATTTGCAACAAAAAAAAACTTAGTTTTGTAATAATAATGTAAGCGCGTCCATCGGCCGATGTGATCCATATTGAATGCCATCATGAAAATAATAATCTGAAGTGTTTCTACTGAGTATGAAGCGTATGTTTTAATATTCGCAACTGCCAGAATGCTTACCACGGACAGATCCGTAGACAGACATACCTCGATCGATTCAGGCTTTGATGACCATCAAGACAAAGGCTCTCTCTGGTTATCAATATAAATCTCCTTTCTGTTAAAGGTACATGATTAAGAAGATAGATAGACAGATAGAGTTTGAAGAACAGTCCTAACCTGCTTGCAAGCATTACTAAAGAAAAATTTCTGTTAGTTGGAGGCGAGATAACAATTTCAAACAATAAATCACTAACGAGGTACAAATATATAATGGACAACGGATTCAATCGATCTAATGGCATGATTAAGAAAAATCCACAATTTTGTCGATTTGACTTAGTAGGCGGTTGTTCTTGCCGATCGCCTGTAAAAGCCTTCACCAAGATGAGAAACATTATCCAATCAAATTGCAATTGTCCTAAGTTGACCTTATGCCGACTATAAAGCAATTATTGTAAAAATTGCGGATGAGATTACAGGCGAGAAGTCGTTTGGTAACAGATAAACACACAAAAATATAAAAAAAAAAACAAGAAAATTTTCAAACCTTTAAATTACAATCATCCGATGCTTACTCGAACTTACTTTTACAAAATTTGTCGCTCAAGAATTTGAAAGATGAATGATGATGATGATGATGACTTTCGAAACGTCTTATATAGAGAAGGCAAAAACAAAATTTTTTTTATTTTGCTTATTATGTCATTATGTATTTATTGCTTATAAAATACACAGAGACACATAGTACAGCCATCAGAAATTTAAACGTAAATATACAAATTTGAAAATGTTTAAACATAAAAGCATAAGTTCAGCTGATCGCCTGCCAGAAAGACTAAGAACTTTACTTACACAGCGTTCAAGTGTTTATGGTAGTAGAAGTACACAAACGTCAAAGTCGATGAAGCTATAGTTATCATTATCTCAGCCTTCGGTTCGGATCATTGTTACTGAAGTTTCTTCTGTAGTAATGCATATCTTCTGCATGTATTCGAAAATGCCTAGAAACTCGCTAAGCGTATTTTATACATTAAACAGACGCAATCAGATATGCCACTCAGAAGCTTAAGAATAAAGGACACGTTAAGTATAACTCGATTCCCATATAATCGAAGGCAGATATTAGCACTCCAGGGCAAAGAAAACAGAGGACATTGTTTTTGTACGGACTCAATCGGTAAAGATTGTATTGCGGATGTCAGATAATCGAACAAAATGCCAGAACAGGTCTCACTAGCGACATATACAGCAAGCGAGTTATGTAAGGGTCACTTTGGCCCAACAGTCGATAAAACCCAATACAGGATTGCATGATCAATTATAATAAGGAAACAATATGAAGGGGTATAAAGAATATAAAGAGTTCGAAAAACTACATTTCCGTATTTTTTGTAATGAAAATTTGCCATAGAAACAACAGACCACAATTTTTTTTTGCTTCGTTTATGTTAAAGTTGAGAGCAGAGAAGTTTGCTCGAAAAAGTTTGCTAAAATCAAAATAATTTAATATTGTTTCCAATATGTTTCTTTTAAGTGAGCTAAGTTTTAACCTTTGCGACGTTATTAACGAAATTTTTTTTGTTTCATATTTTTCAGCAAACTTAGCGAACAATTAAACCGAAAAATTGACTTGAAACAACTTTTGGGATTTTGAAAATTTTCCAAATACAAAAGAAAAAAACAACTAAGAAAATTATATTCGGTTGTGACCGAATCTTTTATACGCATCAACGTAATCCTATGAAAGACAAAATATATAAAAAAACTAAATTTTCACACTCTGTGATATGGAGTGCGATAATTTTTTCTATCTTCAAAATACAACTTTTTGCCGCATAGGCGTGTGGGCCTTGTGGGCGTGCCCTTGGAAAATTTTAGGTCACTTTCAAAGTCTTTTGCAAATTTGTAGGCGAAGTCTTCATTTTCCATAACGGGAGAATGGTAAACAGAAATGCCACAGCTTTGCGCAGACAAACAGATAGACAAACGGACATGCTTAGGGGCATTCCAATTTTAAAACTGGCCAATAATTCATACACCTTATGGGGTTTTTACAGCATAGTTCTGCGCTTTATAAAGGTAATTCGGAAAAAAAATAAATAAATTTTGAAACATTACAACATTGGGTAGGCGTGGTCAATTTTTTTCATGATGCTCCAGCGTCATCCGTTCAAATTTTTATAGATTTATCTGCTTTACTTGATAAGTTGTGAGCAAAACAACAATTTTTTATTCTTTTCGAAAAACGTGGTAGTGTAGGCGTGTCGATTGATTCGATCGATTTAGTCCACTTTCAATACCAATCTAAGGTCAAGAATTTCCAATGTTGATGGGTTCATATTTGCGGACAGGAAAATGTTTACAACAGATATTACAAAGACGGACAGACGGACATGCTTAAATCGATTTAGAATTTGTTGCTGATCAAGAATATGTATACTTTGTGGGGTCGCTGAGTCGTTATTCTGGGCGTTGCAAACGTTTTGACAAAATTAATAGATTCCTTGTACTTCGATGATGATGAGTATAAGAAGAATGTTTGCTCCGGCGATGTATTACCATACAATAATAATTCTATATTATAATGAAATCTGCTTTCTTTCATTTACTCAATAAGACAATTATTAGAACAATAGACTAAAGTAACAATAGTTGTATAGTAATACGCTCGCTCTCTCTATTCGCGCAAGCATTTATTTAAACATATCGTACAATACACGAATGCATAATTTACTGAGAATATTTTTTTTATATTAAAATAGATTCATTACAAATTTTTATACATATTTAAAAAAGTTTCCTTCTTTATTTTTTTTTTTTTTCCTTCTTCCTTTTCTAATGTTTTTATTTCAATGCAAAAATATTCATCTTGTTCTTGTGCTTTTCATTATCATGTAGTCTCATTTATAAACGAAAACTATATATGTATGATTCGAAGAAGGAGAAGAAGAAGAAGAAGAAAAAGAAAGTAACACATAAGAAAATTTGATAAATTATTTATTGGCAATGGTGTGTAAACACAATGTTTTCATAATTTTCCCATAGAAGCAGAGGTAAAGAGCAAGAACAAAGCCTACTCTTTGATCAATTGCTTGCCTGCTTGCTTGCTATAAATGTCAATATGTGCAATATGTGTAACATATGTGCCTCGTTCCCCTACACTCCCCCGTTATATGCATGCAGTAGTAAGAATAAAATGAAACTAATTTTATAAGTAAACTAATCATAGAAAATCTTTATGTTTTCTTTTTTACATATATATATTTATATACATATGTGTAAAGATGTTTTGAAAATTTTTACATAACATACACCCAGATGTCTTTAATGAAAATTAGCTTATGTTATATGCCTTCCTTATAAAGGAAATTGAAAAGTCTTTTCTTTTTTCCTTTTGTTGTTTGCAGTGTTGAGAAAATTTTATTGTCGTGCAGGTATAACGAAGAATAATAAATGTAAAGAAGTGTTATAAAATTAAAAAAAAATTCATTTACATATGATTTGATGAAATTTAAATTAAAATTTTTTCTCTATTGAAATAAAATAAATTATTATGTAAATGCTAGATTCCTTATCAATCAATATTTTTATGCTAAGAGTAGTCTTTGATGAAGAGGTTAACTCTTCGTCTGCCTTGATGTCGTTATTGGCTTATTGCTGACGTCCTTCGAGCTTGCAAGACAATTTTGTGACTAAAAGGACCTGTTTCAAGACTGTAGTAGCAGATAAGAAGCTTTGGCTATGGTCCAAACTCTTCTCTCTCGACAAGGCGAGGCCTACTTGCCTTATTATTTAAGGTCTTATTATTCAAGGTATCCGTGGGATGACCACAATCGCTGTGAATAGTCCCAGAAGGACTGTAACCAGCAAACAAGCCTAACATGCTGGTTCAATCGATGTATTCGAAAAACTATCATATCTGCTTAGGTATCCCTAGAAAGTTTTTCTTAAGCATCTCCGCTTTAAGTGTAATTGGTCAATCTAACCCCTATGGATCCAGTATTTTTACGCTGTAACGAATTAGCAGTCGGATTACCCTCTGTCGTAAAATTATTACTAACACAGTTTAGGTATATTTTCGAAAAAAATATTTGTGACTTCGCAGTAAATATTTGTCCGTTCGCTTTAATGTCCTAAAATATTGAGAGCTTTAATTTCTCACCAGCTGAGCAGCTGACCAGCTGACCAGCTGAGATAAACTAAATTTATTGTGTCTAGCAGGGCTGCATGACTTGGAGAATTTTTGCCAAAATGTGTTCTTATATATAACAAGTGAAAGCTTTGTAGATGGCCATGGTTCACCATTAAATATCACCGATCACTTCGCTAAGCGAGTTTTCAAAATAACAGGTTATATGGAAATAGGTGGTTGAGAAAATTGTCGAATCCGAATCCTTACGCTCTTTGTGCCGAAAAACACCGATGTACCAAATCTCATGAAAACATAGGAAAAACTGTGATCTTTAGATTGATCGTAAGAACGGACGGATAAATTCACAGGCATCAGGAAGTGATTCGAAATCGACCGCTGTAATAAAAGTCGTCCGTATCAAGTCTTTCTAGATGTTGTGTACATCCGCATAAACCTAATGTACCCTTGAACCACAAGTTCTGTAGACTAGAAAAAAAAAATTAAATCAAAGACAAAATTCATCTTAAATAAGAAAACTTAAAAGCGAGTGTCGACATTTTAAGAAAGTCTACACTAACTTTTATCTTGTGTGCACAGTTGAAAGAAATTGTGAAGAGAGTGTTCCAAAAACCCAACTTGTATACCCCGATATTGGATTGTCGAGCGAAAGCTCTAGGCGAAAGTTATTGTGCAAAATTACAAACCTCAAGCAAGTTCTTCACTCTGGTTGCCCAGTAATTTTTTTACGCCTAGCGTGTGCAAGAGTTCCAGTTGAACTTCAATGTCATAACAATCGCTCCGAGGCATGTTGTATTCGAACATTCGTTTACTGCTACTGGACACATATATATATATACATGTGTAATTTCAATTACACTGTATCTTCTAAAGATTACTTTTTGAATATGTAAAGTAACATTGATTGATTTTCAAACGCAAACGAAAAAAAAAAAATATATAACGTAAACCACAGCCACACCTAGAGGAGAATTTTAGAGTTGTTTTTTAGAAATTACTATGCGCATAATCGCAGCCGGATCGCTAGCGGTTTCAAATTTTATCAAAATAATAGGAACCACCTGCAGAAGATTTTCCCCCTTCCAAGTTAAGCGTACTCTCTCTCTTTACCCTTTCCGCCAAATATGTAACTATATGTAAGAAGAAAACTGAAGTTAAGGCAAGAACACAAAGCCTTTATTTTCTAAAATTGTAATACGACCAATGGTTGATGTCCTCTGTACATGCAACAAGGTGGTGGAGAGAAAGAAGTGAAAAAGAAGGAAGAGATAGAGACTAGTGGGTGTAGTAGTGTATCCGGTGTACGCGGTGAGTTTTATGTCTTTACATATTGATCACTGATTACGATGAAATATCGTTTTGCCAGTCGCGACGCTTATCTACTTTGCAGTGATGCAATGCAAAGGGAAGATTGAGGATTTCAGAAAATATCTGTATGGAAAGAAGTATTTTATTTATAAAAGTGAACAACTTCACGGTCGTGAATATCGTGAAATCGTGATAATAACAGGAAGCAAATATATGCCACTCAATCATAAAGTAAAAGAAAAGCAATCGCTTGTACTGATCTAAAATTTTTATATTCATATTATTCAGTCACTTATTAGATTTTCATACTCATCACGGAAAGATTCATTTTGTCAACACGTTTGAAGCGCCCAGAAGGAAGCATCAGAGACTCGACAAAGTGTACCAAATTCTAAATCGATTTAAGCATGTTTGTCTGTCCGTCCATCCGTCTATGTAATGTCTGTTGTAAACATTTTCCAGACCGAAAAAATACAGATATCGACTTCACATTTGATAGCTTGATTAGAAGCTGCTGCACGCAGATTGGTATTGAAAATGGGCTAAATTGGTCAGAGCACAGGCCTTCAGTAAAGCGTTGAATTAAACGCAACTCCCTTTCGCTAGGCAAAAATTTGTGGGTTTTTCTTGATAACTCACAGGTTATGAAAGATAGAAGACTAAAATCGTTTATAATTACTTTAAGGAAAACTTTACTGTTGTTGTGCAAAGATGGAAAAAGACGACCATGCCCGCACAAAGTGATTACATTTTTTTTTGGCCATTTTTTTAAAGTTTTTTGCTCAGTAATCATAAGGCAAATAAGAAAAATTCAAAATTATTTTGTACTTTCCTCAATTGAAGATGTATTATCCGCCTGAAAAAGCATTAATTCTAAATTAAATACTTGGTGGATACAAAGCCCTGGTGAACTATTTTTTTTCTGAAGAGTGCCACCGATATGGGTATCAAATAAATGAACTCGATGAGTAAAAGGCGACAAGGACAAGTGTCTTAATTATAAACTAACTATGGTAGGCGTGGCAATGTAGTGGATACATTTTTTTTTAAATACCGTCCGTACGGCTTTTAAATAAAAGGGCATGGAAAGGAGAGTAAAATACGAAGTTAATTATAGTGGACGTCACAACTCATTTTTCTTAATGTAGTGAAAGGTGAATGATAAATTTTATACGATTAACCTTTTTATAACAAAAGATTTTAATGATGGCGGGTGGGTTTGTGAGATTCGCGCTCCTCCTGAATATAATTTTCTAACTTGTTTTTGTTTAATTAACTAATTAATAAGTATTTTATAAGGTTTCGCTAAAAGACACGTATCTAAAGGAATGTGGTCCTTGACTGCTAGAAGTTTTATAGCATAAAATTTGCCACAAGCCAGCAGAAGCGTGCTCGAGGTCGGTTGACTTTCGTAAATTACTATTTTTGCGGAAGAAAAAAATTATCATCAAACAAATAATTTAGCAAAATCTTGTTCTCTCTTTTTCTTGTCTTCTTTGTTGAATTGTAAGCAAATTTTTTTTTATTTCACTTAAGACTTTTCTTATCACAACTTTTGTCTTGTTCTCTGCTGAGCTTCAAAGGTATTCATTTCAAATTCATTTTGTTGTTTTTGGTTAAAAAAAATTACAAAACATTGCAATGAATGTTTTTTTTTTTTTTTTTTGTTTAATAAATTTTTTTTTTTTTTTCATTTTTTTTTTTTTCTTTTTTTTTTTCTTAATTAATTTAAAGCTTACGCAAGCAGATGCACGTAGAAATTGAAAAACACAAAAAGTCAAATTTTATTATTCATATAAATTTAACTGGCGATTCTGATATGAGACCCAACGTGCAGTTGTGAAATGAATATTCAGGCAAACTATATATTAATGTTTGCATAGCTTGTTTAAATTCATGATGGTAATGGTTCAACAATTGGTTGTTACACTGCTGCCTTTAATGACAATTACAAAAAAAAAAAAAAAAAATGTCTTCTTTTTTTTTTTTTTTGTTTTATTTTGTTTGTACAAATGGGTATACATTGTAGATGCAGTTATGTTTATAGCACAAAGAATTTCGCTTGAGCTACCTAGCTACCTAGCTAGCTGGCTAGCAAGCTAACTGGTTTCAGTATAATTTACACTCTAGGTAAAGTAGGTAAATTTTCTTATTGTTAGTGTTTTCTTTATCAAGCGACAACGTTGATTATGATGCTGGCGTTTGTTTGACATGAAATATGTACAACAATGTAATGTCATACAATATATATATATATATATATATATATAGTTACTGGCCCATTGTTAGCATAATCTTATGCTTACCTTCTTTGTCGTTTTCTTATACTTATTCGCCCACACACAGAAGCGCTCTTGCACATACTTGGCTACACATTCATAAAACCTTAAATATCACAAATATCTCAACTGGTATTAGCCGGGAATAAAAAGCAAACGGCTTTATATAAATTTCATTATACCCGAGTTCTTTGTACATATACTTTTTTTTTTTTTTTTTTTTTTTTCGTTTCATTTTTTTACCTCGTTCTCGTCATGATATTCTGGTGGTTTCATGGTATAAGCTCTCTGTGATTGTGTGCATATTCAAGCATGTCAGCTAAGGAACTTTGTCAAACAACAACCAACAAGTCTTTTTTTTTCTCTCTCTTCTTTTTTTTTTTCCTCTCAGCTTTCTTTCATTTGAACCATGAAAACCACGGTTGTAATACCGCAAGGAGTGGTAGTTTCCTTTTACCAGCGTTAACATCGTCATCATCGTCATTATCATGAACAGCATCATCATCATCATCATCATCACCATCACCATCATCGTCATTATCATCGTCATAGTCAACTTACATAAATGTATAAAAACCGTGGTAGGCAGTTAAATACTCACAGTGCAGCTTGCTAAATATACCCATACATCCGTACAATGCAAACACCTTATAGTTATGTAATACTTCGTTGTCCTATATGGGACTTTGCTTTGTTCTGTGTGCATTACTTTGTTGCTTCAACGTTGACTTTAAGGTCGCTTATGAATTTGTCTCTAAACGCAAATGTGTGTTAGTATGTGCGTGTTTGGGAATACTTTTTATTTGTTTATATTTGAATTATATGAATTCAACACTATATAAACATTTTGTGAAAGGATTTTTTTTTTTTTTTTGCAAACGTAGTAATAACTAACAATTACTGATAACAGAAACACATCTACATAACTTGCACAGAAGCCGCGATATATATGTATATTGCATGGAACTTATACATTATTGCCTTCAAAGAATTGACTCATATTCGTGAAAGGCTTTGTTTTAGAGTATGCTCTAATCCGTCTTTAGCTATTGTACTACCTTCATATCATGTGTGCGTGTGTGTGAGCCTTTCTTTCTTTTCATTATTCTTTTATTCTTTTCATAATCATGAGTATTGTTCAACTCAGTTTAGAGTGCGGTTGTTAACTATGTTTTGTGAGTTCACGGACTTCAGATTTGGCGGCAAGAAGACGGGCAAATACGTCGGTAGGTAATTTATTGATATAAGATCGATGGCCTTTCAGTGTTGGGAAAATATACGACATTACATACAGGCTCCACTGCACACAAAGATATATTTAATAACAGGTCCCACCTCTTGATCGTGGTGGGACCTACCCAAATCCTCTACTTATGTCAAGCATCCAGTTATATTACAATTTCAGAGTCAAGCGTTTGCTGTCTACCTATCTTTTGTCGATTTGGATGAATGGCTGCTCCGAAATGTTAGGCAGGAATTTAAAGCAGTAGAAGCTGCCGTGGTCGCATTAAGAGAACATGTGGACCCAACAGACGCTTGTTATTCCCTTGAGTCTAGCTATCACTTCTCGGGTCGGTTTTAATAGTAATATAATTCGAAGCAAACAACGGTCTGTGCTGATAGAATTTGTTAGGCTCTCGGTTGTGTTGTCGTGGTCGTGGCATTTAGCGAAGAAGACAACATATGTGAAAAAAGGAGCTATCAGACAAATAAATAAAGTAACACACGAGTTGACCGACACATAAATTGATGTGCATGTATATAAACAAATGAAGAGATACCTATGACTAGGTGAATAGACAAGCGCACGGAGAAGCCAGTGCAAGGACACACAAATAACGGGAAGGACTAGCACGAAACGTCCACTGTAGAGAAAGACCAGCCTGGAGAGAGGCTGCTGTAAAGAGAAACGACTGTAGCGAGGGACGAGTGCACGGACAGAAGTATGCACATAAAGTCAGGGCGATGCGAGCACACAGGAGTCCCGTTAGACCAGAATCCATGACGACAGGCACTTGAAGGAGTTCGTGTACGACTAGTAATCTAAGGATAAAGAGTAGGAGGAGAGGTTCGCAGGAGTAGAAAAGTCCACGAATACACGAGAGCATAAACACAAGAGCACACTAATATACGAGTTCACGTATACGCGAATACACGAATGTATGCATACACGAGTGCTTGAATGCTTGAGTGCACAAGTAGGCATGTACACCAATATACAAACAGACGAATGCACGAGCGTATGAATAGACCTAAGTGCACGAATAGGCGAGCGCATGACTTCACCATCGCCCGAATTCAGAAGAGCGTGAATAGACGGGCCAAGGAATGCACGGATGCAGGAATGGATGGGCTCGAGAATAGATGAACGCAGGAATAAACGGGTGCTTACAAAGAAACTCGAATGTGAATGGCAGGGCCTCTTGGGAAGACAGCACCCGAGAAGGTTCTTTGGTGAGCACAACGATAGACGGCTAAGTTGGTCAATGGAGAGAAACTCACAAGTGAAGACATGAATAAAGCAGAGTAGAGAAAGTAAGCAAGATATATAGAAGCAATTTTCTCTTAGTATACAAATCTTGCATTCTGCTAAATAAAAGTTCTTCAGAAAATGAAAAATTTAAAATTTTCTTTGTTTTACTTATTTGCGTTCGGGTAATAAATAGATTTTTCTTATTATTTATCATATTGTATGAAAAATTTTAAAGATTTCTTTGTATCAAAAAGCTCCTAATAAAAGATTGATTTTTACGATCTTTAAAGTTTAAGTGCGTCATAAATCGTGATATTCCCCGTTTAGATTATTTTATGACTGTTAAGAACAACAACAAAATGCAGGTCATTCTCCAACTCGTTTGGTTCTGTTTTTCTACTACTGGCACATGCACACTACATGTACTTTAAAACTGACGAGAAAACTTTAGTAGCTACTAAATGCATGCATTATTTACTTATGATGTTAGAAAAACTCATGAGACAACAGACAATCGTTAAGAATGTAAATAAAAAACTTTTATGCGTTTCCCGTTGCACAAGAGAGTTATACCAATATTTTCATTTTATAAGCAGACATGCGAGCGCCTATAAGTACATCTGTTCAAATTAGCACTCGATACAATCACTTGTTTGTCTATTTCGTTGTAAAACTTTTCATATCAATAACGTAAGTATCTACAAATGTCCTACAAAGCAGTGGAAAGTCGCTCAATAACTTAGTTAATCTTAGTCAAAAATTTATCTCACTATTTACCAATGGCATTTAAAAGCATAATAGGAATACAACGTCGACTAGTATCTCCTGCCAGTTTTGATGTCGGTGATAAGTCTGCTCGAAGGGAGGGACGTTTGAAATACTTCAGAAGGTTAATATAGCTTTTGTGCTCGTTTTTGAAAATTTTAAAATTTCATCATCATAAAAAGTGACAAGAGAATAAGTTTATAAGTTATTGCTGGTATTCAACACTGAAAAAATGACAGGCTATACAAGAATAACATGCTATGGAAGCGAAGGTTTGGGATTAGAGTTACTTGTAAAAATGCTGCGGCATAATACAATATAAAAAAAGTCCGTAACGCGTAAAGGATAAGACAACCAAAGATATTCCAGTTGGCCCATAATATAGGGAAAAAGGGAAAAAGGGTTTAACGCATAAAGCGTGAGGCAGCCACAGATATATTAGTTTGGGGAAAAAGAAATCCATTATTTTTTCGGTAGATGGCTGCACTGATAGATTTCTCGTAAAGTATCGATCAAACAATTTCAGATTTATGCTCGTTGGAAAGGTGACATTTTGCAGTAAAAAAAATTCTTTTGCTGTTTTTTGTTTGGTGCATTCAGTTGTGAGTTACATCGTGTTAAAAATGGAAGTGAACAAAGAGAAAATTCGGTACATTTTACAGTTTTTCTTTGACAAAGGCGAAAATGCAAGCCAGGCGGCTAAAATTGTGAATGGTGTTTATGGTTCCGATACTGTAACAGCCAATTATGTGCAATTTTGGTTTCGTAGATTCCGTTCAGGAATTTTTGATGTTAAAGATGCACCGCGCACAGGTAGGCCGGTCGTCGAAAATGTCGATAAAATCGGAGAAATGATCGAAGTTGACCGGCATGTTAGCAGTCGTAACATCGCCCAGGAGCTAAAAATCGACCATAAAACAGTTTTAAACCATTTACACAAAGCTGGATTCAAAAAGAAGCTCGATGTTTGGGTGCCACACCAATTAACAGAAAAAAACATGATGGATCGAATTTCCATCTGCGAAGCCTTGGCCAAACGGAATGAGATAGACCCATTTCTTAAATGGATGGTGTCTGGAGATGAGAAATGGATCACATACGATAACCCTGTGCGAAAACGGTCGTGGTCAAAGAGCTGTGAAGCACCTCAAACGGCCAGGAAGGTTTTGCTATGCATCTGGTGGGACTGGAAGGGGATTATTTATTATGAGTTGCTTTCATATGGTCAAACGCTAAATTCTGATCTCTACTGTCAACAACTGGACCGTTTGAAGATAGCGATTGACCAGAAACGGCCAGAATTGGCCAACAGGAGAGGTGTCGTTTTCCACCAGGACAACGCTAGGCCACACACATCTACAGTGACTCGCCAGAAACTTCGGGAGCTGGTTGAGAAGTTTTAATGCTTCCGCCATACAGTCCGGACTTGGCAACAAGCGATTGTCCTCTTTTTCTTGCATTGCAAAATTTCTTTAATGATAAAAAATTAGAATCTAGGGAGGATTGTGAAAATCGACTACTAGAGTTTTTTGCTAATAGAGACCAGAACTTCTATGAGAGAGCATTTTGAAGTTACCTTTAAAATGGCAACAAATCATACAACAAAACGGTGCATATTTGACCCAAATCGGACAATCCGAAGCATGTTAAATAAAGTCATGAAGTTCATATAAAAATAATGGATTTCTTTTTCCCCAAACTAATATAATATAATGTAAACAAGTAAGAAAATTATATTTTATTCAGTCGTGACCGAATCGTTTGTGCAAATCATTGTGATTCTAAAAAAAATTTCGCATCTTATTACATTAGATGGGCGCAGTTGATTTCTTATATTTATCTTACAAAGATACCGGCCGGAGTGCTATATATTCGTTTTTTGCCATAAGTGTGCTCTACCCATAGAGAGAGATTGTAACTATGTATTGGTGAATGCCAATTTTACTTGGCTAAGTTGAATTGGGAAAAACATTTTTTTGCTGCAATTTGGATCATTAGAACCCGGGGATGCAGCCAACTGCTTCAACTGAAGGGATATGAACCGCCTTAAATAATATGGAAATTTATAGGATGTATGAGTTGTACTTTATGAATAACAAGGAGAAGTGAACTCGTGAAGCAAAATTGTTCTCAGTTTTAGTTACCTAAACGTCTAGGCGCAATAGGCGTGTTCTTCGAAAAGTTTGGCTCATTTTCAAATGCGCTTGCAAGTCTTTAAGCAATATCTTCACTTTTGTGAACCGGAAAATGTTTACCACAGATACTACACACTTGCGCACAAATGTACAGATGAGTGGGTGCAGATGCTTAGACGCATTTCGAATTTGAAACTGATCAAGGGTTCACGGGGTTTCTAAAACCTCTTTTTTCGCTTCATTAAAGTTTTGAAAAGAAATGAAGTTTTGATATGCTATAAAATTAAGTAGGTGTGATCGACTTTTCCAATTTCCTAGCGATACTACAACATCTTCAGAACAAGTTTTTGTAGACTATTATCTTCTGTAATTTCTAAGTAATGAGCAAAATATCAATTTTTAACTCCTTTTGAAGAGCAGATGTGCCTTTAGTTTACGTACTATTGCAGGCATGTCCTTCGACCGATATGACCCATTTCCAGCATTAATCTGCGAGCAAGAACTTCCAATTTTTTCGCCAAATTTGAAGTTGATACGTCTATTATTGCAGCTAAGATAATGTCGATAACACTCCACACAGACGGACAGACATAATTTCATTTTTCCGGCCAGAAGAATTTTTAAAACAAGCGTTAGATAGACGAACAGACTTACATGCCTAAATCGGCTCAGAACTGCAAAGTTTCCTTCTGGGACTGGCAAACGTTCGGACAAAATGAATATACTTCCCATTCTTCGGTGATGGTACGACAATCACAGATATCTTAGATATGTTAGTTCTATAAACGACCCTAAAAGTTGAATCTATAATCTAATCCTATAAAGGGGAGCAAAAACTTAGGGCGCAGTTACTTTATGCACACGCTATAGTGCAGAGGTCTTTCTTACTACTAATTATATTCTTCCAAAGATGTTCCTGCGTAAGCTCTTGACATTCTGACGCGTATACCTTTTAACTCCCCTTATCAACTAGCAATGAATACCTCCTTAAAACCATTCATGTGCATTATTTAGCATTATTTCAGTGAATTCTCGCTTTAAGCACTTGAGTATGCATAAGTAAACCTGTGCGTATGACGACTAAAAAAAAAAAAAAAGAAAAAGAACGACGAAAACAAGAAAACGTTAAAAACATATTTTAGTTAAAAGAAATTTACTCACTAGCAGAGAACATAACAAAAGTACTCTTAGGTAAATAAGTAACGTAGATACACGCACTCATACATATTTTCATAAATATTTGAAAAATTTTTATGACAAAATTCTTAAGCCCCTCCCCTCCACCACTTGTTTTTTCCGTAGAACGCATGAACGCATAAAAGTCAAGTCGGTGCTTTTAACCAGCAATAGTTGTTTGTTTATCACAAAATTTAACAAAATTAAAAAAAAAAAAAATGGATAAATGGAAAAAAGTTCTATGCCTCTAATCGAGTAAACGTTATATGCTATTTAAGAGTCTTGGAAAATTTCCAAGTTTATCACACAATTAAATGTAACGAAGTTTTTGCTCTTTTCACTTTTTTCTATGCTTTTTAAGGACACTACAGTCTGTATGTACTGAGGTAAGTATATGTTTATGTTGTTGACAGACTTGTTGCAAATATTTGTAATATTTAAAGAGTTTTTTGACTTTCATATATATATGTATATGTATGTATTTTACAATTTGCGCCTTTCCTCGCTAATCTCTTAGCCCAGATTTTCCCCATATAAGCAAATTTTTTTTGTTTTTTTTGTTTTTTTTTAAATTTCTGACCATTTTTGCTCCGCTTTGTTGACTGTAGTTATCGTTGCTTATTTTTTTTGCAGCCTAAGGGTTTTTAAACATGTTTATGTGCGAATATACGAGACAAAGTGTGCTTTTATGTTACTACTGTGGTATGTGCGGCATGTGAAAGCCATTGAAATCTCAAAAATATCATATATAACGACAAAATACAAACATATCATAGAAAACCAACAAAGCGGATAAGAGAAAACGAGATGGACATGCAGAGGGGCAGAAAGATCATATATATGCGGGGGAAAAGTACAAAGCCATTATATAGGATTTTGCCTAAAAACGTATTTACCTTACGGAATCAGAGGAATGTAGTTCTAAAAGGGTTTATATGGCTATATTTTCAAGTCAATAATCGAAGGGTTCTTGTCTGAACCGTACGTTTGTTTGAACGTTAAGTGAGCGTGCAACGCCTCTACAGAAGTAAAAATTTCAACTTAACAAAGATTTTTCTGAAAAGTTTTGTTTTGGATCGGGAATCAATACCTATATCAATGCCTATATAATCCAAGAGCAAGAGTAGTCGCCCAAGTAAGTATTGCGTCTATCAAGGCAGTCTTTACCGGTTCGAAGCTGACCACTATAGTTGTGACCTTAGTGAGTGTTCAACCGATACTTTCCGATTGGACACACGGAGCCACTAGGCTGCCGCGACCACCTTCACACCACCCCTTTCAGTTTTATCACTTCTCTCTGATCGTCACCGTCTTACACGAACAGGAGACATTCTATTCGTGATTGGTTATATTAAAAAAAAAGAAAAGGCGACTGAAGAGAAGTGAGAAAAGATTTAATGGCTTTTATCGACAAGAATTGGGTTTGGGAACCAAAATTCAGCTTCCAGTTGTCGACTTTCCGTTCAGCTATGTACTATAGTGACATTCAAAAGGATAATAAAGTAAGACTCATTCGATTTGTCTTGAAGAAGCGAATCTTTCATTAAATATAGACCAGAAAATAAAACCTTTTCACTTCATGAGCAATCATTAAGGGGGTTCGGAAAAAAGTAAGGAAAGAGATAAGGAATGGCGGCAATCTAGTAAGTCTGTGCAGTTGCGATGATATTTGAGAATTAAAAGTTGGTAAATTTCCAGAGCGAGAGTTCAAAAATAAATTTATTTTACTGTCATCCCAATCTGCCTGTGTAGGAAAACAAAGTGGTCGCATCTGAGGCTGAATAAAAAGAAAATCCAATTGTGGAACGGCTTGTTCAACAGGTGCGCTTTTTAACTTGTTGGCGTTATTGCGCCATAGTTTTCGAAAATTCTATTGGAATTGTGGCGGTGAAGGCATTGTCTTATCGAATAACTTTGACCGAACTTTCGGCTTGAAATAGATATTAGAAACACGGACAACGTTTATTTTCAGCAGGACCATCCTACCACTCAGTTTGCGCGATAATGGCTCTATTACATGATGGATTCGAAATGATTCCTCTCGTTGAGGGAACGTTCTTAAACAAAGTCTTAGAATGGGAACGCAGTAGCACTCTCCTACCAGAACTCGTTAAAATGAATTTATTCTTGATCAGTAAGTAAGAAGGACTCTTTAATCGGCCAAGGGCACCATGTCGTCTATTATTGGAACTATTAATGATTATAGGCTAAACTCTTAGCATGTTTTCTTCAACGGGTCTTGAATTTTGAAGAATTTATAAGTGAAGTTGAACTGCTGAAGAAATGCTGTATACTACTGTGGCAACAGATCGTCAATTATAATTTGAGAGAAATGTGCCCTCAGATCAATTCAATTCCGCTTAGTAAATAATGAAAAAATTTCGGATTTGCAAGAGTCTCTGCGATTGTTGAAGATTTCCTGCTAATTCGAATTTTCTAAAAATTTTCAAAATTTATGGAAATCTACCTGAAACGCTTAATATTTGAAAGTCGAAGCAGAATATAATTACTTTCCCGTACTAGCGAATACTTAGCGACTTTATTTTGCATATTACGTAAAATTTCATGTTCACTTATCTCGACTGTTGTCGTATATCATTTCATATTTACTAAATTCCTCTTCTATCGAAAATTTAGAAACGTTTTTTTGAACCCAATGAATATATGTGTGTCCATAAGTCTGCATATAAGGGGAGAGGACTCGTGTTTGGGATCTCCCATACAAAATTATGGACTGAAGGAGACCGTAGTTAGGGCAGGATGTAAAATAGTCCAACGCGTGACGTCAGTCCGTCCATAAGAAAATTTCAATCGTCCATAAGGGCTTCTGAGCATGTGTTTCCAAAGCATTGGATAAAAAGTGGAAATCCTCCATTATTATGTTATTATATTATGGGCTGAAGGAGATTGCCTTTGGGGGAGGATGTAAAATAGCCCAACGCGTAAAATCACTGCGTCGTTAAGAAACTTTCAATCGTCCGTCTGCCTTCATAAGGCCTACCGAGCATGTGGCTCTAAAGTGTTGGATAAAAAGTGGAAAGTGCCCTTTCTTCCCCCTCTACTAACGAACTAGCGAGCCTTTACAATGACCCGTTCCTGTATCCGTTACAACCTCCGACCGTCTGACCTTTTCGCCTTATTAATATAATATATCAAATAATATATTGTTCCGTTACACAAAAGTGTCTGACTTTGACTAAATGATTAAAAATATTATTTTCTCTTACACAAAAGTATCCATATATATGCACATATGAACATAATGGCAAAATATAATTATTTATATAGCAAACTTTAGCGAATTAAACACATTTTTATTTATTATGCAAACGTTATGATAAAATCAAGATACCTTTCTAGTGTATGTATAAAAAAAAAACAAACTAAAAAAAAAAATAAAAAAAAAAAAAATAGGAAATATTATGTGATAAAGTAAACAACATGTTTTTGTTCGTGAAATTGTGTCACAGGCCAACCCTTGTAAAAGTCCACATTTTCTACATAACCCTAACTATAGTTTAGTGGGTTTATAACATTTTTGATATATGAACACGTTTCTACGTATTTAAACATACACACACACACACACACACACACACATAACCTTATAATGCATAGGCAGCCACTTTTATATATCATAAAAACCAGAGTTTCTATGAGCTACCAAAAATGGAGAGAATAAAAAAATAAAAAACAAAACGAAAATTTTTCCTGTAGTTATCATGTTCAACATGTTCAACTTTCGGCCACAAAATTTTTATACAAAATCACTGTTTACCTTTTCCATTTTTAAATGCTAATAAAAAATAACAAAAACTAAAAAAAATATATTTTTGTTATAAACGTTGGACGATTAACACAAAATTTCAAGATAAACATATGTCCCACTGTGACTATGATTTCGATCAAAATCGTCATCGCAAACTCTAGTATAAATAAACAACTAAATGGTTTATATGGAAAAAAAATTATGCTTAAAAGAGCAGACAATGAGTAAAGAAATGATTGAAAAAATTTATTTACTAAAAAAATAATATTCGAAGCCTTTAAAAACCCGATAAATATGAAAATAAATTTTTTTTTTTTGTGATTTTTTACATGAGGAACGACATAAATGAAATCAAGCCTTTGTATTCTACACTACTTGTGGTATAGTGTATATTAAGTTTATGCGGAGGTATATAACAGCCAGAAGGGCCCCAAGATAGATCCATTTTTTATTGTAGCAATCGATCTAAGCCTGTCTGTACATCTGTCTATCTGATGTCTGTTTATGAAAATTTGTGTTCAAGTTAAAGGGAATTTTGGTAGTTTCGGCCAAGGACGAACGGTATTAAAAATAGTTAGGATCGGTTCACTTTTCCGATATAACGCCATATTTTGAAAACTCTTCATGTGGAATAGAATTTCAATTTTTAAAATTTCCCGATTTCGGCATTCTGAACTCGTATAAAAACTTTGGACCGGCCGGAGCAATTTTTCCAACCCCCTCTCAAATAATGAAAACTGAAGTGCATTTCAAAAACAGGTTTAATAGATATCATAGTAGTAATTCAAGGTAAAATATTAACTGTGCCAAATTTGGACCACGTCGGAGTATTTTTTGAATCTTACTCTAATAAGGATTTTCACGAAAATTGTTTGTTTGTAGGGCAGAAAAGTCTAATATGTTTAATATGTGATGATAAAAATTGACCCATTATGGTAAATTTATACAAAAAATAAGAACTGGGTTAGGCAATGCGGTGTAGGGTATGCAAAGGTCGACCTTGCCCGACTATAATGTTCTTGCTTGTTTTTATCGATTAAATTTCACTCTATTAAATTTTCAGATGTGCACAATGGTTATAGAGCAGTAATTTTGCGGTTATTTTTTTTTTTGAATTTGAGATAAGTTATTTGCTGTGTTAAGAGGTCCTTTTGAAAACTCACTTAGCAAGCAAACAAATGTAAGCAATCTTACAGTCATGTCGTGTATAGTATGCCTCTGTAGGAGTGTACCATTTTTCTAAGATTACATTGTAGCACTTGTTCCGTTTACCATTTCATGTATTATCAGTGTATCTCTTCATATATTTTATAGAATCGAAACGAATGGAACTATGATGTGTTGAATAAATTAGAATTTAATTTTCAGCCGAAGTATAATTTTAGGCTAAGCAGCGCTTTTCACAGGATCCTATTGTTTAATCTCTGCGTAAACGTGGCACACGATCGAGATCAATAAATACTACGCTTACGTAAAGAAATCCCGAGTGTAACTGACGCCCAGTACAAGTTGAAAATGTGGGAGTCAGTTGTTGGATGACTGAAATGAATTATGAAGCAATGGATAACGTTTACCTTTCATGAAGCGTTTTTTAATATCGTTCACGAATTATCTATGTGTCTGCCTCATACGTTAAATCATTAGATCTTATAATGAACCAGATAAGGGACAACTCACTGTCTTGTGAAAATATTAAAAAAAAAAACCTTTTTATTCTGATAAAATATGGAAAAGCATATAGGAAAGTAATAAAGTGAGTCACGATGTTTCTTTAAATACCCTACCATTTCGCGTAATACAGTTATTCGGATAAAGACTTTTCAAAGAAAGGCGTTACATAGAAAGGAATTGGAAAAGGATTGGGAAAGTTCTCCGAACAGAATCATCCGGAACAACGTTCGTTCTTGGGCTCAAATATAACAGTGTACCAAATGTTTTCAATATATTTCAAAAATGTCGACTTTAAAATGAACACAAGAGCAAATAACAAACATGCGGACAGAAGGAGAGACGCACAGATAAGTTTAGATCAATTCACAAAGTGATTCTGCGCCGATATAACGAAAGATGATTCTATCTCAATTCCATCTGCGCCCAAACAAAGTTAATATGCTCTTGTACCATAACTAGTGTGGGGTATAATAAGTGGAAACATTACCTTGGGCACGACCCATTTTTAAATACCACACACTATCGGGTCTTTATATGGGACCACATCCAAATAGTAAACTGGAATGTGTGCGCACATCAGACAAAGAGATAGACAGCCGGACATGCTAACAGATTTGCTGAAATCGGACAGGAAAACGATATTATACCATCACTATTCGCACATCTGAACTTTTTTCTAAGAAATTTTTGTTGAGAAATTTTCTTCAAAATGTTTAAGCAAATTGTTGTTGTTTTAAGAAGACCGCACGTTACGTTTGATGGCTATGGAACGAATTGAGAACGAAGTTTAGTAAGGAACGCTTTTAACGATTTATTGACTTTGCATAACTCAAATTTTATCATACCGCCGGAGGTAAACGTCGTCGTCGTCCATACCATCAATTTTAGGCTACAAAAAATGAATCAATATCGTAACACACTAACTGTAACGCTTGAACTATCGTTTTTTTGTGAATGAAAAGGTCGTCTTATCAGAATTGGCTGAAGGCCCCTTCTTATTGAAAGAACCTATGCTAACGAAATCCTCAGATAGAAAAGTTCAAGGCTTCCGAGAACACTAAAAATGGATTGGCAATGCTTCAATTACTATAAGGAAATATTCCCGCCCGGGCGGATAGGTAAGCGTGAGTATTTCTGCTACGGTTCCTTGCTGTTTTTCTAGGGGCTTGCATCTGAGCAATGTCAGTTCATTGAAGACTGGTAAAAATTTATTATATAATAAGCCGACGGCATATGCATTGCATTTTGAAAGCCGCTTGAGTTTTGCGATTCTCTGAAAACATCTATTTAACTGTAAACAGAAGTATGTACAAGAAATTTAGATATTTTCCCGCAATGAATTTCCATTTCTTCGATCGATATTTGCTTAAATGAAGCAATTTAGCATAGGAGAGAAACATTGCTTTATTTGAAGATTGATGTCACGCTCATCGTTACCTACAGATGGTTCAAATTTATTACCATCAGTACCAATAGGTCAAGGATGCCACGTTTATATGAAAAAGCATATTGTGTTCTGCTTTTGTCAACATCTTTAGATTTATTATATGTTCTTCTATTTTCTTATAGATTTTCTTCTTTTTTTTTTTTTTTTTTTAGTCTAACGAACTATTTTAATGAAGTAGAGGAAGTGCTAGATATAAGAGCAATTAGAGAGAGAGAGAGAGAGAAAGAGAGAGAGAGAAAGGGACGAAAAGAAAAAAAATGTTTTTTTTTTTTTTTTTTTTAATTATATTTCCAGTTAGATTTATAACTCCGAAGGCATCTATCCATTCAACTTTACAATGACTGAGAAGGTTATAATTGTAACATATTTCAACACATAGCAAAGAATTTGTTTAACCAACTATTTCAATTGTGAGTAGCCTTGCATGTTGCAATGAGAAATATTTGAAATTTTCCATATTTTTTCGTTCAGCATGGTCGGATGGATAGTAACTTGCTGCTATTATAAAAACGATACGATTGAGGGTGCATAAGTGTGTTTATGTGTGTGTGTGTGAGTGAGTGAATGTGTGTGTATATGTTTATGTGAATAACTGTATTACTAGAGAGTGTACTACTACTGTTCATCTTGTTGCTTGTACGTTCGCTACTGCATACATTATATATAAACAATGTTTCTCTTCTTTCTTTA
Organism: Glossina fuscipes; assembly: GCF_014805625.2. Lineage (NCBI taxonomy): Eukaryota > Metazoa > Arthropoda > Insecta > Diptera > Glossinidae > Glossina > Glossina fuscipes. Next base: position 8,812 of record NW_024006117.1, on the reverse strand, counting down.
ATGTATGTATCCATGTATGTGACTTGCGAATTTGCACGACACTCACCAACACATATAAACACACACATGGATATATGCATATATGTATATACATATATATATATGTGTATATATATATATATAGATATACATACATACATACATATATACACACGCGTATACCGAGCTAAGCTTTTCAGTGCTTACAAGCTTACACTACTGTATTCTAGAATATTGTTATACAATGAAAATGCTGGCCAATCATTTTTTTTGTTTTTTTTTTCAATATATACCCACGCTTTCCATAGTTATTATGAGTGCGGTAGTAATGGATAGATATTGTTGTATGTATATTGTACTGTAGCTGTGGTATTATCAGGATTTACTGTATAAAATAACGATATTCAATGACTTAAAAAACAATATTCAAATACGTCTATCTATCAGAGACTTGTGTGTTTGTAAGTCCGTATATATATGGATATGTTGTAAGGTTGTAACCAAAAATTGTTATGTATAAAAAGAATTTTCAATAACTTCTGAGGGTAAAAATATTTTGTAATCCATTTTCGGTTATGCGAATATTATCAATAAAACCAGATGTGACAGGTGTGTAGATGTCTGTACGTTTAACAATATATCGACAATGGTGATGTGACGATGTATGATAATATATATTTATTTTTTTTTTTTCTTTATTTCTCTTTCATTTTTACCTTTCCATATTAATTTTTATTTTTGTCTTATATTTTTTTTTGTTTTTTCTTTTATTATTATTTTTGTTCATTTTGCTAGCATAACGTAAACATGAATTTTTATGATATACGCATCGCAACGGTATTTTCTCGAATTATTTCTCTGGCCTCTCACAATTGTATTCATTATTCACGCATCTTTTCATATTTACATACAAATATGTTTACAATGATTTTAATGATTTTTCATGTTATTGTTATTGTATTGCGTTGTTCATTGATTGTTATTGTTTACCATATCAAATATTTTGCTTTTTATTTTTAGTAAAATTAAAAGTAAAATTTGAAATTTTCTTTAAAATCTCCTAAGTGAAAAGCGATCTGAAAAATTTACATTGTTCTGGTGTATCGTTGAAATTTAAACTAATACATCAAAGTAAAAAGTTCGTGGCGTTGTTTTACTTTTCTCCCATATCTTACAGAATAACATTTCTGTGAAGTGAAATGCTTCCCATTTCGATAAATATCGACCTTGTGCTATTTTTTTTTTCGTAAAATTACTATGCCGTAACATAAAATCCACAAGTATTCCGGACGAAAAACTAAATTTTGTAGCCCCCGTCCAAATCTTCCCCTCTTATAGACTTAGCATTGAGGTTGAGTTTCCACAAGTAGCACAGAAAATGGCAGATGGGAAGACCAGCATCCGGTCCATGCAGACTATCCTTGAGTTGAGAGACCTTCTCAGCTATTTTAACGCTTTACCCCCAATTCCATACGTAATCGTTTTAGTTGCTGGCAGTAGAAAGCGAACACCTCATCATGCGTGATTTCCCTCAGTTTCAATCGAGCATAAAGCATTACGTTACATTACGGGCCGTTCGGCCTTTGCCATTATTGGTGCAACTTTATATTTTGCTCTCTTCTATCAATCTTGCATACTGTTGCTGAACTTGTACGGTTTCTCGTCGCCTATTGTTAACTTCTTCAAAAATAACTCGGCTTTCTTTCCTTTTCAACAGCAATTCACAGATGGAAATGTGATCCACGAAAACTTGTCGTTTTTAATTCATACGAAACCCACTTAACTATTGAGCTTCATTTTGTATTCAAAGTTATGATAAGTATGCAAAACTGGTTTCGAAGTGATATCGTAAGAGGAAGGTTTGAAAGATTTCAACGACTTTGTCAACAATCGAAGCGATGCTACGAATCTTTGCCCTGACATTGCCGAAACATTACAGCTTTGATCTATGTTTTAGAAGTGATTTATGAAATGATTAATGACTCACGGAATGCCCCCTAGAGGTTTAAGACGGCACCGGTCAGAGAAAAGAAAAGGAAAGAGCTAGGAAGCGAACAAGCAGCCTAGCCCTCGCAGCAAGTGCTATGCCTTTATCCACTGTGCACTCACTTTACCTTCCCAACCAAGCATGCACTACCGTACTGAGATTTGAATCCGCGGCCACGGGCATGGTAATCATTATTCTTATTTACTTGGCCACTCATGCGGAACAAGCGAAATAAGGCGAATTTTTCGTTCAAAACTTTGGCTCATCTTCAAACCGCTATCTCAGTCCTCTGAATGGCCAAACAACATAGTGTTTTTCCTTTTTAAATATCTATAAAGTGCGGTCGTTTTAGCTGCGTTATAGAATGGGTTCATTGGGTTAGTATCAAAAATTCAAAAATCAACTTTTGAGACGAACTTTTCACTGGACCCAATATTGCTATTATAACCATAACATATATGGGAAGCACTCTGGGCCTAATTTCAATTATATCAGTGCAAGTACTAAAATATTTTAGCGTAAGCGTTAATCGTAAGAGAGGAGACTCGTAGGCAATGAGTCGCTTAGGTGGACATGCAGGTTTAGTTGATGGTTCGATTTTATTTTTTTTTTCTTTAATTATTTTTAAATGTCTTTCCCATATACAATAGGATCTTACAAATGCCTTTCCCATATACAATAGGATCTTATAAAAATGCCCTCTTTCGCCATCTATCTCTTTGATTAATAAGAGCTATTACACTGCTGCTTACAAGTCCTACCTGTTAACTGCAATAAGTAAATAATTTACTTTAAGCTTTGACTTGAACATTACTTTAATTTATTTCTTCTCTTTCTTTATATCAAAACTTTTTTTACTTTTATTTTCTTATTTCAATTTGAACGCAAAGTGAAGTAAACTTGCCAAAAAAAAAAAAAAAAAAAAAAAAAAAAATATTAAGAACACGTGTTCTGTTAATTTGAAACTCTTTAATCGCTTTCGACAACTTTTTAAATTAAAAACAAAAATAAAAATGCGAAGAAAAAAAAAAACCCAAGGAAAAGAGAATTAAATCCGAGATTCATTTGATGTAATAACAAAGCGAAGCATAGTAACGACTAACAATATAAAGTAAATAGTAAAACTTTCTAACTTGTATTCTCTGCTTGCTGTCTAAGAAAGTGTAGATGAATTAAACACTTCGCTGGAAAAGTGATAAGACATTGAAAAAAAAATAATAAAAAATACCAACTGTACTGAAGTCAATGCAAAGCTAAGTTAGGTTAAGATATCTTGAGCGTGAAATAACAATAGATTTAATAAAACACTAGTAAGAAATTTATATTCGGTCGTGAGCGAATCTTTTATACTCATCACCGTTGCCCTAAAAAAGCAAAGGAATTAAATTTTCACGTGCTATATAATATGGAGTGACTTTTTTATTTTTCAAATAAAAGTGTGTCTCGCATAGGCACGTAGATGTTGTAGACATGTCCTTGGGAGGGTTTCAGTCACTTCTAACTAAATATTCACGCTCTATAGTAGGGAGTGACTTTTTTATTTTCCAAATAAAAGTGCGTCTCGCATAGGCACGTAGATGTTGTAGGCATGTCCTTGGAAGGGTTTCAGTCATTTCCACATTCTTTTGTATCATTCTTCTTCATTTTCGCTAACGGGAGAAGACTTACGGCAAACACCAATGAGCAGACTGACAGATGGACTCACGAACAGTTGGACATGCTTAAGTGCATTCCAAATTTGAAAACCGGACAACAATGGTCATACCTTGTACGTTATTGAAACTTGCTTCTGTGCATCATAAAGGTTTTCAAAAGGAAATTAAGTTTTGATATCCTATAAAGTTGCGTAGGTACGGTTAATTTTTTTCCATGATGCTATACCGTGGCGCATGGAACATGCAGTCAACTTTTTGCACATTTATCTGATGCAGTTTATGGGTAATGAGAAAAAAACCATAATTTTTTCTTTTGTAGTGGTGTCTTCACTTTGCATACCCCTGTAGACGTGAGTCTCGACCAATTTGGCCCATTTTCAACACCAACTTGCGTGCAAGACTTTCCAATGTTCCTACGAAATTTTAAATGCTTACAATAGACATTACACAGACGGACAGATGGACATGCTTAAATCGATTTACAATTTTATGCTGATGGAGAATGTGTATGCTTTGTGGAGTCTCTCAAGCTTCCTTCTGGGCAAATGTTTTGCGAAAATGAATATATCCCTCATCGTTGGGTGATAGATACAAAAGAAAAGAAATATGTGAGAAGAGAAACACATAGATAAATGATAGAATTTATATCAATATTTTTAAGGCAAAAGCAAAAGAAGACTGTAGTAAAGTAAAGAGAGAGAGAGAGAGAGAGAGAGAAAGCAAAGCAAGGCGGACAATTTTTATTAAAGTAAAAACAGATCAAAATTGTATTAAATGAAAAGCATTCTGGCAACAAACCAGTTCAATTTTCTTATGCAAATTACAAATATAATTATATTTAAATATTCTTGGCCTAACTCGAAATTGTAAGAAACCAATATCTATTAGCACTTATTGATGATACGGATAATGAAATATCTAAAAAACTGTATGCCTTTGTATAAACCACTCATTTTGTATAGCATTTTGTTTTTGCTTTTCTTTTCAGTATTATTCGCTTAGTCTGAGCCATCGATATAGTAGCATTCAATGCTATGATAGAATGATATCAGCGATATCATCAAAGAAACTAAAATAGGAAAGAAGAAGAGAAAAAAAATCACATTGAAAAAATGGCACTTTGAATACTAAATAACAAAGAGAACTTCGAATCCATTTGAGTACATTACAAATAGCGGATGCGTTTAAGGCAGCAACAAGGCATCTATTTTCCTTTCCCATTTTTTTTTTTTGTTTTGCTTTCTTATCACCAAAGGATAAAATTACCTTAGAGAGTTTATGAATAAAAAAAAAAAAAAAAAACCGGAAAAAAATACTATCAGAAAACATGGCAGAAAATAAAGCCAACGACATGCACTGATTTTTTTTTTCTCTCTTTTCACTGAATCTAAGTTTTTGTTCCAAAGAAATGGAATTTTTTGTTGTTTTTTTTCAAGTATTTATTTCTCATATTACGTAAGAACAATTTTTAGTTGATCTCTTTTTACTAAATACATTAATAGATTTAGCTAAGAAAGTTTATTTACTATATTACTTGCAGTCTATCTATCTATTAAAGATTCTGTAATCAGCTTTTAGGGGGCGCGCAAATAAATTTAATAAGTAACCTAGCGTGCTGTTGCTTCTAAATAAAAAGGTTTTGTTAGCTACGGAAAAGAACTAAAAAGCAAACAGAAATAAAAACAGGAACCTTATAGTCAGGTAAGGCCTATAATTAGTCACCCTACACCCTAGCGCAATAACTCATTTCGTTTTGTTAATAATACAGCAAAAATACGTATATAAGCTTCATGCAAAAGCATACTTTGCATGAAAGTCCGCATACTGGAGCATGCCGAAAATGTCACATGATGTGCTTCAAATTTAGCAAACTTAATTTGTTTACCAAAAATGTGGTATTTTTCAGTTTCCGTTATAAAAAACTAAGAAATTATATTTTCTGATACACCTAAGAAATAGACCTATGTGATCCAAATGCCTTATCTTAAAATGAAAACTTTTCCTAAAGGCCTTTTATTCATCAGGAATCTTATATGGGATGGGATCTAAGAAATAAGCCCATGTGACTCGAATTGAGGTCACTTAAATTTTTATGTCAAATTACTATGATGGACAAAGATTCATCATAAAACATTAAAAATTAATCCTTTCGGATTCAGTTTTCATAGGAACGTTTATATGATAGGGGGTCCAAAAAACCTCCTGAATCAAATTTTTCATATCAATTTAGAATGTTGAAATACTATCACTCAGCGAGTTTTTTTGAAATTTTGAAAATTGCATTTTTTTCCATATAACGAGTTATACGAGGAATAGTAGTCGAAAGGTTGGTCCCACCCCAATCATCTTCAATAACCAGCATTTATCAAATTTCATCAAAATATCTCAAAAAGTTATCAGCTTTAGGTTAAATACAAAAATTGCTTGTACAGATGGCAGATGGATGGACGGCCAGACAAAATGAAAATAACGAAACGGCCAAGGACGAAAAAATATGTATACATATCAGGTGGAAAGCTATTCTTAAATCGAGCAAGAAAACGAGTCTGAATCGATTAGTATAGTAAGAAAAGTGGACCTGTCTCTTATTAGATGTTGCATCGAATAAACTTTTCTTTCAATTTTCTAACAAAACAAATAATTCAATAAGACAGTATTTTACAAAACCATAAGACAAAGAACGCAAACATAAAAATTTTTTTAATTAAATCTTTTTGTAAATCAATTCATTGAAAGGCTTCCGGGCAAGTTGTCTTTATAATCGTAGCTGCGTGGTTATCGTTAACTATAGTTATGTCGTGTAAATCGTTGGGTTGCAACAGAAGAAAAATGAAGATCTTCACGTAAAGCATCGTAACAGCCCATGGGATTTTCTTGTTTCATAACGCGCGCTATACACACCACAAGACAGCCACGAGAGATGCCGGACGAGGATAATGTACTTTTCCTATTTGACGCGGCTTTTGTTGTTGTTGCTGCTGTCGGCAGCCAAATTTGGTTTGTTGTTCACAACAAGCGCTGCGATTAATTGAGCGTAAAGGTGTTCGTACCTGTGTGTAGACGTAGTTACGTGGCTTTAATGAATCGCTTTATCTTCTGTAGTGTTTATCTCAGTGGACGCTCCCTGTCGCGGACAGGACTGTTGATATGTCTTTTCGGCATTGCTGTTTAAAAGGCAAACGTAATTTATCTTTAAAACTTTCCACTAACTAAGTTACTCTAGCTGACGATGTTGTTTTTGCTTTTCCTTACGAAATCCCCAACGATCGTTGTCAATGTGGCGATCCAAAGGGCCACCGTATCTAATGAATTACTTTATCTTCCTTAATGTTTACCTGAATTGCTGCTACCTGCTTCAGATAGCACTGTTAATGAGCCTTGTTTGTCATACGTTTATTTAAGAGACAGTCGTCCATTGTCTTTAGAACCCTCCCCGAGCTGATTTGTTCTAGCTGTCGATGTTGTCGTTGCTTTTCCCTCAGCGTGATGATTCAATGACATCCACATCCTCGGCCAGATTGAAATTAGATTGAGTATTTTCACTTTTCACGGCATTGGCAGAGTCGCAGGAGAATTCGGCAAAGCCTGTATGTACTTAAAAACCTCCACTGAATTTGTTTATTTAAAACAAAATCTGTAAACCACTAGTTTGTGTGAATATGGACGATCTTAAGCCATCAAGTAACTAATTTATTTATGCAATGATTTAATGATTATTACGAGCGATCTCACTTCAGTCGATTTCATTTAATAAGGAATCGTAAACTGAACATAAAACTTTAATCATCACTTTTTGGGCAAGATAAACAGGAAAGTTGTCGATTACTTGATAATTGTGCACGCGTTTGTTGTTACTGGCTGCTTAAACTGAAATCAACTTAATACTTTTTCCAGAGAGATAGATGAATAGGCAAACCTAGCTAACGTTATCCTGCTAGTCGGACTTATGGGGATATATGTTTAGTCTGCGATTTTCTTTGGATTACAAAAATATTAGAAAAATATGATTTGTATGCTTTCGTATTCGCGTCTCTTTTTCTCTTGCAATTGATTGCGACCGACACTCTTACTTGCAATGATGATGAAAATATATAAGCGCCTATCAAAATGTCAACTTTTTTGCTTAGCATGCTATAGCCTGATATTGCCATCAACGGGCAAACGGAGGAATAGCTTAATGGATTTTGAGACTACGGATACTAATAGGGAGGTACGATTGAAATGAGAGAAAAAAAAAGATAGAAGAGGATGTATGTAGTAGAGAGGGAGGATCGGAACAAGAAGAAGATAAACATGAACGGAAGAGAAATGTACAACAACAAACAACAAACAATGATAAACCGTAAGAGTGGCCAAGTAGGCAAACTCAGTAGTTATGAGCTCATATCTCAAGGGCGGTAAAGTTCACAATAAAACAAATAGCAGGGCTCGAAGACTTCAGTCTCGTTAAACTTATTATAATAACAATAATACCACAAATCGAAAACGGCGGACTCAGAGCGGTACCGACTCGCAGAAAGAACGTTGCCATTCACATAGAATGGATTGATTGATTGATTGAACATTGCTAGTTACAAAGCGTACTTACCAACTAACCTAACAAAAAAATTATTAGCAAAAATTCATAAGTAAAAGTATATCATAGTGAAGGCAAATATATTAAACTCAGCCAGTGTTGAAACTAATGCAATGCATAAAGAACAACAATTATATAATTTATCTTAAAGTTTGGACTATCTGTATGTATGTTTTATTACATTGTAGAAAGGGAAAAGAACAGATCTAAGACTTTGTAATTACCATTTACAGTTCCACATAAGACATAAAATGGACCATGCAGAAGATAACGTGATAAATGCAAAGGAAAGCACTCCCTAAGAACTCTAAACAGAACATTGAACGAAACATGCTCCGTCGAGGCAGAAATAACGCCTTTCATTGCTTTACTTCATAAGTAATCTGCCCAACCCTCCTCCTTTTCCAAAGTGATGGTAAATTAGTTAGCTGTATACTAATCCTCATATGGAGGGGGCTCCACTGATGGATCCCAAGTCAGCTAAACCGCGCAAAAAGTAGAAATTGACCTTGGGCGGAAGGGATAGTAAATTAGTCAGCTTTAAACTATTCCTGGTAAAGAGGGGGCTCGGCTGAGGGATCCCAAGTTAAGGTAAGCGGCGCAAAAAGTAGAAAT
>NW_024006116.1:0-1359 GCF_014805625.2 Glossina fuscipes | reverse complement strand
TTATATAAATAAAGCTATTATATAAATAAAGCTATTTATATTTAAATATAAATTATATAAATTGATATACAGCAACAGGAAAGGCCAGTTTGATTTTCCCAATGGCAAAGCGGTTGAAAAAGTGTTTGTTGCTATAAACTCCAACTAGACGGATGCTTTTGTTTATATTTTTGGTTATACGTTGCGTTATTGCATGGTGTACTTGTTGTACTTGTTTCAACAGCATTTTTAAGAAACTCCCCTAATTCGGGTGTTGTAGTCTCGGTTTGTAATAAATTTCTATTGGGTGTCTCATAGAGTTCTTTGGGTGACCTAAAATTCTTTTTTTGATTTAATGACAACAAACGATTTTTACGAAACATCATTGGAATATTTAAACTTGATACTATGGTACTTTAGGTACCATATTGTCTTCAACTAAAATATGGTATATGGCATAGGAGAAACGACGAAATTGTCATCCTTATAAACGTACATAATATAATGTTATTTTGCACCCAATCTATTCTTAAGGAAAAAAAAATTTTTTAGCGATATATATGAGAAAAGAGATCGTTGGAGTAGTAAGATGCCGCCAATCATCGCGAAATTATAGAAGAATATGAGAAGGTGGAAGAAGCTGAACGGCAATTAAAAGCCGAAAAAATAAAGAATGGTTAGTAGAAACCTCCGAAACTTCTTTTCCTATATACATTGCCAGAAACTGTTTATTAAATTAGATCCTGATGCGGAAATATCTCGCATGGGAGGCTCATGATAAGGGGGTCGATGTTCATTTATTGGCTGAGCCTACCAAGCTGGAGCTATTACAAAAGGAATACGAGAAAAAGAAGGAACAGTTCAAATCAAGTGTAAGAATCGGAGGTCAATTTAGTTTAATCATTCACAACGTAGCGGCTTTTGGAGATTGTTTTGAAAAATCTCCTACTAACCTGATGAGATTCAAAAAATATAATAACGCACATATTAGCCATTGGGATTTTCTCTCATAAACAGTGCCTCTACTAGTGCTATATGACTTTACTCTTTTTATCTTAAAAATTTGTACTACTGTATAACTTTGTTTTACCGTGCAATAATATATTTTATTTTTTTTCAGACGAAGGAACATATTGTGGAAAAGTATGGTGGTGAAGAACATTGCAAGCACCACCTAAACCGCTACTGTTGGCCCAAACCGAAGGTTACATAGAATATTCGCGTAGCGGCAAAGTCATTAAAGGAATGGAAAAACCAAAAGCTCGTAGTATATATGAGGAGGATATTTATCTTAGTAATATATAAACTGGGATTATCTGGGAAAAATGAAAATCTCATATTAATTCTTTCCATATATTCATACAAGTGCTTGAAATATAA
>NW_024006115.1:0-3848 GCF_014805625.2 Glossina fuscipes | reverse complement strand
GTGCTTGAAATATAATATATAATTTTGTATATATAAATGTATAAAAAATATGCATTCATCTCCCCTTGTACGTCTACTGAATAGTTTCATACAATTGAAATATATAGGTAAGTTTCGCCTACATATCAATACGTGTATGTGTGCATACATGCTTATCAACACATTTTTTTTTTTTTTTTTTTTTTTTTAGAAAGAACTAACTTCGTGGGAAGAGAAAATGACAGGGCAAGGGAATGTTGATGTTATACGTCACGTAGTCTTATAGATCCTCCCGAGCCTAAGCCAAGGTCACCGACTAAGCTAAAGAAATAATCAATTTTTTTAAGTTTATTTAATTACCTACGATCATTAAGTAGAGAATTCAAATACGTTTTATTGTTTTTGTCTTCTTATAAAAAAATATATTTCTGAATGATTGCTTGTTTATAAAGAAAGATATTAAGTATCGATAAATGGATATACTTAATTTTTTTTATTTTGTTAATTTTATTATACATATATTAAAAATGAAATCATATTTGAAATTCAAACAATCAAATTTTCTTACAGACTAATGAGAATTCCGAATATATAGAAAACAGATCGCGAATGAGATCGCTACCGATTTAGTCAGTGTTCTCCTTGAATTATTATTTTTTGGTTTTATTAAGAAATCCAAATTTTGGCAGTAACAACGTTTATAAAATAATTACAATTTACAATTAATAGATGTTAATAATTATTGGTCGATCCCGATTTTTGGACCGTTCCCGAATTTTGGAACGTTCCCCATTTTTGGAACGTTTTCCTCGGCGCCTACGCCGCCTCGGTGCAGCCGCACCTGCCCCTTGCGGACGCCCTATCTTATGGCGTAAATCGTTAGCGTCCAAGAGAGCTCGCTGCCGCGCACATTTGGGCGCTTCTGCCCTTTGACGGCGCAAGTTGAACTCCTCCTGGCGGCAGGCCCGTCGCCAGGTGTTTCTTAAATTTGTATCTGGAAAAAATATAAAAAAGTATTAATACAAAATAAATAAGGAAAGAAAGACGGAAAAATTTCTAACCTTTTTCGTCAGCCATCTTCTTTTAAAATGAGATTTCTGCGCTCGTGCCCAGCGCTGCAAAAAAAAGGGAATTTCATTATTCAATTATCGCGGGATTGGTGTAATGTTTGTGGGGTATTATTGGGAATCGATTTGGTGCTTTTGTATTGGAATGTTGGATATTCCGCAGATCGTCCATTTCTAAATTACGCCATAGCCAGCGCAACTGAAATACGATTTCTAATTTTCGAGTATTATTTAAATGTTATCATTGGTTTAAAAAAATTAAATTCATGCAAGAACAAAATTGAAATCCTTAAATACGACTCTGTGCGTGCAAAAAATTTAGATAATTTAAACTCCATTTGAGGTTATGAAAAAATATATTTGCTATGTGAATGTGCAAAATCCAACAAGAGAAATTTTTGAACCAAAAAGTGCCCACTACGAGAGAAGATTTGAAGAATCTAAAAACGAAAAAGCGTCCATACACACTACGGTAAGTCCATTTATAAATAATACATAAAAATTAGATTCATCGAAATAAAAAAGCATTCCACATAAAGCTAAATTAGCAATATTAAAACAAGAAGAAGTTAAAGGTATAGAAATTCTTAATCTTCCTATTAAACGAATATCTTGATTATTATTTATATTATGAATAATTGTCCCTGCACATATAAAAAATAAAGCTTTAAATAAAGCATGAGTTAATAAATGAAAAGATTCTAATTTTACATAACCCATAGCCAAAATTCTTATTATTAACCCTAACTGTCTTAAAGTAGATAAAGCAATAATTTTTTTAAAATCAAATTCATAATTAGCTCCTAAACCTGCTATAAATATAGTTAACCCAGATAATAGTAATAATAAACTACTTAATCAATTTCTCGCCAAAACTACATTAAATCGAATTAATAAATAAACTCCTGCAGTTACTAAAGTAGAAGAATGTACTAAAGCTGCTGGAGTTGGAGCTGCTATAGCTGCAGGTAATCAAGATGAAAATGGAATTTGAGCTCTTTTAGTTATTGCCGCTAATATTACTAAACTTCCAATTAATATTATATTATAATCATTCTTCATGACATCTAAATAAACACACACATATCACACACATGTATTGAAACACCGACAACGCAACAAAAACAACAGCAACAAAACAACAACCATAAATATCAACCTTACAAACAAACAATAAGCAAGCAAGACATGGTATAAATTATTTACAATAAATGATATAATTAAAGGTTTTAAGAAGTATATAATTGGAAGTGCATCAAATTAATCCATCGTAATTTCAATTTAAAATATTGTGAAATTAGAGTCAAATGTAGCTGTTATAGTAATTACGTATACCGTTCATTTAATATCCAGACGAGGATGCTATATGTAGATCCAAAATTCAACTATATTGTAATTGTTGTAAATATAGATGCGCTCTGAAAAATTTTAAATTATTATAAAATTATGTAAAGTTCAATTTAATAAATAAAGACAATATTGAGAACATTTAAAAATATCATGTTAATATCATTCCAAAAGAGGTACAAAAAATAAGCATACCTTTGATGTGTTTTTTACCAAACGCCTAAATTCTCAATTGCTTACAAATTGTAATTGAGCCACTTTTTGCGTGAAGTAAAGGGGATCTAATTAAAAACGCATATGCCAAAACTAATTTGTCAAAAATCGCTGTATAGAAGCTATTTATATTAATGATGTTCGAATCTCTTTGCGGAATTCCGCGCAATTAACGTCATCCAATGGGCCTAATACGCAAAAAATTTGAAACGCTTAACTCAGACTTTATCAATATCTTAACTTGGTTGCTTTATTAAATATGAAAATTATTATAACAAGATTAGTATCTTCCATAAAAAATTCTAGCCAGACATTCCGTTAAATATCACGTACGGGATTGCGGTAGGCCTCCATATAAACCTGGATCATAGCTTAAATATCTCTTTATGCATGGTTCAGTTTATATTGTTCTTTCGTAAAAACCGACTTGATCTAATTAACAAGAAAGTTTGAAGAAAGATGTTGTTCGTTTTGTAAAAACCTTCTGATAATTCATTTATTTAACACAGATTGTTATTCATATCCATATTTTTGATTTTTTTTGACAAATGTACTTTGTTCCATGCATAGTGTATATTAAGTGTTATTTAATTTTCAGCAATTACTCATACGCTCCGTTCAAGTTTTATTAACTACTGCTGATTTTTTGGTTACAAGTGAATTGACTTTTAAGGAAAACCAAATGCGCACATATATGCATGCATGCAAATAGAATTTTATTTGGGACGCAAAATCGATTATTTTATTTTTTTGTAATTCAGACCAAATACACACATACGTACATAAAGACGGAGACAGAGAGATAGAGACAGAGCGACTGAGAGAATGTTTGATCGTACAGTTTATAGAACCTTCTAGAACCTTCGTTGTTACAAACAAAGTGATGAAGTATATTATATGTTCTTTCCATGCTTATGAATGTATTATATATACTATTGTATATTTATATACTATTAATGAATAATTACAATTATAAATGCAAAGTTTGCGATAGAAGTTGTTTGCAGTTTATCTATTATTCACTTTGAAATCCCACTTATTCTTTAGCATAGAAAAAAATAAATAATTTTTGATAATAACGGAAAAATAATTCTGTTCATAATAACTTTTTATATATACACAGTATATATATAACGGTATATATATATATACATAGGCAAATACCACGTCCTACCAAAAAGTTGTAAACTGAATTTTATATAAATAAAGCTATTATATAAATAAAGCTATTTATATTTAAAT
>NW_024006114.1:0-1931 GCF_014805625.2 Glossina fuscipes | reverse complement strand
AGAGAGAGAGAGAGAGAGAGAGAGAGAGAGAGAGAGAGAGAGAGAGAGAAAGAGAGAAAGAGAGAAAGAGAACGCAGAAATACATAGTAATTGTGTAGTTTATCTAAATATCTGCTAATGCCATTTATTCGCTTCGTGTACGCGCACATACCGTTTCCAAAGGATATTTGAAGCTTATCAACAAACTTTTGTTTCATGTATGAGAGTTTTTATGTTCTTTTTTTTTCTCTTTTCTTTTCTTTTCCTTTCTTTTTTTACCAAGACAACACACAAGCACTGCAAACGCTATTGCATGCCTAAATACAAATGTATATAGGATAATAGTTCTACATTGTTATTCGTACTAACTAAAGCTTTATGTAAAAAATTAGTAAAAAAAATAACAATTCATTTATAACGAATGAATGCGTTTCGTCGCTTTACTTCGCTATTCAATGTAGCAATTGAAACAATTGACTTTTCCCTAAGCGCTATAACTACTGATGAATCCATGAAGGGAGATAAATAAATTTAAAATGCAAAATATCTCGCTATAGTTCAGTTTTCCGATGACCATAGCCATCAAACGACCGTCACAATTGATTTAATCTCCATCAGCAGTAACGGTTGGTCGGCCAACTTGGGCGACCAAAGTTTTTCTAATGTATCCTCATCAACAACGGTTCGATATGTGTGATTTCCCCGTAGTGACCGGATGTTACATTGAAATACTTTCAACGGGTCTACCTCCGCCTAACGCTCCGAAATAATAATGAATACATCCAGAAATACATAGAGTGAAGTCAATTAGATAGAGCGTTTATGTGAAGGGTTAAAAGAAACAGTCAGGAGTTTGGGTTTTTAGAGCGGGCTAGCAAATGCCTCACACCTAACGCTATCCATATAGGTAAAAGCAATAAATTAAATGAATGGACTCATAAATGTTTTTCCCCTGACAAAGTAATCAAACTTCTATAGGACTATGGGTTTTTAAGGTCTCATCTACCGCTAGCTATATACTTGTTCCCATCTGTCGCGATAATGATATTTAGTCTTTTAAGACTCTCGAGCAAAGGATTTTGTTTTTTGTTTTTTTGTATGGTAGGCAATGGTAGGTAAGCATACGCTATTCAGGCGGATAATAGGTCGCCACCCGAAATAGATACCAATAAGAAGAAGATCAAAAAAAGTGCGGTATTCCAAAATATTTTAGCGGCAACCAGCTTCTCGTGGATGCGTTATGCGAAATGTCGCCATTTATTGCTATGGTGAAAAATCATCCTATGATGATATTTGGCATGTTGCGGCCGTTTCATATTCGATTCGATAATTAAGTTTTGATATTCTACATGGAAACCCATTTCCCATCGCTCTCGAATGTATTCAAATACAGATTTTCTTCATTTCTGTAGAGCAGAATTTATTACGCGACCTTTTGGTTTTCCTTTTAGCTTCCATTCAATAGCTTTTCAATCTCTCCTATCACAAGCAAACCTGCACCGATACTTTGCTGGCTTATGATTAGTTGTTCCGCCATCATATGTTGCGTGCACCTGTCGCCATAGGAATTATTTGAGCTTACCTTCGCTAGCTTAACTGTCGTTACAAAAATTAAAGTAAATATAATAAAAAAAAAAAAAAAAGAGAAGAATGGTAGAAATATATGTTTGTCCGCTCGTCTGCCCGACACTACGTATAGCCGTCATGCATCTAGAGTTTAAGTCTCTTAACTCACATGTGATGTGAGAGGGCTGGGATTGCCTAAGTCCAGCTAGCTTAGTCGCTAAAGCATGAGACTCTTAAAGTCAGTGTCGTTGGTCCGGACCCCACTTTGGGTGCTATTTGTAAATAATCCGTTGTCCTCAGGCATTACATCGTCTGAATCAGGTTTAACTTGTTTTAATATTTTTTTTTTTTTTTAGACTAACCGAAGCGAATAGCAAGTTAATGAT
>NW_024006113.1:0-1931 GCF_014805625.2 Glossina fuscipes | reverse complement strand
AGAGAGAGAGAGAGAGAGAGAGAGAGAGAGAGAGAGAGAGAGAGAGAGAAAGAGAGAAAGAGAGAAAGAGAACGCAGAAATACATAGTAATTGTGTAGTTTATCTAAATATCTGCTAATGCCATTTATTCGCTTCGTGTACGCGCACATACCGTTTCCAAAGGATATTTGAAGCTTATCAACAAACTTTTGTTTCATGTATGAGAGTTTTTATGTTCTTTTTTTTTCTCTTTTCTTTTCTTTTCCTTTCTTTTTTTACCAAGACAACACACAAGCACTGCAAACGCTATTGCATGCCTAAATACAAATGTATATAGGATAATAGTTCTACATTGTTATTCGTACTAACTAAAGCTTTATGTAAAAAATTAGTAAAAAAAATAACAATTCATTTATAACGAATGAATGCGTTTCGTCGCTTTACTTCGCTATTCAATGTAGCAATTGAAACAATTGACTTTTCCCTAAGCGCTATAACTACTGATGAATCCATGAAGGGAGATAAATAAATTTAAAATGCAAAATATCTCGCTATAGTTCAGTTTTCCGATGACCATAGCCATCAAACGACCGTCACAATTGATTTAATCTCCATCAGCAGTAACGGTTGGTCGGCCAACTTGGGCGACCAAAGTTTTTCTAATGTATCCTCATCAACAACGGTTCGATATGTGTGATTTCCCCGTAGTGACCGGATGTTACATTGAAATACTTTCAACGGGTCTACCTCCGCCTAACGCTCCGAAATAATAATGAATACATCCAGAAATACATAGAGTGAAGTCAATTAGATAGAGCGTTTATGTGAAGGGTTAAAAGAAACAGTCAGGAGTTTGGGTTTTTAGAGCGGGCTAGCAAATGCCTCACACCTAACGCTATCCATATAGGTAAAAGCAATAAATTAAATGAATGGACTCATAAATGTTTTTCCCCTGACAAAGTAATCAAACTTCTATAGGACTATGGGTTTTTAAGGTCTCATCTACCGCTAGCTATATACTTGTTCCCATCTGTCGCGATAATGATATTTAGTCTTTTAAGACTCTCGAGCAAAGGATTTTGTTTTTTGTTTTTTTGTATGGTAGGCAATGGTAGGTAAGCATACGCTATTCAGGCGGATAATAGGTCGCCACCCGAAATAGATACCAATAAGAAGAAGATCAAAAAAAGTGCGGTATTCCAAAATATTTTAGCGGCAACCAGCTTCTCGTGGATGCGTTATGCGAAATGTCGCCATTTATTGCTATGGTGAAAAATCATCCTATGATGATATTTGGCATGTTGCGGCCGTTTCATATTCGATTCGATAATTAAGTTTTGATATTCTACATGGAAACCCATTTCCCATCGCTCTCGAATGTATTCAAATACAGATTTTCTTCATTTCTGTAGAGCAGAATTTATTACGCGACCTTTTGGTTTTCCTTTTAGCTTCCATTCAATAGCTTTTCAATCTCTCCTATCACAAGCAAACCTGCACCGATACTTTGCTGGCTTATGATTAGTTGTTCCGCCATCATATGTTGCGTGCACCTGTCGCCATAGGAATTATTTGAGCTTACCTTCGCTAGCTTAACTGTCGTTACAAAAATTAAAGTAAATATAATAAAAAAAAAAAAAAAGAGAAGAATGGTAGAAATATATGTTTGTCCGCTCGTCTGCCCGACACTACGTATAGCCGTCATGCATCTAGAGTTTAAGTCTCTTAACTCACATGTGATGTGAGAGGGCTGGGATTGCCTAAGTCCAGCTAGCTTAGTCGCTAAAGCATGAGACTCTTAAAGTCAGTGTCGTTGGTCCGGACCCCACTTTGGGTGCTATTTGTAAATAATCCGTTGTCCTCAGGCATTACATCGTCTGAATCAGGTTTAACTTGTTTTAATATTTTTTTTTTTTTTTTAGACTAACCGAAGCGAATAGCAAGTTAATGAT
>NW_024006112.1:0-4014 GCF_014805625.2 Glossina fuscipes | reverse complement strand
ATGACAAATAAAGCTAATGATTTCTTTTAAAATTTTTTTTTTTTTTTTAATTTTGTTATTAAAGCAAATATTTGTAAAGATTTTATTGCGAAAATGTTTGTTGGGTCTTGAGCCAAATAGACGATGATAAGTTCTAGTATACTTGTTAAACAATGAACGAGCTGCTAGCACCAGCAACAGCGCGTAGCGTGTAATGATGATAATGATGATAACGATGATGATGATGATGATGATGATGATGATGATGATGATAAATAATATAGCCGTCCGTCCTTCTACCATTCTGCTTGTCTGTTTGTCTGTCTGTCCGTCTGTGCTGTCTGTCTATCTGTTATTTTACTAGTCTGTCAGTCTGTTACCATTCGCTTACTATTCGCTTATGCATGCTCGTAAGTAGCAGTTAGTAGTTTCGCTGAAATTCTATCTCTCAAATTGCCAATCATGTTATTACTGTGGCGTTTTGATGGTTAATTAAACGCAAACACATCGGTTCATTTTTCCGCACTTTTTTCTTTTTCTTTTTTAAATTTATCCTTAAATCCGCAAATGTAAACACAAGCGAGAGAAAGAGAGAGAGAAAGAGAGAGAGAAAGAGAGAGAGAGTTAAGATCTATTGTTTTTGAAATGCCATTATCTGATATCACAATATCCTAAAGATAATCGCTTCATTGTCATTTAATAGACGAGTTGCTTTTGGTTTTGCGCTGAAGCTTGAAGAAATCAAATAAAGGGATAAAATTGATTTTCTTAATCGCTAGACGTTATATATAGTAATTATTACAAGCATTAATACGGGAGGAAATGATTTACGTAAATCTCAGATATTTCCCACCCAAGGTAAACAGACAGACCTAAAACAAGGCAAGCGCACGTTCGAGATTTTTCGCTAAGCACTCATACGATTATTATTAATCTCAGCAATCGATACTCGTTGACTAAGTTACAAATATTTTCATATGTGTAGACTTAATTTGCAGATAATTATCTCTCTGTTACCTATTTCCGTCGATATATGCCTATTATCGTTCGTATCGTTACAATCGGCTGCAAAATTTTCTTCTCCTCTCTGTCCACCTGTAGCTTATTCAACCGAAAGCGAATTAAAGAGTAAACCACTTTGAAATTATTCACGTTCAAGGGGTGGGAAAATGACTCCACTGAATCCGATGAATCCAAATTTTATTTGAATCAAATAACTTATGAACGTTATTGAAGGATGTAATCTTCGATGCTTCCCAGTTCCTTTCATAATTGTCGAAACATGTGTGACATCGGCGCGATTAGTTTCGTCAAGTTATACCCTGGCGGTGTGGTGGTAGCATATCTCAAACAAATGCTTTTAACCTCTCCTTGCTTGGTTTTGCTCCCACCGAATAACACAGAATGCTACCTTTCTCCCAAGGAATATATTCTTTCTGCTCACATATTAAGCCTGTTTTAGGATACGATTCAAAATTGCTTTTCTTTCTTCAATTTCCCTCTGTTTCGAACGTTCATCGACAAGTTGTTACGCCACTTTGAGTTGTTCTATTATTTGATGTATCTGCGTATCAAGTTTATTTGGTATTGTTTGCTTCTCCTGGAATGTCCTTGTCTTTCATAATAAAAAATCTCCTTCTAAATCGTCGAAACAAAATTTCAAAGGCTGGTACTGTAGATCGCTTTTGAGACAAGGCACAATAACTTTATTCGAATGGACACAATGCTTAGAAAGACTTATGATGGACTCACATTTTGTTATACCGTTCGAACCCCAATCGACTCAAGGATGCACCGCCGTCTGTTTAACTATCTGTCTAATGTCTCCCTATGTGGACAGCCGGGATTTTGAGAGATAGCCGTTACACAAAAGTAGCGTCCAGCGTGGAGCTCGAACCCCCAACCCTGGTATTAATCCCCTTCCCGTGCATCCGTTTTAACGCTTAAAATTTGCCCTAAAAAAAAAATAGTCGTCCGTCACTAGCTCGTTATTCGGATAGACAGAAAAAACAGATTGAAAAAAGGTGTACGATGTCGTTTGGGAAGACTGAAAACTAAAGTTGCGTGAGATAGTTGACATCTAAAAGCTTATTGAAAGCAGTTGCATTTACTATTTCGAGTGAACATTTGTCCATGAGAAAACTTTGCTTGAGGTCGATGGGGTGTTTGTTCACACCCAAGCCAAAATAGTAACTTGTTCACGCTGTCTCGGCGAAATAAAAATGATTTTTTTCTGTAATATCTGGCAATAGATTAATGCGGTAATCAGCCGAGTAAACAATAGCGGCCGGCGGAAGCTAGCCAAAGTGAGCGAAAAGGGCACAAATCGGAAGGTTATGATGTCCGCATCTTGAGATGCATATGTTGTAATAATTCATCGTCTATCTTGAGAAGGATTGAAGCGAATACTCGTCGGAGATTTTTTCAGTTACAAATGTGATCGATATCATTTTTAACCAACTCTTGTAGATAAAAAAAATTAAATTTTAAATTAAGTTTAAGCACAGGCAACAAACTGATAAAGATTTACGTATACATTGAGATAAAGCTAAGAACAACTTGGGCAACTTAGGAAACAGTTTATCGTAATGATCGACTTTATACTTTCCAATATTGGCGAGACTCATTTAAAAGAACCTAACTCGAATGTTGCGTCAGTTGCGATATCTCGAATGCTTTACCCCATTGGGGCAATCACTTAGAAAAAAAAAAAAAAAAAGATGAAAAACTCTTTAATACGGTCAAGCACTTAAGCAAGTAAGCTTCCCAAGATGAATGCGGAGTAGCTGTCTATTTGTCTCTCTCTGTCCGTCTCTCTACTCTTGGTTCTTCTTCTTCATTTTTTACCTTCTGACCTTATTTCATTATAATTTATGAATTTTTATCATATTTAATTTTAATTTTATTTATTTTGTTGCCATATTTTAAACATAAATTAACTTTAACAACCTTTTGCAACAATTGACAGTTGTGTCAATGTCTTTAGACAATGATTTTATATGTAAATGTGCACATTGTATATTGTGTGTGCGTTATACGCACATTTCACTCACACGTTTTTATTGATATCCTTCACATGCATGCATATAAAGACACGTATATATCAATCCGTAGAGGAACAGAAATACCGCAAAAAAAAAAAAAAAAAATGAAAAAGAAAACAAAAAAAGAAAAAAAAAGAAAAAAATTTACATTTAAACCGATAGCGTCTCTGTGGTGCCAGCAATACACACGCATACACATACGCATATATAGAATCAGTGAGTGAGAGAGGGGAACATGTAAAATGCATGCGTGTGTGAATGCGTGCATACGAGTAAGTGCGTTTATGCATATGTGTCAACAAAGATCAATACAGACATGTTTAACATGCATATAGACTCACATCTATACAATTATATAATAAATTGTATAATTATGAGCTTTTTTGATCTATCGATGTTATAGTTACGCTTTTAATATTTTTGCCAAAAAAAAAAAATGAAAGTTAGTGTTGCGCCAATGTCTACACTCGTTAGTTATGTTTTTGTTGTTTTATTTATTGCTCGGCTTGGTTAAAAATACCTTCGGCTTATAGTCCCTCCGAGCTGTAATATTTTTTTTAACGTTAACCATCAGCGAATGTATATGACTTGTATATGAGAGAACTTAAATTTACTGCGAACGCAAGTGCTCTCACCGTAACGTAAATATGATTGTCTTTTAAATGCCGGTATATGCCCGTTATAGTGACTAAATGGATTAAAGTATGAATTGTTGCCAATCGCTTCTATGGCTGCTGTGATAAGTTGATGAACAGTTTTGCCGACCAGTGTAAGTGTGTTGTGTAATCGTTTTAACTGCTTTACAGTGTTTCACGCTTGACCAATAATCAGCAATAGCCAAGAGCGTACAAGTGTTAACATTATGTTCACCAGGCGACACTATGACCGCCAACTGTTTTTATTTCACATTCTATGACACAACAAGCGTACATATGAAAGAATGCTATATATATATATATATATATATATATATATATATATATATATATAT
>NW_024006111.1:0-4013 GCF_014805625.2 Glossina fuscipes | reverse complement strand
ATGACAAATAAAGCTAATGATTTCTTTTAAAATTTTTTTTTTTTTTTAATTTTGTTATTAAAGCAAATATTTGTAAAGATTTTATTGCGAAAATGTTTGTTGGGTCTTGAGCCAAATAGACGATGATAAGTTCTAGTATACTTGTTAAACAATGAACGAGCTGCTAGCACCAGCAACAGCGCGTAGCGTGTAATGATGATAATGATGATAACGATGATGATGATGATGATGATGATGATGATGATGATGATAAATAATATAGCCGTCCGTCCTTCTACCATTCTGCTTGTCTGTTTGTCTGTCTGTCCGTCTGTGCTGTCTGTCTATCTGTTATTTTACTAGTCTGTCAGTCTGTTACCATTCGCTTACTATTCGCTTATGCATGCTCGTAAGTAGCAGTTAGTAGTTTCGCTGAAATTCTATCTCTCAAATTGCCAATCATGTTATTACTGTGGCGTTTTGATGGTTAATTAAACGCAAACACATCGGTTCATTTTTCCGCACTTTTTTCTTTTTCTTTTTTAAATTTATCCTTAAATCCGCAAATGTAAACACAAGCGAGAGAAAGAGAGAGAGAAAGAGAGAGAGAAAGAGAGAGAGAGTTAAGATCTATTGTTTTTGAAATGCCATTATCTGATATCACAATATCCTAAAGATAATCGCTTCATTGTCATTTAATAGACGAGTTGCTTTTGGTTTTGCGCTGAAGCTTGAAGAAATCAAATAAAGGGATAAAATTGATTTTCTTAATCGCTAGACGTTATATATAGTAATTATTACAAGCATTAATACGGGAGGAAATGATTTACGTAAATCTCAGATATTTCCCACCCAAGGTAAACAGACAGACCTAAAACAAGGCAAGCGCACGTTCGAGATTTTTCGCTAAGCACTCATACGATTATTATTAATCTCAGCAATCGATACTCGTTGACTAAGTTACAAATATTTTCATATGTGTAGACTTAATTTGCAGATAATTATCTCTCTGTTACCTATTTCCGTCGATATATGCCTATTATCGTTCGTATCGTTACAATCGGCTGCAAAATTTTCTTCTCCTCTCTGTCCACCTGTAGCTTATTCAACCGAAAGCGAATTAAAGAGTAAACCACTTTGAAATTATTCACGTTCAAGGGGTGGGAAAATGACTCCACTGAATCCGATGAATCCAAATTTTATTTGAATCAAATAACTTATGAACGTTATTGAAGGATGTAATCTTCGATGCTTCCCAGTTCCTTTCATAATTGTCGAAACATGTGTGACATCGGCGCGATTAGTTTCGTCAAGTTATACCCTGGCGGTGTGGTGGTAGCATATCTCAAACAAATGCTTTTAACCTCTCCTTGCTTGGTTTTGCTCCCACCGAATAACACAGAATGCTACCTTTCTCCCAAGGAATATATTCTTTCTGCTCACATATTAAGCCTGTTTTAGGATACGATTCAAAATTGCTTTTCTTTCTTCAATTTCCCTCTGTTTCGAACGTTCATCGACAAGTTGTTACGCCACTTTGAGTTGTTCTATTATTTGATGTATCTGCGTATCAAGTTTATTTGGTATTGTTTGCTTCTCCTGGAATGTCCTTGTCTTTCATAATAAAAAATCTCCTTCTAAATCGTCGAAACAAAATTTCAAAGGCTGGTACTGTAGATCGCTTTTGAGACAAGGCACAATAACTTTATTCGAATGGACACAATGCTTAGAAAGACTTATGATGGACTCACATTTTGTTATACCGTTCGAACCCCAATCGACTCAAGGATGCACCGCCGTCTGTTTAACTATCTGTCTAATGTCTCCCTATGTGGACAGCCGGGATTTTGAGAGATAGCCGTTACACAAAAGTAGCGTCCAGCGTGGAGCTCGAACCCCCAACCCTGGTATTAATCCCCTTCCCGTGCATCCGTTTTAACGCTTAAAATTTGCCCTAAAAAAAAAATAGTCGTCCGTCACTAGCTCGTTATTCGGATAGACAGAAAAAACAGATTGAAAAAAGGTGTACGATGTCGTTTGGGAAGACTGAAAACTAAAGTTGCGTGAGATAGTTGACATCTAAAAGCTTATTGAAAGCAGTTGCATTTACTATTTCGAGTGAACATTTGTCCATGAGAAAACTTTGCTTGAGGTCGATGGGGTGTTTGTTCACACCCAAGCCAAAATAGTAACTTGTTCACGCTGTCTCGGCGAAATAAAAATGATTTTTTTCTGTAATATCTGGCAATAGATTAATGCGGTAATCAGCCGAGTAAACAATAGCGGCCGGCGGAAGCTAGCCAAAGTGAGCGAAAAGGGCACAAATCGGAAGGTTATGATGTCCGCATCTTGAGATGCATATGTTGTAATAATTCATCGTCTATCTTGAGAAGGATTGAAGCGAATACTCGTCGGAGATTTTTTCAGTTACAAATGTGATCGATATCATTTTTAACCAACTCTTGTAGATAAAAAAAATTAAATTTTAAATTAAGTTTAAGCACAGGCAACAAACTGATAAAGATTTACGTATACATTGAGATAAAGCTAAGAACAACTTGGGCAACTTAGGAAACAGTTTATCGTAATGATCGACTTTATACTTTCCAATATTGGCGAGACTCATTTAAAAGAACCTAACTCGAATGTTGCGTCAGTTGCGATATCTCGAATGCTTTACCCCATTGGGGCAATCACTTAGAAAAAAAAAAAAAAAAAGATGAAAAACTCTTTAATACGGTCAAGCACTTAAGCAAGTAAGCTTCCCAAGATGAATGCGGAGTAGCTGTCTATTTGTCTCTCTCTGTCCGTCTCTCTACTCTTGGTTCTTCTTCTTCATTTTTTACCTTCTGACCTTATTTCATTATAATTTATGAATTTTTATCATATTTAATTTTAATTTTATTTATTTTGTTGCCATATTTTAAACATAAATTAACTTTAACAACCTTTTGCAACAATTGACAGTTGTGTCAATGTCTTTAGACAATGATTTTATATGTAAATGTGCACATTGTATATTGTGTGTGCGTTATACGCACATTTCACTCACACGTTTTTATTGATATCCTTCACATGCATGCATATAAAGACACGTATATATCAATCCGTAGAGGAACAGAAATACCGCAAAAAAAAAAAAAAAAAATGAAAAAGAAAACAAAAAAAGAAAAAAAAAGAAAAAAATTTACATTTAAACCGATAGCGTCTCTGTGGTGCCAGCAATACACACGCATACACATACGCATATATAGAATCAGTGAGTGAGAGAGGGGAACATGTAAAATGCATGCGTGTGTGAATGCGTGCATACGAGTAAGTGCGTTTATGCATATGTGTCAACAAAGATCAATACAGACATGTTTAACATGCATATAGACTCACATCTATACAATTATATAATAAATTGTATAATTATGAGCTTTTTTGATCTATCGATGTTATAGTTACGCTTTTAATATTTTTGCCAAAAAAAAAAAATGAAAGTTAGTGTTGCGCCAATGTCTACACTCGTTAGTTATGTTTTTGTTGTTTTATTTATTGCTCGGCTTGGTTAAAAATACCTTCGGCTTATAGTCCCTCCGAGCTGTAATATTTTTTTTAACGTTAACCATCAGCGAATGTATATGACTTGTATATGAGAGAACTTAAATTTACTGCGAACGCAAGTGCTCTCACCGTAACGTAAATATGATTGTCTTTTAAATGCCGGTATATGCCCGTTATAGTGACTAAATGGATTAAAGTATGAATTGTTGCCAATCGCTTCTATGGCTGCTGTGATAAGTTGATGAACAGTTTTGCCGACCAGTGTAAGTGTGTTGTGTAATCGTTTTAACTGCTTTACAGTGTTTCACGCTTGACCAATAATCAGCAATAGCCAAGAGCGTACAAGTGTTAACATTATGTTCACCAGGCGACACTATGACCGCCAACTGTTTTTATTTCACATTCTATGACACAACAAGCGTACATATGAAAGAATGCTATATATATATATATATATATATATATATATATATATATATATATAT
>NW_024006110.1:0-11461 GCF_014805625.2 Glossina fuscipes | reverse complement strand
CTCTCTCTCTCTCTCTCTCTCTCTCTCTCTCTCTCTCTCTCTCTCTCCGATTTTCTAATTCTGTTTTTGAAAAGGTTTGACCTTTTTCTAGCAACAATTGGTCTAAGTGTTACGATTGGGATCGTGAGATTAAAGTGTTTCTCAATCGAGTGACCAAAGGAGAAAATTAAAGAAAACCTGTTTGGCAATTCCAAGATTTCTGTGGAAACGCTATTCCTATGATAAGTCGTTATATTGTTTCTTTCATCTCCCGGTTCTTTTGAAAACTTTTCAAATGGTAGGCATAAAATGAGTCAATTGGAATGTACGCTAAACGAATCTTTCCGAAAGTCAAGCCAGTTGTCATCGTTTTTCTTTTCGTCTGGACAACGATTTGTTATATAACCATGACGGGACAAAACAGTTCCACAAACTGTGTACAGTACAAAGTCCAAATTGAGGACGATTGAGAACTTCAAGCTTCTAAAAGTGCTTTACCCAACTGCCATCTCATCATTAGCTCAGATGCTGATATATATAAAATATCTTTCGTCAGTTTTTTCAATGAAAAGAAGGTCATGCAGGCTTCTGCGGCAAACCTCGATTCTATAATAGAAAATCAAAGCGGATTCAAAAGGCAAATTAAAAATTCCGCAGTCCCAAGCATCTAAGCTACAAGTCTGACCATAATGGTAAAAAAGTGGTATACAATATTGTGGAACGTATACGCCCTAAGTGCGATAAGAGAAATTGAAAAATTTCAATAATCATTGATTTCTGCAAGGACTTATAGTCTACGAATCATAATTTGTAATTGAATAGGAGGATATTTATAATCAAATAAAGGCGTGTCTTCAGACGTCAAGATTGCATTAGAATCAAGATTTGTTACAGCATTTTAATAAACAATGTGATTATACGCTACCGCAACTGCAATGTTCACCCGCTCACTAACGAGGCGAACATGTAATCTCATTGTATCATAGATTTACAGAAGATCTTGCCCACTAAGGCGATACGATTGATAAAATTAACTATCTGCTGCTAAATTCAAGCAAAACCAATAAAAACCATTACTACAACTCATACCAAATATGAACGGTATTCACTGTCAGAAGTCTTATGGAAAGACCTTTATATGATGAAAAGATTGAATTTTTGATTCTCATAAAAAGTAAGTCCAAAGCCAAAGTTTTAGACAAGCAATCGCCAATTGTTTGACAGTAAACTTTGTTTTGCTAAATTTTAGCGACATCGTAGCTCCCTATAAAAAATACACCTCTGGGGTAAAGTACAGTTTTTGATATGTTATCATGAAAATACATTAAGAAATGTATTATGTTAGGCGAAGTACTGTAGGATGTTTACTAATCATAACTTGTCCGACTATAATGCTTTTACTTAGTTCGCTTCTTTTTCCTTTTGTGGACAGGGTTCAATACCCATCTGCCTGTCTAAGTTTCATATACTTTTGTAGATTTGAAGCAATTGGAAAAGTGTTTATTGAACACGCCCACGAATCCCTATTGACGGATAGATGGGCAAACAGGCAAACATGACTGGGCTTTATAGCGTCGTTGAAGTTTCGCTTCGATTATTGCGAAGTATTGTGACGAAATAAGTACGAGTCGATACTTTGATGATAGGTATAAAACGTGGACCGAAAGTGATCCAATCAAAATATTCATTTATTCGGATGTCGAGTATAATTCCTTTACCATTTTCATTTACTTTAATTTATTTATTTACATTCCTTCATTAGCATATCGTTCATTATACAGGTAAAGAAGGGGAGAAAACATTTCTTTTTTTTTTCTTTTTTTTTTTTAAAATACAAATATTTATATATAAATAAATTATATTTAATACGAATATTTGCATAATTTTTACCAACTTTACGTTTTACGGCGCAAAATCAAAGGCCAGGAAAAGCAAATAGGAAAAAAAAAAAAAAAAGGTCCAATTGACTTGGAACGAACTTTTTAATACCTACCATTAAGTCTTGTGTTTGGTACGAGGATCCATTTACGCTCAATATCGATCGTATGGCATCTCATACATACCGTATGTATATATATATATATATATATATATACATGTGTTTTTCTACAACTTGGCTGCACTCTATACTAAATATCATAAGGACATGTTGATTTTTCAAACGTCACTCTCACATTTTATTGAAGAAAATGTGAAATCAAGCTTCAAGCTCCCAGAATAGAATGATCGGGAATATTCGAACCTGAAATTGGGAAGAAGAGGAAAATACATTTTTTCAATAATCATGAAGAGTGACAACAAGTATTTATTTCAATCTTTTTCTTCTTGCTTGTTCAGCTGATGAAAAACGTATGCACTTTTCCTGCTCCCCAAGGTATATTTTTATCCGTTACAAATATATAATAAATTTTATATACCACCCGTCATGGTAGGCTATATATTATATATATATATATATATACATATATAGATATATATATATATATATATATAGATATATGTATATATATATATGTATTTAGGCAAATGTTAACGAATGATGCAAGTTTTAGCTTTCACTTGTTTGTTGCTTTAATATAAAATAGTTTTATATTTATTTTTCTATTTTTTTTTTTTTCTTTTTTTTTTTAATAAAGCACATCCTCCGAACATAGTGTATATTATACTTTTTATTAAATGGCAAAAAAAAGAAAAAAGAAAAAAAAAGTCATTTTAATCTGCTTTGACGACTATATTTATGACATTTCTATGAAATGGTTTTTTAAAGCATTTTTTGTTTTATTTTTTTCAGCGGACAGTTCTTTCCTGTTGGCGAATGCTCAAATTGTTGACTTTCCTATCGTCTATTGCAATGAATCCTTTTGTAAGATTAGTGGCTATAATCGTGCCGAAGTCATGCAGAAATCGTGCAGGTGAGGATACATTATCTATTAACAATACTTTGTATTTTGAAAAAATATTGCGTCAAGGAAAAAATTCATGATGCTTTTCCTATGATACTAAAATGGATTTAGAATCGCGTTAAATACTTTTCATTAAAATACTTTCCGCGCTCATATTCGCATTGCTCTGCATACGCTAGAACAGTTTCTAGCATGTCTCACATTTATGTTAAACCAGTTTTGAAAATTGTTAAAAATATCAGGCATTAAGAGTTGTTAGATTCGATGTGTGAAAAAATAATAAAATCGTAATTCGGATCTCGGAAATCAATAGATACTTTGTGTCCAAAATCAAGTTATAATAATAAGCTTATAAAACAAATAGAGCCGAGCATGGCCGCACATTACGCATCTGCCTGAAGAGATCATTTCGCTCAAAAGCAATAAAAGCAATAAAATGCTGGAAACCAAAAAAAAAAGAAGAGATCTACGTGGTCCAGCCAATTTGCAGGGACTTACTTTTCATGAGAACTCTTCTACGAGGCTAGGGGGCACAAATGAAACGTACATAACCCAAGTTGGATAACTCAGATATTGACGTCAAACTATCGTTATGAAGCAGTTGTCGCTATGAAACGGTAAAAACTAAATTCATTTCTTCTATAAAATCTATTTTTTGTAAAAACTCTTACAGAGGAGAAGGAATTCAAAACATCAATCAATTTGACCCAAGTTTTCCTCACGTATTTAGTATGTCGGAATGTCGCTTTTCAGAAAAGAGAAAAAAAATCAAGAATATTTTATTATTATATTTCTATCTGTTATCGGATCTTCATAGATAATTCTGGGGATGCTCTTCATTAAGACATCGATGATGGCAGCGAACTCCATTATTGATAGATGGTTCTAATACGTAGATGCGTTTATGCCATATATTAAATCCATAACTACAGGAAAATTGACGAAAATATCATAACCATGCACGAATCGAAGATATTTCGTAAGGAAAATCTTAAGAACACTTTTAATGAATTTAGAACGAGGCTATGTTTGATCTATGTAATTGTTAAATGCCTCTTGGCATCGAGGAAACAGTTAACTGCAGTCAACAGCAGAACAAGAAAGATAATTATGTTCGATTTACATAAGCATTAGCGGAAAACTAATTTCGAATTAACATATGCCGGAATATTGGGATAGAATTTTTCGTAGACCTAACATAATGAGTTCTCAATATGATATTTAAAAAACGGTCTCTATTGATTATTATGTCATCAAGTATTCCATTTGTATCCTTCTTATACACTACGTCTGTTATGGTTGCATAGCTGTAGTAAGATTATCCGGATGGATGCAAAAGACATAATGACTAGAAATAGATTCATTGAGGTCGAAACATTTCATTGATTGGTTTAAATCCATCTTTATTATCCTTACATAAAAGAAAATAGGTGAGTATACGCGTTCGATGAAGTTGTGTGGACTATTTATAAACGGCTTTGCCTGACTGTAATGTTTTTAGCTGTCTTGATAAAGAATTGTATAAAATAGAAAGAACAGAATACCGGCGAGCAAGTTCCAGTACCGAGAATCGAACGGATACGAATGGGGTTCATATATAAAACTTGGAACACGAAATTCATAAGATAGGGCAAAAGAATGCAGTGACAAAGATACATTAATAATGAGAACAAACTTATTAGCAACAAATCGGTATTGAATTATTAATCGTTGATATAAAGAATAAAACGTGATTTTTTGACATTTCTTTACTCTATATTGCATCGTAAGAATGAAATTCTGGAATCAATCCCATACCATATTTTATGAATTTCTATATTTCGTTTTAATGTATTAAACGATTTTATAAGTAAAAAATAGCTTACACAAACTTACTGGAAGTTATTGCCCCCTACGCAACTTGCGGTACAAGGGTATATTAAAATTGTATGGATGTATGTTACATCCAGAATGACTCCAACTAGAATAACCTATTTAGATACCGATCGATTGAGAATCATTTTTAGAATTAGATTATTTAAACGTGTCTTTCAATCGGACCGTCTATACGTCTTGTTACTTTGTGCCAAACATAAACACAACCTATTTTGATGAAATTTAAAACAGCAACATGTTTTGACCCAAGGACGCGCGCTATTGAAATAAAGTTTCGGCCAATTCTCAAAGTGGACCGGCAACTGGCAACATTGTTTGGATAGTGTGAATACTATCTTAGCAAGATATATTTACATAATATAAAGTTTTTTCTTATTAAAAAAAAAAATAAAAAAAAAGGGGTTAAAATACGTAAAGCTTTACAAAAAGTACCAGTTGGCTGATTTCAACAGAGCGATAGTTATAATAGTTGTAGCTTGATTCAAAATCCTATGCTAATCAAGAATATATGTTTAACGTTCTAAGGAAATAAAGCATATTTTAAGGTAATTTTAAAATTTGTCGATTTGTGAAGAGGAGAAACTTTTAATCCAAAAAGTATGTTTTGAAAATTGATTTTATAAATTTTAAACTCGAATACGAAATAAAGTCAAAATCGACATGACTAGTATGACTTCTGTTCCTATCTTCGTTATATGCATATATGGGGCATAGATATTCGTTCTTCAGTGAAAGCTCCATAAAAACTTATCCCCATTTTCAAACTTGTATACGCATTCTTTCCGCTTGGTTGGGTGTTTGTCTTATTTGTTCCTTTATTTATTATCTCTTTTGTTGCGTTGTTTTTCTCAAAACGCTTTACATGTTTTTGTTTTTTTTTTTTTTTCTTATGTATACGTTCCACTACTATGCTTTAGGGTAAGTATTAACATTTCACACTAACCTTTGACGTAAACGAACAACATAAAGTTATAAGTAAATCGAGACATGGAGATTTATATGCACGAAAAACTTTTTAACCAGTAATGAAAAAATAAATTACTCTAAAAGGGAAAAACGCAACCAAAAGAGCTTTGCCCACCACACATAGAATTTCAATGGAATAAAATGCTTGTAGGGAAATGATCGAAATGCTAGTAACTAAACTAGGTTAGGGAAATTTTGGGATCTTTCGAACATAGTACATCCTAATGATGTCAGAAAGCTAAATTCTTTACTGACAGTTGATCAATTTCGCATGGCCAACATTATGTTTTACTTTAAAGGTTGTAAACCCTTTAGCACGAAATGCTTTAATCGATGAAAAATGTGTGTATGTGCTGGTGATTTGTTATCTCGTAGAAGAGTTCACTACTGAACTATTCACTTTAGCGATGGTAGTAAAAGCGTTATAGCGACCAATATGTTGGGCAAATAATGATGCTTGACAATGTAAAAGCATTATAGCGACCAATACGTTGGGTAAATTGTGATAAATGATAATGTCATCAAAAGTGTTCGTGGTATCATTGGAAAAAAGTCGTAAACTTGATTGATATTCAAGAAAATAGATTTAAATATCTTTAAAACATTAATTGATCGCGTTTTCCGTCGATCTATCGCCCTTCCACAAGGTCTCTACGCTTCATTCCAAAATAAATAGGAAATAAAAGAAAATAATACGAAATTTCTTCTCATTAGCAAGCAAATCCGGCTTACTTTAAAGAGTATATAATGCAGATTATAATAAAAATAATCGAACGTTTATCTAAACGCCTCGGTACAATTCGAATAAGAAATCAATGCTATTCCAATCCTTTATAAAATGTTTAGGTTGCCAGTTAGCGACATCTTACGTTTTCCACTTTTCGCACAGCAGCAAACCTTGGTATAATTACAAATTGCAAAGCGATATCTTAGAGAGACAGTATTGAGTCGTCAATCCTCAACTTAACAGCCAGAGCAAAATCGTAGTAACACGTAAGGTTTCTTATGTCAGACCACTTTTGTACAAATCAGTATAAGCTTTCTCCATCCAGCTAAGGATCGCGAAGCTTTGCTCGACATGAGCATTTGATTATTGGAAATATACAAGAAAGCAGCCCAGAAACAACAGAGGTTAACTCAGGGTTTCAGTTAATATTTCCATGATTAATTGCCTTGTGAACGAGGAAGACGCTGAGCAAAGGCGTTGAATTCCACCCTCTTTTCCTATCCTTATCCTTTCTCTTCCTTTCATTTTCCTTTTAACGCAAACCAACAAAAAAAAATTAAAATAATGTCAATGTACGTAGCGTTTCTGTTAAATACGCGCGATGCCCTCTATAAGTGCAACAGAGCGACGATCAGAAAGAAATGAGAAAAGGGAAAGATATAGGGAGCTAGTTGCAGTCTGGTGGTTGTGTGGTCAGTCCGTAATTATTATGCGTGTATCGACTGACTATTCACTATAGCTATTATCACAGCAACCTCTACCTCTACGCGAAGATGTGAAACCTGCGAACGTTCACTTGGTAATCGTACTCGGCTACTCATATGGATGGTATACAAAACGTTGATTAGAAAGATCAATTTAAATTTAAGCATTCAGCTGTTCGTTAGTTTTAAAAATTCCTTTAATTCTAAAAACCGATTAATCAACTAATTTAAAGTCGTTAATGTATATTATTTTAGTCATAATACTTTGATGATCTTAGCAATGCTGCACTTTCCGTCTAGTCAAACAAATCAGATACTACGATTTTGTAATCACATCCATCCAAAACGCCTAAACGTTTGTTTGAGGAAATGTTTCTTAGTGATCGACTGACGAGCGACTAATACAATAAATATTTGTTAAAATTTCATTTTGTTCGTTATAGTTAATGAATAACAACAAGTACAAAATTTTATATTTATTATAAAATTCGCTTAAAAATTTAATTTCAAAACTGATACAATATATATTTGTTTACATAAAGCATTAATGTTTTCTCTCTTGTAATAACTAAATAAATATCATTATTTATCATTAAAAATGTATAAAAAACCATTGCAAAATAAATGACACTTATACGTCCTGTTGTACAAATATCACATAAATCATTTTAAAAACTATTCACTTCTTTCTCCAGTATATATTTTTTTTTTTTAGCATACTTTCGGCAAACATCCAAAAAACAAAAAAAGGGAAGAAGGTGAAAAAAAATTGTGTAATGTGTGTATATGAAAAATCGATAAGTAAAGAAAATCCTGAACCGAAACTAACATTTACAATAACAAAAGCAATCAATTTCAAACAAGTATAAAAAATCAAGCAATATTTTTTCATTCTGCTACGCTAACATAAAATAAAACCAAAACAACTGCGTACATAAATTGTTGAGATATGCATGAACATATCGATGTATGTGTAAGCATATGCGTGATATGCCATTTTTCAGAACTGAATTCTCTCTTTCCATCTCGCTTTCTTCCTTTTCATCTCTATCGCCATCTCTACGTCAAGTATTCCTTTATATGAATGCGTGTGTGACGGTTTGCCTTTGTATGCCACTAGGAATAATTTCATTTCAAAACCAAAGACATTGCGTTTTACCCGTTGTGTGTGGTGAAAAGTTTGTTTGTTTGTTTGTTGCTTTACACATACGATACGGTTGATTTTTTACGCTTGCACATAAATATATATATATATATACATATATATATATATATATATATATATGTATGTATGTATGAATGTGTTTGTATATAAGTCTGCATGTTTCCTCTTTTATTATTTTAGTTCTTTTTTTAAGCTTTTCATGTCACACGCATTACGATTCAGCTTCAGTTTCGGTTCTTTCTATTCCTCTATTAAACAATTGCATGTACAATCTGATCAAAAAAATATTGAGCCCTTCGGTTTTACAATTTTCCGTCATTCAAGTCACAAACACTGTTTTCAGTAATAAAGTAATTTGCGTCTGTTCTTAATTGAGAAGAATTCTCAAAAAAAAAAAATGGACATCGTCTCACTCCGTTTGGTCTTGAAAAATATAACGTATTAGAGTTGCGTGAGAGTAACCTAGTAAAGTCGAAAATTGGAGCGTTTGTATTTAGTGCTTTAACGATATTACATTTGCGGAGTTGCCAACGGAAAGGATATCGTACAAGTCCCTCATACTTATTTCCTTATTAACTGAAGTTGACAGGGTTGTTTGAATGCATTCAAAGGAACCAAATTATCATTGAACCAAATTATCAAAGAAAATATGGTTGGCACAGTTGTATGTATGCATTAATATGAAAATTCTTCACATTACGACTCTGAATGGCTCAATACTATTTAGGCTATCTGTTATACAGAATTGCGTTTTTATCTGTTTTTTTTTTTTTTTCATTTTTTTTGTTCCTAATTTGTTCGTATAAATAAATAAATAATTTATTTACTATTGTTTCCATTTTGTTGCCATTTCTTATTGTTCGTGTTAATTGGTTTTGTTGTTGTGGATTTTGTTTGCACAATACATTCTTTTTTCATTCATTGCTTTCGATTAAGTGTCAGACTAAATTTCCTGTTGATTTTTATTTATTTTACGTAATCAACTGGAAAACGTAAATAATTTAATTAAAATTTTATATAAATATAATAAAATTAAATGATAAAAATGGATGAGTAAATAATGTTTAAACTTGCCTTAGAATCAATCTTTAATTGTCATTTTCTAAGATTGAATATCGTATGATTCTTGATAGAAAGAAGGAAAGCATTTAGGCAAGATTGAAGAAGAAATTGTCAGTTGCATGCAAGTATAGAAGAATCATCAGCTATGTTATATGGGATGTAATGTTTGCAAATATTTCAAATAGTGTTTTTATGTAAATCTGTTATAATTTAAGATTTAAACGATGGAAAATAATATCACATTTTTTTTTTTTTTTTTTCTTTTCCAAGTCAATAACGTTGAATGAAGAATACCGAAAAGGAAAGGTTAGACTATAGTGAGGTAACTTACCGCATGGCAACATCGACGGCTCAAGGTGGTGCACACATTTCGCTTAACTAGAAAATGCCATTCATTAAGAAGGCATCTTCAAGATGATCAAAAATTTAGTCAATGCCAGGGGCGTAAAGAAGGAAGAGCAAAGTAAATTTTCGATCATTTCAGCTTTATCCGCGTTTTGCGGCATTCAGAGTATAACGTTTCACATCATCCTCATGTCCTTTTATTTAAAAGGACAAAAGCAAAAAAAAAAAAGCGTATAATGATTACATTAAGCAAAACTGACAATAAATTTTCAGTCGTTGTGCAAGT
This sequence comes from Glossina fuscipes, assembly GCF_014805625.2. Classification (NCBI taxonomy): domain Eukaryota; kingdom Metazoa; phylum Arthropoda; class Insecta; order Diptera; family Glossinidae; genus Glossina; species Glossina fuscipes. The sequence goes on along the minus strand of NW_024006110.1, from coordinate 1,449 downwards.
CATTTTGTATTTTAAGTGCGTCTTTGTGACGATGTTTTTCTTTAATGTTCAGTATGAATAGTGTGGCCGATCGTTAAACAATGCCCATGATCGGTCATTCTTAACATGTATAGGCAAATCTTTCAAAATATCTTAATTCGAAGAAAAATTGGATAGCAACGCGCGTCTCATTCTTCTTAATGCCCTGGATGTACGGAGACAAGTTTTTAAAACAACAACATACCGGCTATGGTTTCATTATTGAAAATCAAATTAAAGTTATACAAACACTATGAGACTATTTTCTGCGAACATATATTTTTTTAACAACTCCACCGAACTTATAACGGTGTTGTTGGCCTTTGTATGGCTACTTACCTTCCGACTCTAGCTAGTTACACTTTTTATGAGTTTTTCTCTCCCTTAAAGGCTTCAATGAAAGCGAGATAAGGACATTGGAATAGAATGGAAATTACTGAGTTGATTCGAAAGCCTTTTTCCGCTTTCAAATTTACTCACTTGTATCATTTTACGTAATAAAAGATGACGCAATGTCGCTCATTGTTTTTCGTAATATAATGTCCTTTATCTGGCATTTCGGACATCACGAATGGCATCTTTGACGAAAAGAATAAATAATTTGAAGACTTTAAAATTTTATCAAAAGAATAATTAAAATGTCTTGTATTTTCTTCCTTTTTATTGTCGTTCTCTAGGTGCGGCTTCATGTACGGTGAGCTGACGGATAAAGAAACAGTGGCTCGACTGGAGTACACGTTGGAAAATCAGCAACAAGATCAATTTGAAATATTGCTATATAAAAAAAATAGTAAGTAAAACGATAGCGACGCCGTATTTAAAAAGCATTTAAAGGAGACATGAAGGAAGAAGAAAATAAAGCTAAACCCAATTCCTAATACACACACAAAAACCATACCATAAAGAAAACCCACTGCGCACATAGTAAAAAGTTAATATTTTACCGTAAGCCTTTCGGTAACCTCTTGATAAACATTTTCCCTTATTTTGAAACTTTTGTGCCACTAAATCTTATAAATGTTAGCAATCCACAGCTGTGTTTTTGTCCATATCCCAAAGTATTTAATCCAAACACCATCACCATTACCGTTACCATCGCTATTGCCATCGTCATCGTCATCGTCATCGTCATCGTCGTCATCGTCGTCGTCGTCGTCGTCGTCGTCGTCGTCATCATTATCTTCACTACCACCGTCGTCATCATTATTATTTACATTAAATCTCTTATCTGTATGCTCGAGTATCCACATTTATAACTTAATGCTATAAAAGAAGAAGAATTTCATTTGTATTCAACTGAAAGGGTTTAATGAATGTGAACAAAAGGTGTTTTCCACTCGCCATACTAACGCTAGCTACTAACAGCCAAATCATCGAGACATGCAGAGAGAGAGAGAGAGAGAGAGAGAGAGAGAGAGAGAGAGAGAGAGA
>NW_024006109.1:0-11463 GCF_014805625.2 Glossina fuscipes | reverse complement strand
CTCTCTCTCTCTCTCTCTCTCTCTCTCTCTCTCTCTCTCTCTCTCTCCGATTTTCTAATTCTGTTTTTGAAAAGGTTTGACCTTTTTCTAGCAACAATTGGTCTAAGTGTTACGATTGGGATCGTGAGATTAAAGTGTTTCTCAATCGAGTGACCAAAGGAGAAAATTAAAGAAAACCTGTTTGGCAATTCCAAGATTTCTGTGGAAACGCTATTCCTATGATAAGTCGTTATATTGTTTCTTTCATCTCCCGGTTCTTTTGAAAACTTTTCAAATGGTAGGCATAAAATGAGTCAATTGGAATGTACGCTAAACGAATCTTTCCGAAAGTCAAGCCAGTTGTCATCGTTTTTCTTTTCGTCTGGACAACGATTTGTTATATAACCATGACGGGACAAAACAGTTCCACAAACTGTGTACAGTACAAAGTCCAAATTGAGGACGATTGAGAACTTCAAGCTTCTAAAAGTGCTTTACCCAACTGCCATCTCATCATTAGCTCAGATGCTGATATATATAAAATATCTTTCGTCAGTTTTTTCAATGAAAAGAAGGTCATGCAGGCTTCTGCGGCAAACCTCGATTCTATAATAGAAAATCAAAGCGGATTCAAAAGGCAAATTAAAAATTCCGCAGTCCCAAGCATCTAAGCTACAAGTCTGACCATAATGGTAAAAAAGTGGTATACAATATTGTGGAACGTATACGCCCTAAGTGCGATAAGAGAAATTGAAAAATTTCAATAATCATTGATTTCTGCAAGGACTTATAGTCTACGAATCATAATTTGTAATTGAATAGGAGGATATTTATAATCAAATAAAGGCGTGTCTTCAGACGTCAAGATTGCATTAGAATCAAGATTTGTTACAGCATTTTAATAAACAATGTGATTATACGCTACCGCAACTGCAATGTTCACCCGCTCACTAACGAGGCGAACATGTAATCTCATTGTATCATAGATTTACAGAAGATCTTGCCCACTAAGGCGATACGATTGATAAAATTAACTATCTGCTGCTAAATTCAAGCAAAACCAATAAAAACCATTACTACAACTCATACCAAATATGAACGGTATTCACTGTCAGAAGTCTTATGGAAAGACCTTTATATGATGAAAAGATTGAATTTTTGATTCTCATAAAAAGTAAGTCCAAAGCCAAAGTTTTAGACAAGCAATCGCCAATTGTTTGACAGTAAACTTTGTTTTGCTAAATTTTAGCGACATCGTAGCTCCCTATAAAAAATACACCTCTGGGGTAAAGTACAGTTTTTGATATGTTATCATGAAAATACATTAAGAAATGTATTATGTTAGGCGAAGTACTGTAGGATGTTTACTAATCATAACTTGTCCGACTATAATGCTTTTACTTAGTTCGCTTCTTTTTCCTTTTGTGGACAGGGTTCAATACCCATCTGCCTGTCTAAGTTTCATATACTTTTGTAGATTTGAAGCAATTGGAAAAGTGTTTATTGAACACGCCCACGAATCCCTATTGACGGATAGATGGGCAAACAGGCAAACATGACTGGGCTTTATAGCGTCGTTGAAGTTTCGCTTCGATTATTGCGAAGTATTGTGACGAAATAAGTACGAGTCGATACTTTGATGATAGGTATAAAACGTGGACCGAAAGTGATCCAATCAAAATATTCATTTATTCGGATGTCGAGTATAATTCCTTTACCATTTTCATTTACTTTAATTTATTTATTTACATTCCTTCATTAGCATATCGTTCATTATACAGGTAAAGAAGGGGAGAAAACATTTCTTTTTTTTTTCTTTTTTTTTTTTAAAATACAAATATTTATATATAAATAAATTATATTTAATACGAATATTTGCATAATTTTTACCAACTTTACGTTTTACGGCGCAAAATCAAAGGCCAGGAAAAGCAAATAGGAAAAAAAAAAAAAAAAGGTCCAATTGACTTGGAACGAACTTTTTAATACCTACCATTAAGTCTTGTGTTTGGTACGAGGATCCATTTACGCTCAATATCGATCGTATGGCATCTCATACATACCGTATGTATATATATATATATATATATATATACATGTGTTTTTCTACAACTTGGCTGCACTCTATACTAAATATCATAAGGACATGTTGATTTTTCAAACGTCACTCTCACATTTTATTGAAGAAAATGTGAAATCAAGCTTCAAGCTCCCAGAATAGAATGATCGGGAATATTCGAACCTGAAATTGGGAAGAAGAGGAAAATACATTTTTTCAATAATCATGAAGAGTGACAACAAGTATTTATTTCAATCTTTTTCTTCTTGCTTGTTCAGCTGATGAAAAACGTATGCACTTTTCCTGCTCCCCAAGGTATATTTTTATCCGTTACAAATATATAATAAATTTTATATACCACCCGTCATGGTAGGCTATATATTATATATATATATATATATATACATATATAGATATATATATATATATATATATAGATATATGTATATATATATATGTATTTAGGCAAATGTTAACGAATGATGCAAGTTTTAGCTTTCACTTGTTTGTTGCTTTAATATAAAATAGTTTTATATTTATTTTTCTATTTTTTTTTTTTTCTTTTTTTTTTTAATAAAGCACATCCTCCGAACATAGTGTATATTATACTTTTTATTAAATGGCAAAAAAAAGAAAAAAGAAAAAAAAAGTCATTTTAATCTGCTTTGACGACTATATTTATGACATTTCTATGAAATGGTTTTTTAAAGCATTTTTTGTTTTATTTTTTTCAGCGGACAGTTCTTTCCTGTTGGCGAATGCTCAAATTGTTGACTTTCCTATCGTCTATTGCAATGAATCCTTTTGTAAGATTAGTGGCTATAATCGTGCCGAAGTCATGCAGAAATCGTGCAGGTGAGGATACATTATCTATTAACAATACTTTGTATTTTGAAAAAATATTGCGTCAAGGAAAAAATTCATGATGCTTTTCCTATGATACTAAAATGGATTTAGAATCGCGTTAAATACTTTTCATTAAAATACTTTCCGCGCTCATATTCGCATTGCTCTGCATACGCTAGAACAGTTTCTAGCATGTCTCACATTTATGTTAAACCAGTTTTGAAAATTGTTAAAAATATCAGGCATTAAGAGTTGTTAGATTCGATGTGTGAAAAAATAATAAAATCGTAATTCGGATCTCGGAAATCAATAGATACTTTGTGTCCAAAATCAAGTTATAATAATAAGCTTATAAAACAAATAGAGCCGAGCATGGCCGCACATTACGCATCTGCCTGAAGAGATCATTTCGCTCAAAAGCAATAAAAGCAATAAAATGCTGGAAACCAAAAAAAAAAGAAGAGATCTACGTGGTCCAGCCAATTTGCAGGGACTTACTTTTCATGAGAACTCTTCTACGAGGCTAGGGGGCACAAATGAAACGTACATAACCCAAGTTGGATAACTCAGATATTGACGTCAAACTATCGTTATGAAGCAGTTGTCGCTATGAAACGGTAAAAACTAAATTCATTTCTTCTATAAAATCTATTTTTTGTAAAAACTCTTACAGAGGAGAAGGAATTCAAAACATCAATCAATTTGACCCAAGTTTTCCTCACGTATTTAGTATGTCGGAATGTCGCTTTTCAGAAAAGAGAAAAAAAATCAAGAATATTTTATTATTATATTTCTATCTGTTATCGGATCTTCATAGATAATTCTGGGGATGCTCTTCATTAAGACATCGATGATGGCAGCGAACTCCATTATTGATAGATGGTTCTAATACGTAGATGCGTTTATGCCATATATTAAATCCATAACTACAGGAAAATTGACGAAAATATCATAACCATGCACGAATCGAAGATATTTCGTAAGGAAAATCTTAAGAACACTTTTAATGAATTTAGAACGAGGCTATGTTTGATCTATGTAATTGTTAAATGCCTCTTGGCATCGAGGAAACAGTTAACTGCAGTCAACAGCAGAACAAGAAAGATAATTATGTTCGATTTACATAAGCATTAGCGGAAAACTAATTTCGAATTAACATATGCCGGAATATTGGGATAGAATTTTTCGTAGACCTAACATAATGAGTTCTCAATATGATATTTAAAAAACGGTCTCTATTGATTATTATGTCATCAAGTATTCCATTTGTATCCTTCTTATACACTACGTCTGTTATGGTTGCATAGCTGTAGTAAGATTATCCGGATGGATGCAAAAGACATAATGACTAGAAATAGATTCATTGAGGTCGAAACATTTCATTGATTGGTTTAAATCCATCTTTATTATCCTTACATAAAAGAAAATAGGTGAGTATACGCGTTCGATGAAGTTGTGTGGACTATTTATAAACGGCTTTGCCTGACTGTAATGTTTTTAGCTGTCTTGATAAAGAATTGTATAAAATAGAAAGAACAGAATACCGGCGAGCAAGTTCCAGTACCGAGAATCGAACGGATACGAATGGGGTTCATATATAAAACTTGGAACACGAAATTCATAAGATAGGGCAAAAGAATGCAGTGACAAAGATACATTAATAATGAGAACAAACTTATTAGCAACAAATCGGTATTGAATTATTAATCGTTGATATAAAGAATAAAACGTGATTTTTTGACATTTCTTTACTCTATATTGCATCGTAAGAATGAAATTCTGGAATCAATCCCATACCATATTTTATGAATTTCTATATTTCGTTTTAATGTATTAAACGATTTTATAAGTAAAAAATAGCTTACACAAACTTACTGGAAGTTATTGCCCCCTACGCAACTTGCGGTACAAGGGTATATTAAAATTGTATGGATGTATGTTACATCCAGAATGACTCCAACTAGAATAACCTATTTAGATACCGATCGATTGAGAATCATTTTTAGAATTAGATTATTTAAACGTGTCTTTCAATCGGACCGTCTATACGTCTTGTTACTTTGTGCCAAACATAAACACAACCTATTTTGATGAAATTTAAAACAGCAACATGTTTTGACCCAAGGACGCGCGCTATTGAAATAAAGTTTCGGCCAATTCTCAAAGTGGACCGGCAACTGGCAACATTGTTTGGATAGTGTGAATACTATCTTAGCAAGATATATTTACATAATATAAAGTTTTTTCTTATTAAAAAAAAAAATAAAAAAAAAGGGGTTAAAATACGTAAAGCTTTACAAAAAGTACCAGTTGGCTGATTTCAACAGAGCGATAGTTATAATAGTTGTAGCTTGATTCAAAATCCTATGCTAATCAAGAATATATGTTTAACGTTCTAAGGAAATAAAGCATATTTTAAGGTAATTTTAAAATTTGTCGATTTGTGAAGAGGAGAAACTTTTAATCCAAAAAGTATGTTTTGAAAATTGATTTTATAAATTTTAAACTCGAATACGAAATAAAGTCAAAATCGACATGACTAGTATGACTTCTGTTCCTATCTTCGTTATATGCATATATGGGGCATAGATATTCGTTCTTCAGTGAAAGCTCCATAAAAACTTATCCCCATTTTCAAACTTGTATACGCATTCTTTCCGCTTGGTTGGGTGTTTGTCTTATTTGTTCCTTTATTTATTATCTCTTTTGTTGCGTTGTTTTTCTCAAAACGCTTTACATGTTTTTGTTTTTTTTTTTTTTTCTTATGTATACGTTCCACTACTATGCTTTAGGGTAAGTATTAACATTTCACACTAACCTTTGACGTAAACGAACAACATAAAGTTATAAGTAAATCGAGACATGGAGATTTATATGCACGAAAAACTTTTTAACCAGTAATGAAAAAATAAATTACTCTAAAAGGGAAAAACGCAACCAAAAGAGCTTTGCCCACCACACATAGAATTTCAATGGAATAAAATGCTTGTAGGGAAATGATCGAAATGCTAGTAACTAAACTAGGTTAGGGAAATTTTGGGATCTTTCGAACATAGTACATCCTAATGATGTCAGAAAGCTAAATTCTTTACTGACAGTTGATCAATTTCGCATGGCCAACATTATGTTTTACTTTAAAGGTTGTAAACCCTTTAGCACGAAATGCTTTAATCGATGAAAAATGTGTGTATGTGCTGGTGATTTGTTATCTCGTAGAAGAGTTCACTACTGAACTATTCACTTTAGCGATGGTAGTAAAAGCGTTATAGCGACCAATATGTTGGGCAAATAATGATGCTTGACAATGTAAAAGCATTATAGCGACCAATACGTTGGGTAAATTGTGATAAATGATAATGTCATCAAAAGTGTTCGTGGTATCATTGGAAAAAAGTCGTAAACTTGATTGATATTCAAGAAAATAGATTTAAATATCTTTAAAACATTAATTGATCGCGTTTTCCGTCGATCTATCGCCCTTCCACAAGGTCTCTACGCTTCATTCCAAAATAAATAGGAAATAAAAGAAAATAATACGAAATTTCTTCTCATTAGCAAGCAAATCCGGCTTACTTTAAAGAGTATATAATGCAGATTATAATAAAAATAATCGAACGTTTATCTAAACGCCTCGGTACAATTCGAATAAGAAATCAATGCTATTCCAATCCTTTATAAAATGTTTAGGTTGCCAGTTAGCGACATCTTACGTTTTCCACTTTTCGCACAGCAGCAAACCTTGGTATAATTACAAATTGCAAAGCGATATCTTAGAGAGACAGTATTGAGTCGTCAATCCTCAACTTAACAGCCAGAGCAAAATCGTAGTAACACGTAAGGTTTCTTATGTCAGACCACTTTTGTACAAATCAGTATAAGCTTTCTCCATCCAGCTAAGGATCGCGAAGCTTTGCTCGACATGAGCATTTGATTATTGGAAATATACAAGAAAGCAGCCCAGAAACAACAGAGGTTAACTCAGGGTTTCAGTTAATATTTCCATGATTAATTGCCTTGTGAACGAGGAAGACGCTGAGCAAAGGCGTTGAATTCCACCCTCTTTTCCTATCCTTATCCTTTCTCTTCCTTTCATTTTCCTTTTAACGCAAACCAACAAAAAAAAATTAAAATAATGTCAATGTACGTAGCGTTTCTGTTAAATACGCGCGATGCCCTCTATAAGTGCAACAGAGCGACGATCAGAAAGAAATGAGAAAAGGGAAAGATATAGGGAGCTAGTTGCAGTCTGGTGGTTGTGTGGTCAGTCCGTAATTATTATGCGTGTATCGACTGACTATTCACTATAGCTATTATCACAGCAACCTCTACCTCTACGCGAAGATGTGAAACCTGCGAACGTTCACTTGGTAATCGTACTCGGCTACTCATATGGATGGTATACAAAACGTTGATTAGAAAGATCAATTTAAATTTAAGCATTCAGCTGTTCGTTAGTTTTAAAAATTCCTTTAATTCTAAAAACCGATTAATCAACTAATTTAAAGTCGTTAATGTATATTATTTTAGTCATAATACTTTGATGATCTTAGCAATGCTGCACTTTCCGTCTAGTCAAACAAATCAGATACTACGATTTTGTAATCACATCCATCCAAAACGCCTAAACGTTTGTTTGAGGAAATGTTTCTTAGTGATCGACTGACGAGCGACTAATACAATAAATATTTGTTAAAATTTCATTTTGTTCGTTATAGTTAATGAATAACAACAAGTACAAAATTTTATATTTATTATAAAATTCGCTTAAAAATTTAATTTCAAAACTGATACAATATATATTTGTTTACATAAAGCATTAATGTTTTCTCTCTTGTAATAACTAAATAAATATCATTATTTATCATTAAAAATGTATAAAAAACCATTGCAAAATAAATGACACTTATACGTCCTGTTGTACAAATATCACATAAATCATTTTAAAAACTATTCACTTCTTTCTCCAGTATATATTTTTTTTTTTTAGCATACTTTCGGCAAACATCCAAAAAACAAAAAAAGGGAAGAAGGTGAAAAAAAATTGTGTAATGTGTGTATATGAAAAATCGATAAGTAAAGAAAATCCTGAACCGAAACTAACATTTACAATAACAAAAGCAATCAATTTCAAACAAGTATAAAAAATCAAGCAATATTTTTTCATTCTGCTACGCTAACATAAAATAAAACCAAAACAACTGCGTACATAAATTGTTGAGATATGCATGAACATATCGATGTATGTGTAAGCATATGCGTGATATGCCATTTTTCAGAACTGAATTCTCTCTTTCCATCTCGCTTTCTTCCTTTTCATCTCTATCGCCATCTCTACGTCAAGTATTCCTTTATATGAATGCGTGTGTGACGGTTTGCCTTTGTATGCCACTAGGAATAATTTCATTTCAAAACCAAAGACATTGCGTTTTACCCGTTGTGTGTGGTGAAAAGTTTGTTTGTTTGTTTGTTGCTTTACACATACGATACGGTTGATTTTTTACGCTTGCACATAAATATATATATATATATACATATATATATATATATATATATATATGTATGTATGTATGAATGTGTTTGTATATAAGTCTGCATGTTTCCTCTTTTATTATTTTAGTTCTTTTTTTAAGCTTTTCATGTCACACGCATTACGATTCAGCTTCAGTTTCGGTTCTTTCTATTCCTCTATTAAACAATTGCATGTACAATCTGATCAAAAAAATATTGAGCCCTTCGGTTTTACAATTTTCCGTCATTCAAGTCACAAACACTGTTTTCAGTAATAAAGTAATTTGCGTCTGTTCTTAATTGAGAAGAATTCTCAAAAAAAAAAAATGGACATCGTCTCACTCCGTTTGGTCTTGAAAAATATAACGTATTAGAGTTGCGTGAGAGTAACCTAGTAAAGTCGAAAATTGGAGCGTTTGTATTTAGTGCTTTAACGATATTACATTTGCGGAGTTGCCAACGGAAAGGATATCGTACAAGTCCCTCATACTTATTTCCTTATTAACTGAAGTTGACAGGGTTGTTTGAATGCATTCAAAGGAACCAAATTATCATTGAACCAAATTATCAAAGAAAATATGGTTGGCACAGTTGTATGTATGCATTAATATGAAAATTCTTCACATTACGACTCTGAATGGCTCAATACTATTTAGGCTATCTGTTATACAGAATTGCGTTTTTATCTGTTTTTTTTTTTTTTTCATTTTTTTTGTTCCTAATTTGTTCGTATAAATAAATAAATAATTTATTTACTATTGTTTCCATTTTGTTGCCATTTCTTATTGTTCGTGTTAATTGGTTTTGTTGTTGTGGATTTTGTTTGCACAATACATTCTTTTTTCATTCATTGCTTTCGATTAAGTGTCAGACTAAATTTCCTGTTGATTTTTATTTATTTTACGTAATCAACTGGAAAACGTAAATAATTTAATTAAAATTTTATATAAATATAATAAAATTAAATGATAAAAATGGATGAGTAAATAATGTTTAAACTTGCCTTAGAATCAATCTTTAATTGTCATTTTCTAAGATTGAATATCGTATGATTCTTGATAGAAAGAAGGAAAGCATTTAGGCAAGATTGAAGAAGAAATTGTCAGTTGCATGCAAGTATAGAAGAATCATCAGCTATGTTATATGGGATGTAATGTTTGCAAATATTTCAAATAGTGTTTTTATGTAAATCTGTTATAATTTAAGATTTAAACGATGGAAAATAATATCACATTTTTTTTTTTTTTTTTTCTTTTCCAAGTCAATAACGTTGAATGAAGAATACCGAAAAGGAAAGGTTAGACTATAGTGAGGTAACTTACCGCATGGCAACATCGACGGCTCAAGGTGGTGCACACATTTCGCTTAACTAGAAAATGCCATTCATTAAGAAGGCATCTTCAAGATGATCAAAAATTTAGTCAATGCCAGGGGCGTAAAGAAGGAAGAGCAAAGTAAATTTTCGATCATTTCAGCTTTATCCGCGTTTTGCGGCATTCAGAGTATAACGTTTCACATCATCCTCATGTCCTTTTATTTAAAAGGACAAAAGCAAAAAAAAAAAAGCGTATAATGATTACATTAAGCAAAACTGACAATAAATTTTCAGTCGTTGTGCAAGTCATTTTGTATTTTAAGTGCGTCTTTGTGACGATGTTTTTCTTTAATGTTCAGTATGAATAGTGTGGCCGATCGTTAAACAATGCCCATGATCGGTCATTCTTAACATGTATAGGCAAATCTTTCAAAATATCTTAATTCGAAGAAAAATTGGATAGCAACGCGCGTCTCATTCTTCTTAATGCCCTGGATGTACGGAGACAAGTTTTTAAAACAACAACATACCGGCTATGGTTTCATTATTGAAAATCAAATTAAAGTTATACAAACACTATGAGACTATTTTCTGCGAACATATATTTTTTTAACAACTCCACCGAACTTATAACGGTGTTGTTGGCCTTTGTATGGCTACTTACCTTCCGACTCTAGCTAGTTACACTTTTTATGAGTTTTTCTCTCCCTTAAAGGCTTCAATGAAAGCGAGATAAGGACATTGGAATAGAATGGAAATTACTGAGTTGATTCGAAAGCCTTTTTCCGCTTTCAAATTTACTCACTTGTATCATTTTACGTAATAAAAGATGACGCAATGTCGCTCATTGTTTTTCGTAATATAATGTCCTTTATCTGGCATTTCGGACATCACGAATGGCATCTTTGACGAAAAGAATAAATAATTTGAAGACTTTAAAATTTTATCAAAAGAATAATTAAAATGTCTTGTATTTTCTTCCTTTTTATTGTCGTTCTCTAGGTGCGGCTTCATGTACGGTGAGCTGACGGATAAAGAAACAGTGGCTCGACTGGAGTACACGTTGGAAAATCAGCAACAAGATCAATTTGAAATATTGCTATATAAAAAAAATAGTAAGTAAAACGATAGCGACGCCGTATTTAAAAAGCATTTAAAGGAGACATGAAGGAAGAAGAAAATAAAGCTAAACCCAATTCCTAATACACACACAAAAACCATACCATAAAGAAAACCCACTGCGCACATAGTAAAAAGTTAATATTTTACCGTAAGCCTTTCGGTAACCTCTTGATAAACATTTTCCCTTATTTTGAAACTTTTGTGCCACTAAATCTTATAAATGTTAGCAATCCACAGCTGTGTTTTTGTCCATATCCCAAAGTATTTAATCCAAACACCATCACCATTACCGTTACCATCGCTATTGCCATCGTCATCGTCATCGTCATCGTCATCGTCGTCATCGTCGTCGTCGTCGTCGTCGTCGTCGTCGTCATCATTATCTTCACTACCACCGTCGTCATCATTATTATTTACATTAAATCTCTTATCTGTATGCTCGAGTATCCACATTTATAACTTAATGCTATAAAAGAAGAAGAATTTCATTTGTATTCAACTGAAAGGGTTTAATGAATGTGAACAAAAGGTGTTTTCCACTCGCCATACTAACGCTAGCTACTAACAGCCAAATCATCGAGACATGCAGAGAGAGAGAGAGAGAGAGAGAGAGAGAGAGAGAGAGAGAGAGAGA
>NW_024006108.1:0-13061 GCF_014805625.2 Glossina fuscipes | reverse complement strand
TATATATATATATATATATATATATATATATATATATATATATATATTATATTGTGTTTATAAGCTAGAACATGTCACGACTTGAAACACTTGAACATCTTAAGCAAACTTAACTTGTACATGTACTATAGTCGTATTCAACCATTAAAATGTTGTCATCCTATGCACACCAATATTCATATATATATATATATATATATGTTCATATATACCAGTGAGGAATTCTGTGCCATTTCGTTTATTTTATTACTCATTGGACGGTCGGTCCGCTTGTGATTTCACCATTTTGTATATAAGTCGATCTGTCCGCATCGTCATAAATTTCGTGAGCTTCTGTGCTTTGGGATATTGTTTCTTGAAGCTCCTTGCACATCCCTCCCTTTCTCCGTATGTGCATAGATGACTTGTGCGCTTAACATTTGTTTTTTTTTGTTCGTCTCTTTCGTCGTTTGTTTTCCTGTCCGCCCATTCTACTCGCGATGATCATCTTTCCTCTTATCTTCTGATCGTTATATTCGTTCGTCACTCTGACCACTTTCCTTGCAATTTCCTCTTTGCATAAATACATTTGCGCGTTCATCTTGATTATAATTCGTTCGTTCGCATCTGCTGTCTGCCTGGTTGGCCCGTTGTTCGTATTTCTATTTATATTTCTTTTTCTCTTTGACGGATCCGGCTCTCTTTACGCGTCTCTATCTCAATTTCGAAGAAAAATTTATTGCTGCATCGAATGACGAATGACGAGTAATATAAGTGCATGTGCGAGAATCATGTCGATCGGGTGTGCTACGAGCTGTTCAAACGAGCTAAGAAATTTTTACTTAGCAATTCTACCAACAACAACAACAACAACAATTCATGCACTTGAGCCAATAAATTGCTACAATATGCAGAAAGACATGACGAAGCGATTTTCGAACATGACGATCAGAAAAAATTTGGCAGCACCGTAGTCGGATCGGTTTAGTGCTTCATAGGGAAAAATTCGACAGAAAATAATTTAATATTTAGCCTATGAAAGATATATGAAGCATTTGTATGGGATGAGATGATGATTTTCTTTTTTAATCGGTCGCCGTTATAAACACTCTGACGGTATTTTTGATATTTTATAATAATATTCAGTATGAAGTAGTAATTGGATTAATATATTTGCAGCATTATGGCTATTTTTCGAACCTATACCCATCTAATAGGTGTTAGAACAAGTAACCCTTTATATGGCAATATTTATGTGAACGGGTATAAGACATTTAATGCTTGGCCTTGCTCGGGTGTAACGTTTTGACTTGTTTATTTAAAAGGCAAATTTATTGAGTGCCTGTGAGCGATATGTAGACGCACGACACTTGATTACCCCAAAAGTAATGGGAAAGCCTTTGTTGATGTTTATATATCTTTTATTTAGGGTGTAAGTATCCAAGATTGGCTTCAAGGTAAATACAGTTCTCTTTCATGTCTTTGTCTTAACCTTGCGTTAGTCATTTTAATATCTTAAACGTTTTATTTCTTTTTTTTATTTTTCAGTTAATAATTGTTATTAAAAACAAAGTCTAGCATTATCTTCAAGGGCATCGGAGTAAAAGTGACCTTTACTCGTCTTTTGACTTTGGCCTCCTTTTTCCTCTCCTAGACTAACTTCTTTATGTAAATAATGCATACAACAATTTGAAATTTATTTCATTTCTCTCAGAGTAAGCAAATTTTCGGAAAAAAAAATAAAAAAAAATATATATATATATATAAAGAACAATAAAAAGTTAAGCACAAAAGAGCCCTAAAGTCTGAAAACTGAAATTTATTGACTAAAAGGGAAAGAAAACGGAACGGGGTTAACACAACAATGGCCGAAAAAGTCTTAACCAATCTCTTGATGTATATATGTACACATATATATATTTTATTATTATTATTATTATTTTTTTTTTTTTCCTTTTTGCCAACAGCAGCAGATTACCAAAAATACACTGATTTGGCTTAAAAGTATAAACTCAAACATGCTCGCATGTTAGTTAGGTTCGTGCAATTGTTGTTGTTATTTATTTTTTGGATAAACATTTTCTTTCTCTTCTCAGTCGAATTATAAGAAATGAGCTCAAGTTGTTAACACAGTTTGTTACATTGTTGGCTTTTATGTCACACCCCCCACTCCTGGAGGTCGATTTCTTTTTCTCTCTTTCCCTCTCACTCCCATTATTTATTTATTTATTTATTTATTTATTTGTATGTACACAGTCGAAATTGTGTTGTTTGGTTTAGTGTTCATTTTAGTTTTGCAAATATATAACGGCATTAATTGTAAACAATATAAACACGCTCTCACACCATCATTATCATTCCTGTCGTGATCATCGTCGCCCAGAACCGTCAAGCAGAAGAAGAGGAAGAAGAAGAAGAAGAAGAAGAAGCGTCGTCATCACTACCGCTACCGTCTCTTTTTTTTAACCACTTTTTGAATATGTCACACACACACGCACACACACACACAAACGCACACATAATCAACATCACTCGATAAAACACTTGACGATTATGTAGATGCGTGTTTGGTCGCATAGTGTTTCTTTCTTCTTCTCGCTTTTGTTGTTGCCTTTTTTTGCACGTTTTTTAAGGCTACCTACCGTTTCCGCTACTGTTGTTTTTATTATTGTTGCAATTTGGTTTCGTTACCATATACAGCTGTCATTCACTAAAGGTCGTTATTTATTGATTTTTTAATTAAAAGTAAAATACATTACAACCATAATAGCAACCAACTAACAACGAGAAAAAAAAAAAAAAAACGAAAGACAAAACATATGTATATCATACAAACACAAAGAGACAGACGGACACAAATACACATATATAAAAACACGCGCATATATATATGTATACATATAGATATATATATATATATATATATATATATATATATATATATATTTACATGCACATACACACATATTAAACTTACATATGTAAGACAAACCGAAAATTCTTTGTTTAAAAACCATTACAACAGAACATGAACAGCACCGAAGAAAATACAGAAGAGCAAACAAGTAAACGAACCTTAAGGTAAACACATTTACCGTACCGTAGTAATGTTTTCAACATGTTCATCATCATCATCATCATCATCATAATCAACATTGCCTGCGAAGGACATGCACAAAAAATTGCTTCTGTTATTTCACTTTAGTTATCTCTCTTTACTATTATCTCTGTGTCAGATGTTGTAGTCTCTCGTTTTGTCACTAAAAAAGCCAACATTTAATGTGTTTACCTTTTTTATGTTCTTTTTTGTTTTTGTTTATTAAGCACACAGAGACCCCACATTTGGATAAAATAGGATATCCATGCATGCTTTAGAGGCCATAATAATATGAAATTTTGTTTTTTGTTTTTTGTCTTTTTTTATTTTATTTTTGACTTTACAACAAAAAGAATTTTCGATAAAATTTCAATTAAAGTTACGAAAGTGTACGTAGTCAAAAGAATATGAAAGTCTTCGCATTAATCTCTACATACAGCGCTCATAATAAATGCATGGTTGTTGTACATTTATGGCAACACCCAGCAATGTTAACCAAAGTGTACGCAAAACAAAATTTTTTGAATAATTCTCAAACTCGCAAACGAGCATTTCTCACAAACATGCACACATTCTCAGTTAAGGCAAAATAAAGAAAAATTTCGAAAACAAGCGGAGGAAAAAAACAACAACGATATTTGAGTCGCTGAGGACCAAAGAGGAAAAAGATTTGTTTTCTTTTTTTTTTTTGTTTTCCTCAACAATCTTTTTGGGATTGAGAGAAAAAGAGTAATAGAATAATAAATAATATTCGAGGAAATTGTTAAGCTTATATAAAGTGCCTGTGAGCAGCACTCAACGGTGTGAGTAGCGCAGTCATTCTCCCAAGGCGTCCTCAAGTTCAGCGACTATACTTTATTTACATTATTTTATCTTATAGTGTATCGGGTCATCATTGATTTTGTGGTCCCGAAAATAATCGCCTTCTGATTGAGATTTGAATCAAATTTTGTTTTTCAATATATTTCCTTCGATTCGATCTTGCCATTATTGTTCGAATTCAATACATAGATAATTGGAAAGGATACAAAAATTGCTGAAACTCATATTTGATTACATATGGCATCCTAGATAAGGATTATTATCACTTTGATGCAAAGAAAACATATCTCATGTTGGTGGGCTGAAGGAGTAATTTTTGAAAAGTAACTTTTTATAGGACGGCAACGTCTAACTTTTTTCATTGTCCGATGAAAATATTTGCAACAGTACTTGTTATAAATTGGAATTCTATGGATTCCCTTTTCCCGAAAGATCGTCATTGTACGATCACATGACTTGACAAGCAAACCCTTTCTATGGTAAGAAGACGGGGCGATAATATCGATATGGGTTATGTAATGGCCGACCTCGTCCAATTAAAACATTTTCAAATGCTCCTTTCTAGTCTTCAAAGAGTATAGTAAAGTCGACTTATTTCTATCGTCAGTTGCTGATGTCATTTCAATATTCATAAGATGTTACGTAATTTATCGTCAGATTTAATCATTCTTAGCTATTCGCATAGCTACCAGATCTTCAATATTGGATGAATTTTTTATCTTCTTGAATTCCACATCACTTGATAATTGGCCGTAAGCAAATCCGCCAGTAAAGTCATAGTTTATGTCAAAGTACACTGTATTATTACGAATCGATTTTCACCCATGAAATGTGAAAAACTAATCCTCTGCGCTAAACGAAAAATTCATTTTTCTTAAGAACGGTTACAGGGCAGGGGGTTCGCATAGTTCTCCCATCTTTAATAATCTTTAACAAGCAAATGATCAGAGTGACAATGATCAAATCTGTGCTGGTGATATCGATGAAACATCACCATAAAGATTAAAAATGTTTTCACGCGCCTACGGACTATGATGAGTTAGTCCGAAATTTCAACTCGTTATCAAAACTTAATTACTTTCGATTGAGTAGGATCACATTCAATCCGTCTGTCTGTCTGTCTGTCTGTCTGTCTGTCCGTCTTGCTGTCCTTTGTTCAAACTGTACTTATTGAGATATTTTGGGAAATTTTGATGAACACCTTTTCGATCGTTTCCGTAGTAATACCTGTTTCGAAAGAGCATTACGTGCGTACCGATGTAGGGTATTTAGTAATGACCCGTGTCGCACTACAGTGGTTTTGCTAACTTTAAGTTAAGACAATTTACTTCGTAAACTTGGCGAAGAGAGTCGTGTTCAACTTGCAATGATTTCGGAGATGATTAGTTTAAATTCCGTAAGTGAGAATAATTTGCATTATAAACAGTAATAGTTGCAGGCTTAACGAGTTTTAACGAGTCACCAAAAAGGTAAAGAGTGAAAAGGAAACCGAACTGAGTTTGCAGGAGAACTTTCGATAAACATTTTGATTTGATATTTTTCCTTGAGTGAAACTAGTAAAGATGACGTCAATTCTGATATGCTTATGACTATAAGATTTGATAGAAGAAAATGAATAGAATTAAGTGTTGAAGTATCTCTGAACTATTTTGTAGAAACTATCTTCAGCAAAACTTAAAAGAATAACTTTTTGGAAAATATTCTTGAATATTTTATCAAAATTGTAAGAATTTTGTTTTTTTTTTTTTTCTTTGTAAAGAAAAGCAAAATATCGCCATGTGCCTGCAAAGAGGAAGAGAAAAATGCAAATTTTCCAAAAAATTTTTATTAAAGAAGGATTTTTATCATTTCCTACTTTCGTCGTTGGATGAAATAAATTTTTTTTTAATTAAAAGTTTTCTTTTTTTCTATTATTATAATATCTTTATACCACTTGCGGTACAGGGTATATTAAGTTGGTGCGAACGTATGCAACACCGAGAAGGGCTTAACACAGCCTCATGTTTTATTATGCCAATCGATTCAGAATCATTTTCTAAATCGTTCTAAACCCATGTGTTCGTCGGTTCGTCGGTCCGTTCGGTGTCCATCCACGTATTTTTGTGCGAACGCCTTAGAAAAAATGATTCGGATTGGTTCACTTTTTCTATCACTCCCCGTCAAGCGCTCTATTCTGAAAAGTCGTTATATGGAAATAATTTCTCGGCAAAAGTGGCTAAGTAGTAATATTTCGGCATTCTAAATTTGGTGTTGAAATATTGGACCGGCGCGGAGAATTTTTTGCACACCCTCCCATATAACCGATCCTAAGAAAACTCAATCTTTACGTTGCAAAAATGTCTAACATTGACTGCTTCGTGGTGAAAATTGACTCATCGCAGTCAACTGTCAAAGGAATCTACCTTACCGCATTTGGGGTACGTAGGTCTATTTTTTTTTTTTGGATACCATCGCATACAAGAATTCTCATGCAACGTGAACACTTACCACGCCAAAAAGGCTTAATTGTTAACAATTGTGTTATAGAAATTTGTTCATGATAGTAATTTATTTCTTGGTCCCACTCCATATCAGATAGCTTATGAGTAAGCCCTTTAGAAAAAGGGTAAATTTTTAATATTCTATGGTGGAAATGAGTTCGTGGTAGCGCTTCAGCAAATATAATTAATGATAGGGAATTTGGACTATATAGATCTATTTTTTTTTTTTTTTTTTTTTTTCTTTGGACGCCAACTTATATAGGCGCTATTATGAAACGCAGACCTATGTATGTAGGGAAGAAGTTAAGTTTCCAATGGGTGTGCTTTGATGCAAATAATATGTACTTTTTCGTGTATTATTACCAAAAAAAGGGAATAACTGCAATAGCCAATATGATGTAGAGGATTTGATAGTCGGCGTTGCCCGACTATAATGTTCTTACTGGTTTCGTTTTAAGTTCATGACTGTGTGGCTTTAACAAGCGCATAATATAAGTTGTTAGGGATGAGCTTGGGGATTGGGAATTATTTTTGTAATGTAGATGTTGCTAATTTTTACAAGGAAAAGACAATGTATGAACTCATGTTATTCAGATCGTGTTGTAGATATGACACAGTTTCAAGTCTTAACAACGTTATAAATAGAAAAGCACATGATTACATATCTGTAATGCAGAGGATGTACGAGAGGAGAGAGAGTAACGTATTCGACACACGCACATAAGAGCACGTGTAAATTTTGTTTCTTCTTCTTCCTTCTCTTATTATTATTACTATTATTGTGTTTTTTTTTTTTTTTTTTTTTTTTTTTTTTTTTGGATTTATTTGGCTTTGGCTCTATTTTATGTAAATATGTATTAAACTTTCTTCTTTTTTCAAACTTTTTTGTTTGCTATAAATTTTTTATGTGACGTCATTGGATGAAAAAGAATAAGAAATGTGTGTGTGTGTGTGTGTGTGTGTGTGTGTGTGTGTGTGTAACTATCAGTTACCACATACACAATCAACTATACTATGTTAGCGTATGAGTTTAGCTCTTAAAACACGATTTACGTATGCATGCAAGTTAATGGCTGTGTTTGTGTCAACCATTAACATTTAACATTGAAAAGGGATACAGTGCGAGATGCTGATACACGGCAAGAAGAAAGGAAAACGAGAAACCTGCATCTATGTTATATACACTATGATATAGATGAGGTTGAACATATCTGCAAATATATATCTGTTGTATATGTATGTAATATCGTGTAAGTGTATGTGTGTATGTATGTGTGTGTGTGTGTACATTTGTGTGTCATTGTGTGCACGTAGATGTGTGTCAACACGTACTTCTGTTAAACTAAAAGTTAAAAATGATAACAACATCGTCAACAACAAGAACAAAAACGCTTGTTGTTGGCGCTGTTGCTGTTGCTGTTGCTACTTGCCTCTTAACTTGATGTTGAACTGTAAGCTCGAGCTACGTTATGTACGTAATCTGTAAATGTATTTTTATTTTTTTTTTTCCTTTTTTTTTTTTTTGTAATTTCGTTTGTTATTAGTGTATGTAACAAGGTAAGCGACCACATAGCTACAAGAGCAAAATATGCCAACAAATCTTTATTAAATTCCTTTCTTTTTGTTACGAGTTGGTGGCTTTTTGCTGTTATTTATGTTTTGTCTTTTCTTTTGTTTTTTTGTTTTTTTTTTTCATTCATTCTTTTTAGTTAATTATGGATTTTCATAATTTACTCGGTATATTCGTACAGTTGGTATGCTCGTATACTATTGCACTTTCACAGTTCACTTGCTGCTCTGTTTCCTTCTTTGCATTTCGTTTACATATAGATTTAATGAAAAATTTATTATTAATTTTCATCAACGGCATAAAATTTTACAGTTAAAGTTGCCGCCGTGTTCATCCTCGCACACTTGCTGGGTTTTTGTTAACATATATCATTAATTGAATGTATGTGCGTATAAGCGTTACGTATATGATGGGAACATTATATATTTACTTTTTGCTTTTTTTTTTGCTTTTCTTTTTGATGAATTTTTAAATAACTCATTAAATAACTGAATATAAGCTGCTCTCCCTCCTCAAAGAAATTTAAGTAACTACTTTTGACTGGATTGCGTTTTAAATTATGAAATTTTCCATCTACCCTACAAGATTCACATAGGTTTAATGAATTCATTTCTAGTTTTATGCGAAAAAAAAAGAAGATATATATCCGAGCGAAATGGAACGATTTTAGTTCGAAAGACAATTTGGTAGAAAAAGCTTCAAATGAAAATCTCGCCACCGGTCATCAATCTCAAACTTTGTAGCTCTCAGTTATGCCTTCTTTTGATTCGATGAATGGAATTGAATTATGCCGTTGGGAAAATGTAAGATGCGAGAGAGAGAGAGAGAGAGAGAGAGAGAGAGAGAGAGAGAGAAGGAAGAAATTTTCAACTTTTTCTCTTCAATTCTCCAATTCTCTACGTGGAAATATACATATATATATATATATATATATATATATATATACATATATGTACATATATACAGTAAAAGCTCCTTATTCGCGGGGAATACGTTCCATAAAAATGCCGCGAATACGGAATGATAATTTATATGGGATTATAGGGGATACGTTCTTAGGTGGCAAAATAAAAAAAAAGAAGAAACCAAACATATATAAAAATATCAATTTAATTGAATGCGAATGTGCATTTAGTTTTTCTCTCTTTAGGCAATTTCTTATATGGGGAAATTGCTTAGCTGAAATGAACTAGATTTGGGATTTTCGCAACCATACTTTACGCATTGAGTAATAAGGTTCCTTTCATTCAGCTTGTTTACGCTCTCAAAAATCGCGAATAAAGAAATTTATAGACGCGAATATGGGATTTTGTCGCATATTTTTCATCCGCGAATAGTGAAATCGCGAATAAGGGAAGCGCTAATAACGAGCTTTTACTGTTTATATATTCGTTAGTTTTGGAATATTGCAAGATGAAACGTGGCACGTGGAAAAAGACATTTCCTCGCTCTCGTGGTGAGCTGATAAAATGCTGAAAAATGAGATCCGGTGTACGACCTTCAATCTTCAAGACGGCAGTCACAGTAATCGGTCAGTTACAGCTGAGACGAACTGTACCAACACTTTGATCATATTCGATGTGTACAGTGATCAGGCTATAACTTTCATATTGGATTGAAAGAAAGAAAGCGTTCGCGAAACTTTTCATAAACCTTACGCTGTCAACTTGGAGTTTCATCTATGATTTTCGGCATAGAGGTACAATGTGTCTACGTAGTGTTTATCAAATTGGATGATGGAAATGTTAGATTGCTTGATATTTTAAACATTAATCTTGTTCGTATGTTTCATTAGTGACGACGTTTACAGCTTAAAGCTCGTTTGCTTCACAAGAATGCGTTTATCTCAATAGATTCGATAAAAGTTTTCAAATACTTTTTCTAAACTTTAATTACTTGTTTCGCATTAAATCGATAGCAATTTTTTTTTCTTCTTATTTTATTGTTGTTGTTGTTGTTATTGTTATTGTTGTTGTTTGAAAATATCCACTCCTTAATCGTCTGCTTTTTCCCTTTCGCTTAAGTGAAAATTTTATAATATAAAAACAATCAAAAAAGAGAAAAACCATACACAGGAGGGAATAAAGCAACAAAACAATATAAAAAGAAAAAAAAAAAGAAACAAAAAGAAAAAAAAGAAAGAAAGAAAGAAAACCTTTACTAATACTGTAAATCAAGTAAAGGAAATAAAATTACACACACACACATGTTACTCAGTATTATACATAGACAGACAGACGGACATATGCATGCATATCTGTTGTGAATGGGGGAAAGAGAACGACGGGTATCGTGCAGCGCGGGTGAAGATATGAGTAGAAACCGACAAAGAAGTAGTAAAACCACAATTAATTATACAGTTGAGTGAGTGCTGCACTTAGTATCATTTTTATTACATTATTTTTATATGCATGTGCACGTATATGCATGAGGTACGGCGAGCGGGTGCATGCATATTTAAGGAAATTGCTGGCAAAACATAAACGCTATAATAAAATTATAATAAAAATGGACAGCGATGGCAGCAGTGGCGAAGAAAGAAAAAACAAAAAAAAAAAAAAAAAAAAAAAAAAAACTGTAAATTAAGTGCTAAGGCATACATAAACAATAAATTGAGTTAATTATTATATAAAAAAAATAAAAATAAAAATAAAAATAAATAAATAAATAAATATATGAATGACTAAAAACTAAAAAGAAAAGAAAGCCGACGAAAAATTTAAAAATCTTTTTTAAGAGAAAGAGAGAATTTTTAATATATCAGGAAACAAGTTGTTTTTATAAGCTTTTCCTTAGCCCGCTATTCTGTCAGATTAAAATCTTCCAAACTATGTCCGATTATGCCGAGATTTTGCACACACCTTTACCTACGATGGCAATACCATACCATGTGATATATTCAAAATGGCGGCCGCCAAGCCTAAGCGGATTAAATTTTTCGTAACATTCTCCTTACTTAAGGATATTAAACATAAAAAGGACTTAAACACTGGAATGTCATAAGCTAAAGGTGTTATTGCTATCTTAAATATCGCGGACTTGGACAATGGAGAATTTAAGTAATATCAAGTGAAAAAATAAAAAGTCATCACTGGACGGCTTACAAGTAGAAGAAGGATTCATGGGGAACAAGTATAACATATAAGCGAAGCATTGGCTAGAATAAAAATAAAAAAAATCTTTGGCGTGCCAAACTTTTATTTATTGTCATAAAATAGTGCAGGGAGTAAAATTCATCTTTCACCTTTTGGCGACAATTCATAGGTACGCGCCTTGATTGCCTTGATGCATTTTTAGAGTAAGTCTAAGCATTTGAGAAATACTTACGTTTAGATATGATCGTGTGAGCTGTTATGAAACCCGGGACTTAGGTACAATTTGTAGTTAAGGAACAGATAACTTCGAAAGGATGTCAATGGATTACTTAGCGTTTACTAACGTCAATCATCAAAAAAAGTCATTAATAACGACGATCAGTAAAGAGAAGATGGCTTGGGAGACCAAGACGGACAATAATCAAACCAATGGATTATGCGGAGTGAGTTGCTTCGAGAGTTTCTTTGACAATTGAATAGGAAATTGTAATAATAATTTGTGATTAGCTTCGCTAGAAAGTTGCAGCAAAAAAAATTCTGTTATGTTAATCTTGGAAATGGATCAAGCTTGTCAAGCTTGTCTCAGAAAACCGCGCAACCATAAAGAAATATGCAGTCATGTCAGTATGTATGTAGATGTAAAACTTTTATTATATCAATACGTTTTTGCGTGATTGACATTGATTCATATCTGGACACACTCTAGTTCTCACTTGACACATGTCACCGCAATAATAATTGCTTGTTCGACATTTAACGTAACACCTTTTATTTATCGATTTTTCCTATAAAGAACACAGAACACAGAATTTACCCCGTGTTCTGGGATTCTAAAGAATTTTGCAAACGAGTTTTTCGTATAGTGTTAAACGCTCATGCTGCACTTATAGGAAAAGCTAGCATACCGTTAATAAAAAGCATTCAAGAAATGTCCTCAAAGAGTTGAGGGAGCCGTGCCTCGATAAAATCAAAAAATTAAAACAAAATCCTCATAAGTCTCTTTGGGTTATTTAAGTTGGTAGTGTGGTTCGTTGCGTTCCATGAGAACAAAGTCGTCTTCTTCTTCATTCTTCCTTACAGGATGCATGCACAATATCTTCGAGCAACCATGATATTGGTCCAATAAAACTTTGCATGATTTCTTTATTTTCCCATAACTTAAATTTTTGACACTGCGGCTCTCTCTCTCTATCTCTCTCTCTCTCTCTCTCTCTCTCTCTTGTTTATGGCAAGCAATTCAACGAATGTGCCCCTTACGTGCGCCTACCGTTAGGACTAAGAAGGCTTGTATGTAGCGAGGGGCAAAGAAAAGCAGACTATTGCTGACGGGTTGTTCCAAACGGCGGATACCACGGTCAAAGAACGCCAGATTGTGAGAGCGTCGTAATTGAAGTTGTTAAAGAATTTTAATGCGATGCTTTTGAAGAATGCTCTCATCAATTATTGACTTCAATGTAGATTTTCGAATCTTTGATTCTAACTTGGGACGAGGCCACTTTAACGGAACATTTTTAAACATTAGCTAAGTTAAGTTATTTTTTCTTGGACAAGAAACGTCTTTAGATGTCTTTTGTCTTTTTCATTCAAAGAAAAGGAGAAAAGTTTACAAAAATCTCTACTTGGTGTTGAAAGAATTACAGATAAAATTGTTGTTAAAATTTAATAATAAACTAATAAATGAATCAAAGTAGTAGTGGTAGTAGTAGTAGCAGTATTATTAGTAGCAGCAGTAGCAGTAGCAGTAGTAGTAGTAGTAGTAATAGTAATAGTAGTAGTAGCAGTAGTAGTAGTAGTAGTAGACGTAGTAGTTATTCATAACTGTTCCGAAACTGAAACTTTGGTAGGCTTTGACTGCAATTAGTACAATCAACCTAAGGCAAACAGATTTGTCGGTGTAACGTTTTTACCGTGCAGCAGCTATTACAAAAGCAAACATTATTCAACTGACGGTTGTTGCTGTTATTACACATTCACACACACACACACACACACACACACACACACACACACACACACAC
>NW_024006107.1:0-15468 GCF_014805625.2 Glossina fuscipes | reverse complement strand
CACACACACACACACACACACACACACACACACACACACACACACACCATCAACACGAGTCAATGCAGAAAAAGAATAAAAGCAAAAAAAGAAAAACGTATTTGCTGAGAGACTACACGTGTTTCGCTTGAGTTCGGCTGCTATTTTGTTAACATGAGTTGATGCAAAATAATAATATATTCGTAGACCTTTCTGTCTCGCATTCATATAGAATTCTGTTTATTCTATTTATATACATTTCCCTATGCATATGAAAATCAGATTTTTTTTATATATTTTTTTTTTTTTATTTTTTGTCTTGCAGTTTGTGATTTGTTTTCCTTGGTTTTTGTAGAATAACATCATATACCGTATTAATATTTACATAAAAGCCTTCTTAACATTGAAACTATTTTTATTTCAACGATTTGATACCTACGGGCAGATGTGTGTGCATACAATTTCATAAGAATTTTATATAAAATTTTTTGTTTTTTTTTTTTTTTTTTAAATAAAAATGTATAAAAACGTTGAGCAGCGTAGTACAAAACTACACGAATTTATTTATTTCTCTTTTCTTTTTGTTTTTATTACTTATCCTTGCTATTAATTGAAACAAGCTTTTAACAGTATAGACTTATTCATTAATGGCAATACTTAACGAACTCATTTTACAATAACTCGATTCCATTCATCGCATTTTATTGTAACATTTTACCGTCTCTTTTAAATTGTGTCAGATTGTATCCGACCTTTCAAATTGCGTCCTGCTCGCATGACAATATATTCCTCGCTTTGTCGACATATTATTCTCAGTTCTCTTTACCAATGGATGGATACCTCTTGACATAAATGTATTAGACTCAAGCCTATCAGATAAGCAAGATTGGCTTGCATAGTAGACTGATATTTGAGGTTAGATCTTTGCGGGGTTTCCTCGTGTCTACAGCTAGGTGATTGCTTCATGCAAAGGGAAAATTTTAGATAGACTTCATCTCGACCAGGAAACGGCATCGGACTTTGGAGAGTTTCCTAGTGTCTTTGGATGAGGAGTACAATGCGTCTGCAACTAGGCGTTAGATCCATATAAAGGAAGAGGTTATAGATAGACTTTATCTCGACCACGAAACGCCATCGTTTCGTGTTTCGTTACATCAGTGGAGGGGCGACGGGGGGAGGAGAGGTTGGTCGATAGGTGACGCAATATAACTTCCTTATGCTAACCGGCACTGTAGAGATAAGTTTTCACGTAATGTGCCGAGAGACATTCGGGTCTACCTGGCGGCAAACATAATCTCATTTCTAACGTTTTCTGCTTATGCTATGATAACCAGATATACGCCAGATATATGTATTATTGATTAGCGTAAAATTCTGCATAGATTTAATCATATTCGCCTGTTTGCCCGCATCCCGGTTTTTGCAAAGCGAAACGATGCCTACAAATTTTGACGGATAAGTAACATTTGACACCAGTATTCTTAGTTAATGGCAGCAAATTGAATTTTAAAGTGACGTGCTTTGCCACACAACAACCGCATTGGAAATAAAAATCCAATCGTAATCGCCAATAATGTGATAAGCGGTAAAGCTATTTTTCATGGTTAAAATTCCTCAAGTCGTACACTTGCTATCAATCGCTCGCAACGACGACTTAACTATAAGTGTGTATTAATATTTTCGTCTATCAGACCTCTTAAGGTATTATATATTTTTGATCGTTCCCGTCCACTTACTTATGTGCGCCTAGATATCGGTGGTTTGTAAATCGAGATAATTGCAAGCAATCAAGTCATAAACTTATTAACTTAAGCTCATAAATAGACTTAGACTTGTGTATTATGCGTCTGCAAGCACTCTTGCAATTATGTTAATATATGTTCTTTGCGGCTTATTTTTCACGTGATGTTATCTTAGGCTT
Organism: Glossina fuscipes; assembly: GCF_014805625.2. NCBI lineage: Eukaryota > Metazoa > Arthropoda > Insecta > Diptera > Glossinidae > Glossina > Glossina fuscipes. The sequence continues at coordinate 13,568 of NW_024006107.1, read as the reverse complement.
GTACATGTAAATTCTATCTTATCGCAAATATTTCCGCAAATGTTTGTAGAATGTTATACTTCCATAATATATATGATGTCTATATATTCATTGATATATACATGACATGAAGAGCATTTTCGAAGACATTTCGAAATTTTAATATAATTTTAATTATAATTGCGTTCTCGCTATATATTATATCTTATGCTGCTTGTTGTACTTAAGGGGTTACATGAGTTTTGCAGGAAGAAAAAAACAAAGAAACATATTTTCAATATTTGATAAGAGAATATGTGAACATTTTTAAGGATTTTTATACCAAAATATTACTTGTCTTCTATGTATATTTGTGATGGCTTTCTCAAGCCAAGTAAAAAAGGCCGTAAAATAAATTCCAATTCAGTTTATTATTAATGGGACAAATCCTTGACTCAAAAAACGTCACTGTGACGAATTTCATTAAAGTATATTGAAAATGTTTGACTAAAGCATTTGTTCATGCATTCATAGAAGCTTAATAAAGGACTTTTAACGGATTACATGGACTTTGAAATCTAAAAACTCAACTTTTCTTTTATTTATTTATTTTTTGTTTTGGGTTTTCATCTAATTGTCGTATAACGTATAAGCAGTCTTTCGCCAAAGTTTGAGGTCAATTTCGAACGAAACTCTAGGGGTGAGAGCGTTCGCGCACTCTTTCCAAATAGGCGTGGCCAGTGCCTGAGCGAGAGACATTTTTCGTCGTCTGAACGACTCCCATAATGTTTAAGTGATGGCATCATTTTAGTCAATCGATTGCGATCAACAACATCGTATGATTCTATTCGTCTTTTCTCTTTTGTTTTACCCGAATTTCCTTTTTTCATATTTTTATATCATGTTTATTCATCGTTTATTTCACGTAAACTTTCTAACATATATATATAAGCGTAAGTGTATAATCAAAATATATAAAATACAAGTACTTGGAAAGTAATAAAATATGATTTTTGATATTTTTTTGCTATAGGATAGAAATTGTTGCAGAACTGTTATCCCATCAATACATTTTCGGGACTTGTTTATTGTTAAAACGCTTTCTCAAAAATTCAATTTTATACAATAAATATTTGTAATTTGGAAAAGAGTTATTGCTTTTATTCAAAAAAAAAAAAAAAAAAAAAAAAAAAAAACATTTATTTTACATTTGTATCCGAAACTAATTTAATACGAAATTTCTCTGTACTGTTTTTTTTCTCTTTACAGCAATTCATTCCCAGAAACTATGCTTTAAGTTTTATTATTAGAACATCATTTTTCAAATTAATTAAACATGTTTATTATTATCCGGCGCTTGGCAACATATACTGTGCTTAGCTATTTGTGGCTGAACATGTATCAGCAAAGTTGAGTAACGAAAATTAAATAACAAAAAAAAAAAAAAAAAAAAAAAAAAACAAAAATGACAAATAATGTAAAAATAAAGTAAAACGCAAATTTCAGTCAAAAGAAATTCCGTAAAGTATATTAAGGCCATCAAAAGGAAAAAAAAAAAAAGAAAAAAGATAGCATTTTATAGAAGAAAATAATCACATAAAAATTACACATCATGCCGGGTGGTAGAAGAGGCTTGGTGGCTCCTCAGAATACCTTTCTGGAGAATATTATCAGACGTTCCAATTCACAACGTAAGTAAAATAAACAATTATATTATATTTAATAAAATTTGTTGTTGCTCCCGCTTTCATCCCAATTTTAATGTAAATAGCGCTTTAAATAAATTCATGAAAATTGTTGTTTTTTCACATACAATATTTACATTTTATAACATAAATATCTAGTTGTATATATGTATGCGTATGTATGTATGTATGTATGTATGTGTGTATGTATGTATGTATGTGTGTGTGTGTGTTAAAAATATATTTAAAAAAAAAAAGGTTACATTACCGTACATTTGTCCATCAATGTGAATTAAAGGGATATATAGAAATTTTCACATCCTGAAGGCACAACATTTTCTAATGTGAATACTTTTTCGGCAAAAATTATCAAATCGATATTCAAATTTATTGCTTTTCAATTTCAAAGCAATTTATCCTTTTAACTTTTTAATAGGTCTTTTAGCATGAATTGGCTCTCGGATATATTCGTCAAGTCTGAACGAACCGCGCTTTAAATTTTCAATATACAAAAATATTATCATAAGTTGAAATTTACAGGCAGCCGTGAATGCTCGGTAATATTAACGGACAGACGGATAGACGTATAGGTAAACAGTCACAGAGAGAGAGAGAGAGAGAGAGAAACGAAGAGAAGACACATAGATCGATAGATAGAAAAGCCTATGACTAGATAATGGAAAAAGTTAAATTGTTAGACGGATAGTTGAATAGATGATCGAATTTTTAATTAATAAAATAGACGAATAGAAAGGTGAACGACCGAACGGAAAGAGGCAAAATAATGGGACAAAACAAATGGAAAAGGAAATGACGAACGTCCAGATGAGCGAATTGACATAAAGGCAGACAACAACAAGTCGTATTTGTCATAGTGTATTATAGTGTATTTGAATATTTCTACTTGCAAGATTTTTGTTAAATTTTGCTTGGAACAGGAGCTATTCTTAGAAAAGGTATTTTTAAACGGAAACGCCACATCAAACATATCTTAAAGGTTTACTCATTCGAGAGATGAATTTGATTTTAAATGTGTCGTGCAGAGAAGAGTATCAATGATTTTCTTTTTCTTTTTTTTCTTTTTTGTTAAATTTTAACCAAATTTAATGGATATAATTCTGTTGAGAAGTTTAAAGGAAACGAGAGCAAGAAGGCAAAGGCAAATTAAAAGAAAACAGGCAATTTCAGTCAAGACATTGACAATGACAGCCAACAATGTCTGTCACAGTATGCATATACGTGTACGTATGTACATATATACACGTATGCATATATATAATAACTATGGTTATGCTTTCGACAAGAAGATAATGTCGAAGAAAACATGCATACATATGGCTTAAATAAAGATAAATCTTGAATAATAAACGAAGAATACAAAAAGTCTTATGGTTTTGAGGCCAGGACGACGACAAATTGTAAGCCAGAAAGAGAAAGAAAAATTGCAAAGAAGAAAACGAAAAAAAAAAAAATAAATAAATAAATAATAAATTTCATTTAAAAGCAATTATCATTTTTTTCATTTTTATTTTTTTTTTCTTATTTTTATTATTGAAATCATACAATCACCCAATAAAACAATCGATGTTATCGGATTGTATTGAGATATTTATAAGAAATTTCCTTAAAACAAATGATGCAGTTATTTAAATTGAAAATTTTACTTAAGAAGATTAAAATTTTAAACGCAATTTATTACCTTTCACGTTAAGCACTGATGAAGCAAAATAAGGGTATAATAGTTTTCTTGCTTTATTTGTGACAAGCAATTGGATATAGACTATTACGAGTTCCTTCAGTCCGACGAGTTCATTAGCAAGGAACGTTGTCGCAAACAATAATTCATGTATTTGCTGCGTATAGGATGTGACACGGATTGTCACATCCTATAAGCGTGTATCTCGCGTTCATATCGCAACACTCGGCCAGTTAATCAAAAGTTATATTTTTTCAATAACACACTGGGTCCTTGTGAGGACCAACCACAGTTGCCATTTCCGTATGGAATTCATTTTCTTTTTTAAAGATGAGAGAGAGAGAGAGAGAGAGAGTAGTAAAAACCTTAAAATATCGCATGCGACTTTTTTTTATATTATAATCGAACAAAGATTCAATGACTTTCTTAATATGTCTGCAGTTTTCAAATAAAAATAGATATCGTTTGGCATAAATATTCAGAAGAAGATCATGTTACTTCGATGAAGTATTACTGTAAACTGTAAATTACATATGCCTTGGTTTTTTTTCTTCCGCTTATTATATTGGAATTTGTTTCAATTCAATTTTTCTTAAATGTAGAAAACAAAAAAAAAAAAAAGACTGAATGTAATATGTTTACATATATTAATTTGAACCATAAATTAGTTAGTTAAAAATGCAGAAAATTGAAAGCATAAAAAAAGGGGAGAGCGAGACCAAGACCAAGACCGAGACCGAAAGCTAGAGAAAGGAATAGAAATAAAGATTTATTTGAGGTAATTTTCAAACGAGGTTTGCGAATTACTTTCAATGTTACCTTAGGCTAATAAATGACCTGGTTTTTTTTTTTTTTTTTTTTTTTTTTATTCCTTGCGCTGGCATACTTAGATACATTTGCTTGGTTGGTTAAGCACAAAGTCATCCAGTTACCAAGTATTATACAAACGGAAGTTTTATTAAAATATAAATTATTCATATTATTCAGCTACGAAGGGTCATAGAATTGTGAAAAAAATTTGAATTTAAAAAATTGTAAAACAAGAGCTTAAGGGAAAAATATTTAAATTATATCGAAACAAAGCGAAAAGTCCCAAGAACTCTCGTTAAATATCTGCGTCAGTCGAATATTTGGTGGATTTTTCAAATGCCCGACTCTTTGTTGGCTATGCTAGTTATACGTCTACAAAAAGTTGTCGTCGGAATGGGGGATGGGCGTGGTGGCTATACTAATTTCTTTCAATCGAAGACAAATATTCCATAGCAGTTTAACAAAATGCAAATAATTGACTTCGTGATCACTCATACATGTCGCACGTGTACCTTTCATGTTTTTCAATTTGTATAGGCCAAGCTACCTACGGCGATATTTATGCAGACACTTTTCAATGCGGATTTTTATGACCAGTCTTCAGATGTCCAATTTCCTATCCATTTTGATAAAACTTTATAAAGAAACATGTTCTGATCCAATGGCAAAGCTTATTGAAAATGGATTGCAATGGACCAACTTTACTGTCACTCTACACCTAAGGGCCTTTCAAAAAAAAAAATACACTATATTTTAGTATAGAAACTATAATATATGCGAATAATTTGAACAATTTGAATGGAATGCAAACATTTCTTTGAGCCTCTTCTCATATCAACATATGAACATTGACCACTCATATGTTGCAAAGTCAAAAATTATATTCGCCAGAAGTTTGCATAATTCTCTCAGGGTAAAACATCTTAGCAAAAAACAAGCAAAGACATTAGAGTCAACCGTGGTCCACTATTTCGATTAATCCAGTTACTCATGCAGCGGCTTTTCAAAATGTAGCGTTATATGAGAAGAGATGGAAAAAATTAGTTCGAATCGAATCATTTTCAATAGTGCTTGTCGCTAGGTTAAAACCCGAATTTGATTACATTGGCTACAAGAATAAACGATGGACAGACGGACGGACAGGCAGACAAGCCTAAATCGATTTGGTATAATAAAAAACGAATCTATCCCAAGTCCGTCTGGGTCTTGCACACAAACGCACAAACTTAATATATCGTGTTCCACAAATAATCTAAAGTAAAAAAAGGGATTACGAAATATTATTGCATCGTTTTAATATCAAATTTGAAAAAAAAAAAAAAAAAAATAATAAATAAATAAATAAATAAATAAAATATCTCTGTCAATGCAGTGAAGAAGACCGTTCTACCTCAAGTCAATGGATTTACTCCCCACATCCACAAACACTTTGCGAAACTATAGCAATTTAAATGATCTGGCTTTTTAAAACTATTTAAATTAAATGTGTTTATTTAATTTATTATTGTTTATCTATTTACTTACTATATACGGTGTTATTATAATTTTATTTAAATTTTCATTTACTTAATTTCGCCAGGCACTGCGCCTTCCTATAGCTAATATTATTATATATTATAGTTTCTCAGTTGTACAAGTATTTCTTGGTTAACGAATATGCCTGTCTGTAATGTGTCTGTCTGTCCATTGCAATACAATACAATAATTGCATTTTTTCACTTAATTTTTTGTTTTTTGTTTTTTGTTTTTGTTATTTTTATTTACGTTGATTAAAAGTCACTCTGGTTTTGATTTGAAACTTCTTTCTTCCAAGGCAACTAATTTTTAATCAAAGTTTTTTTTATCTAGAAAGAACAACAGCTGTCACTTTAGTTTGTCTAAAAAAATTTCGCTTTAATTTTTAACATAAGCACTAAACAATCGCAGCATTTTGTTTTTCTATCAACTTTTTAGCAAACGTTTACTTGAAACATAAAAACAAACGGAATCCAAAAAACAAGAAATAAATAAATAAAAAAATACTTGTATTGTCATTCAGTTTCTTCTATAGAGTCATCTTCTCTGAGTCTATGAATTGGTATCGATTGATTTAGTGATCAGCGCTTGCCTCCCTAGAATCTTTCGCTTCATTTTGTTTTTATCGCCAATTCTCCAATTTCAACCGACTATTCATGCAAAAAATAATTAAATTTATATGGACTGACTCCAGCGAACTTGTGTAGACAAATTGCCCTAAAACAAAATAGCATATCACAGTAGAATTATCACATGGATTGTGGATACCTATTTGAATTTTCGATCTTATCGAAAAATGCTCATAATGTAATGATGAAAGGATCTTTAAATATATATAATCAATTTCGCTCTACGTCGTCTAGTTTTTGCGATGCCCATAGCATATATTAATTTTTACTCTTATGGATCATTTTGATCCACAATATTTGTGAAATCGCGACAGCTACAAAAGTGAAGAGAGAACTTTGAAATTTCACATAAATATTCGTTGATCGAATAAGTGTGCGATCTATGTATGTCCACGTCCGTAATATGGAGGAAATTGAAACGAGCTCGGAAAAAAGATGAAATGTTTTTCATATTTTTTTCTATACAACTTGCAAAACCTCTGACGATCATCTTCATGGTCAATTCAAAAAAGTTCCCGACCGATTCCGGTTTATCTTCAATTTATTTCCCCTTTATTTTAATACACATAAATAAGCATTTTCTTCACGCATGCGTAAATTGTAGAGATATTATTAGTAAACGGATCAAAACCATTTTTTGACTGGATACGTTTAGTTAGCAGATCACGGAATGGTTAGAGTAGATAGATGGAAATATGAAAAAAATTTTGGCCTATATTCGATGTTGTCTCAGTTTCTAATCTATCTGTGGACGTGTATGTGGACAAATCATAATCATTCCTAATCAATCAAGAAAGATTTGTATTAAATTTCAGGGTCAAAATGACTTATAACGATAGGTATATGCAAAACGTCGATAGTTCGATTGGTTGGAGCCGACTTAGATCGTAAGGCGTATAGGATTCACGATGCGAAATATATCGTTACGATATTATTTTATAAGTTCACAGTATTTTACTATGAATTTTTGAGCAGATTGGAAGGTCAGTAAGCGGTACGCTGGAAGCGAATTTTTTATTAATTATATATTCGAACGTTTTGCGTCCAGAGTGCTTTCTACCTTACGGTTATTGGGAACGATACGTCGTACAGTGTCGCGATGAATTGTAGCATTCAGTGAGAAATTATAGTTGATTTGTCTCTTTTCTCTTACTCCTCCTTCAACTGTTGGGCAGTTGTGCATGCAATTAATAGGCTGATGTGGTATTCGAAAGCTGTCTGATAAGATTTGTTTGGGTTTTTTGTGTGCCCGAAAGCGTTTTGAGCAATTTGAAGGCATAAATGTTAACGCGCAAAAGGATCTTAAGGCAATTTCGCCTACCTCAGCCTACGGGATATGAAAGGAAATTAAGAGCTCGAATAAACGAGATGTTGTTTTTAAAAGACGTCAACAAATCTTGATAAATATTTTCGTATTCGTTTTATATAACAATTCCGGATACTTTTTACAAACAAACAATATATATATATATATATATATATATATATATGTGGTTATGAAAGCAAACTCATTAGCGCAACATTATTTTCTAAATCCGAGCGTTTTAATCTACTTTCACCTTTCATCTACAAAAAGTATATTGAGAGCAATCTCTTAAACAATTTTTTATTTTTATACATTTTTGTTTTTAACGATTTAATCTTTAAATCCCTTACGGGTTAATAGTTCAACATACTTATTCTTTTATCGTTTATAAAAATTTGCGACTTTGTGGCCTTAAGTTGAACGTATTTAACGTAATTGCATGGAAAAGAAATAAATTTGCTAAAAAAATAAATGCATTGACGTTTATGAAAGATAATCGCTTGAAAAAATCGCGATTAATTTCTCTTTTTTCTTTTTTTTACCCTTCCTTCGTATGAATAATTCGAATATAGGGCAGACAAATGATTGCTTTGCGTGATTAATGATTAAAAATAATTCTGGACATTATATATATATATATTATTTATAAATCGATTTCTTGTCATCATTTTTGCTGTTATTCTCCTTAAAAATAGGAGACCAAATAATTTCATTTGTTTGATTGTTTTATGAAGCGACTGCACTTTTTCAAATGTCACAACACTAACAAAAAAAAAAAGAGAACAACAAACGTTACAATGAATTTATATATAGACGAAACAAAAACGCTCTTCACATAAATTCGAAATATTTATTAAGATAAGGATTTTTGCAGCATAGTGTCTTCATAAATCTGATCAGTTTGTTATATTCAAGAATAATTTACTACAGGATGTTGGATAAAGATGCCCAATTGTTATTGAAATCTACACGACTTTCATGATTATTTTACTATGTTAATACTACTGGAATACTGTCTTTTCTACCCTAACTCCCATAATCCGAAACATGTAAAAACTCTATGACAAGTTGTAGCCCCGACACCATCCTACTGTTACTCATATACCGACTTTTCAAACTAAGACGTTATCGGGTAGGGAATCGAAAGAGTGGTCCGATCCGAACCATTTTCAATAGCGTTCGTCCTTGCGTCAAAATACGTCACTGTGCCAAACTTCATCAAAATATCTCAAAATTTAAGACTTGTAGCTTGAGCACAAATTTACATGACCAGACATCAGACGCATAGACGGACCGACAGGCTTAGATAAACTCAGATGATGAGTCTGAATCGATCGATAAAAAAAAAAATATCTTAAGTCCATTTCCGCGCTAATTTAATATATTCGGTGTAGTGTGGTGTAGGGCACAAGAAAGCATGTAAATGTCCAACGTACATGATGTAATGATCAAATGAGATAAATAACAAAACATAACCGAACATAGCTGGAGAACTGCACATCAGGTGTATAAAGTAGTCGTCATCGGTTTTCCTAGGAAGTATCATTATTTTGTCTATAAGCATATGTTCAACTGTAACATCTTCATCAGAAAGTTCTATCCTTAAGTTTTAGGCAACATTTAGTATAAGTTGTCCTGTTAACGGGTATAGCAAGATAGTGTTGCTTTAGCTTTAAATAGGTCATGTTTTGTGCCAAAAAACACCAAACATGGGGGTATGGGATACCTTGCCTTTGTTTATTTTGAAGTAAATTGCTGCAGCTGCGGTGAGTGACGTTAGATGGTGAATGCACACGACAAGTGCAAACCAGGGGCCTTTTTAATTCGACCCTAATAAAAGGCAATATTTTTCGTGCGTGGTATATTAAGAGCTTGTTCAGTTCAACGAAACCATTCCTAGGGATGGCTACCAACAACAACAACAACAACAACAACAATTTGCGCCAACTACCCTTACCAAATATTTTAATATGTGCCGCGTTGCATTACTTTGAGTATTAGCTTAAAGAAGAAATATTTTTTTTATAATTTCTGGTTTGTATTTATGTGTGTTTTGAAAATATAAATATTTAATGTTCTTAATTGATCTTTTATACCAGAACAAAAAAAATCTATTCCGTATGTACAAGACTTAAACTTTATATTAATTTCGGTTGTTATTAGGAATAAGGATTTTGTTATAGACTCCGTCGCATAGACCCGAGCTCATATCCATCCTGTTCGATTCCGGTTCGAGTTTAAATTACTTCGGTGTAGAATACTGATTGACTTTTGCGAATAGCTTTGGGGGAAAGTGTTCCCCAGAGGTTCGCAATCGGGTTCCGGTCGGGAGGCATGGATGATCACTTCAGTAATGATGAATAGCGTGATTTAAAAAAAAACCTTCAGTCCTTCCTGCTTGTCTTGCGTTGGAACGTCCAATTATCAGCATATAACCCTCCAGCATGGCCTGTCAACTCAACATATGTCTCTCGCGTTCATTTTGCTACGTATAGAGGATATTTTGAATCTTACTCAAGCTCAAAATGTAGTCCATACCATAAGAGATTAGTCGACGATGCCGTGCATCCCTCCAATATTTATATGGTGACCATCAGGTCCGTTCAAATTATACTTTTTCGCCTCGTTACATATAATATTTTGGAAATCTTCCTGACAAAATTTCCACATATCGGCCAATGCAATTTTACATTTACATTCACACCTAATAACTATATCGTGTTTAGAACGCTACTGCATACGTTGTCTCATTTTGCCTTTTCGTTTGCCTGGAATTCATATTTTCGCTGGTTACTAAATGGCGTATATGACACTTTGTCCTCTAATCTACGATTGGGGATGCGATAATTGCTCTTTTAAATAATTCTTTTCCGAAAGTTCACCGCCACGTGACATTGTCGACTAGCAACAAAAGTATGAACATAATTCCTCTTTAACATATATATTGAAAATACTTTGGCGGCGGTACTCTTTGTAAACATGAAATACAAATTAAAATATTCACTGTTCGGCGGCAGAAATTCGAACAATGGCCAGGTAGTGGAGCTACAGGTGACGGCGAGCGAAGAAGAAAACACCTGAAAAAAGGGACAAGTGTGTACACAAAAAAATATATTGCGAAGTCAAAAATAATTTACCGTTTATTTTTGGACAGAGTAAACAAAAGTAGATCTGCACAAGCAATTAGTGAAAGAAGAACAGCTAACGTATGTGAAAATGCATTATTGGCTGATGGGCCACAGCCCACGTATTGCAGAATCCGTTCAGCGTATATTAACTGCAGCAGTCAGTTGAAATGTTCTACTGGCACCGCTGTTTTCACCACACTTTCCTTTTTCCTTATTTAACACCTTTTGCAATCGATAAACTATTGCTTGTTCATTCTTATGACGTTATACACAAAATGTTGTTTGCTTACGTAGATAGCCGCAAAAGACCAATTGTCCTCTCGGCACGAAATTTCTATTTTATCCGAAAGCTTGAAAATATATGTGTAGTGCTAGCAACGACTTTTCTCTTCATGCATAAAAATAGTCGTTCTTACAACGAATCCGGAAAGCATATATATATATATATATATATGATGCCATGTTAAGAAATTTAAAATGAGTTTTTCGGCTAAGCTGCCAAAAGCATAAGGGATGGGTGAAAAAATCCAATGCACCGAATTTCTCCACAAACGATATCGAAACGAAGGTCATTTGATGCGGACACATACTACGGAAACGTGGATTATCTGCCACAAAATCAATGGATAAAAGCTAGTATCCCGGCAATGCTATGGACTGGCAAGCAGCAATTCTCGACAGCGACGTTAGGCGGACAGAAACGATATTTCTTCTCACCTCTAAGATAAAGCCCGACTATTTGTCTTCTTGATTACTCGATTAAGGATACTACAAGATATTTTCACGTATCAGTCGTGTAGTCCATACTTTAACGTCTAAAACGCCGTGCGATAAAAGACATAATCATAAGTTTCTCAGTTATTTGGATGACTTTGAATGAGTTTTTCGCCCAAAGATTTCAAAGGCCACCGATAGAGTACCAAGCATACGAATTTATGCATTTATTCAATATAAACTCGATCTATAATAGCTTGCACTTTGTCCTATTACGCATTCGAAACAGTTAGTAAATTATGAATTTCTTTCTGGATAGGAGATATGAATGAAAAATAATTCTGCCAATCGTTGATGAAACTTTTAACTAATTCTGAGAACAGATAGTTGATAGTTGTTGCTGCAAACAACATTCATTCAAATTATTGTCATGATTGCAACAAATAGAATTAAATTGAATTCGGTATTCCTTTGGCGATTGTGATCCGTATATTTACGATATGCATTTTGCAAAAGAAAACATGTTTGATATCGTTTTGTACGAAATACCATAACCGGAAATATTTGAATAAAATTTTTGTATATTGACCAATCTCGTATATATCGGTATATGTGCTTTATAAGCAAAAGTGACATGTCTTTTTACTCACTGCTTGGTCGATGGTCGTCGGTCGTCGGTCGTCGGTCGGTATTAAAAGTATTCATTTTTTCCCTACCCTTTCCAAATAGATATTTAGGGTACATAGAGTACAGTAACAAAGTAAGAACAAAGAGAGGGAAAGCATTTTGTTATTGTATATATATATATATATATATATATATATATATGCATTATTCTTTTGCAGTTATATGAGAGTGTATAGGTGGATGTATGGCTAGTATAGCGATAAGGTTTGGCATGGTTTACTATTGTTTGGTATGGCATGATATGGTATGATAAACACCCGTTTTGTGTTAATTGTTGCTTGCATTAATGCCACATTGAAATCAATAGTTCATTGCACGTACAATTTGACCCAAATGAATTTATAATTTAAATATGAAATGAGTAAAGGATAAGGGAGATTGCAGCTTATGTTTGCATGTGTAAGTGAGTAATGCTTTCTGTTGTTAATTTTATTATTGCATTTTTAGGATTTTTTTTGTTTTTTTTTTCTTTCTTTATTTGTTTTTTTACAAAAATTACAGCAAAAAAAAAAAAAAAAAGGAAAAAGAAAAAGAAAAAGAAAAAAGAGAACACGTTTAATAACAACTTTTAACTTAAATGTCGGCAATTGTTTGCTGATTATAATAAAAATGCATATTTTTCATTTTTTTTTTTTTTTTTTTTATATCATTTTTGATAGCATCCAACATTGTTGCAATATTTCTAATAGAGTATCATGTATACAGTTGACTTGAGATATTTTCCCTAGACTTATCCATCTGCTTTATATATCCATTGTATATTTACTTTGCGATCTCACTGTGACGGCTTTGTGACTTAACCTTAAAAAATTTCACAATGTAGTCACATTTTATTAGCATCCTGAAGTATGCTTTAAGGTTTTATTTAGCTTGCGTCATAAAAGCTCGCACTTACATTTTTATCGTATTTGTGTTTGTAATGGGGTGTTAGTTAGTATCATATTCTGGTATATAGCGATGCAGTTTTTGCATTTTACATTTATACATTTCGTAATGAAGAAATTTCCATTTGAACCATCCAAGTGAGCTGGATGCCCTTAAGAGAAGCACAGTGATGTATGAAAAATATTGCCACGTCTTTGACATGCCTGTACGATGTTGCTGTTGCTTAAATTGTAGGTGGCGTCGCCTTGCTTGGACACAATGTAACTGTTTACGGCTTGTGTAAATCGTATGAGGATATTTGAAAAGGAATATTGCAACGGCTTAGACTCGTTTCGAACTGATGATAAAATCGCTGCATAAAATTTTATTTACCTGCAGTCAACACGAAGGATACGAAATTGATTTTACCAAACTCTTTGAAATATTTCCTAAACTTGAATATTGTTCAAGTTGAGCTTTGTTTTAATTCATTTTGTTCCGTTGCACTTTCTCTCTCTCTTTATCTCTATCTCTCTCTCTCTCTCTCTCTCTCTCTCTCTCTCTCTCTCTCTCTCT
>NW_024006106.1:0-13059 GCF_014805625.2 Glossina fuscipes | reverse complement strand
TATATATATATATATATATATATATATATATATATATATATATATATTATATTGTGTTTATAAGCTAGAACATGTCACGACTTGAAACACTTGAACATCTTAAGCAAACTTAACTTGTACATGTACTATAGTCGTATTCAACCATTAAAATGTTGTCATCCTATGCACACCAATATTCATATATATATATATATATATGTTCATATATACCAGTGAGGAATTCTGTGCCATTTCGTTTATTTTATTACTCATTGGACGGTCGGTCCGCTTGTGATTTCACCATTTTGTATATAAGTCGATCTGTCCGCATCGTCATAAATTTCGTGAGCTTCTGTGCTTTGGGATATTGTTTCTTGAAGCTCCTTGCACATCCCTCCCTTTCTCCGTATGTGCATAGATGACTTGTGCGCTTAACATTTGTTTTTTTTTTGTTCGTCTCTTTCGTCGTTTGTTTTCCTGTCCGCCCATTCTACTCGCGATGATCATCTTTCCTCTTATCTTCTGATCGTTATATTCGTTCGTCACTCTGACCACTTTCCTTGCAATTTCCTCTTTGCATAAATACATTTGCGCGTTCATCTTGATTATAATTCGTTCGTTCGCATCTGCTGTCTGCCTGGTTGGCCCGTTGTTCGTATTTCTATTTATATTTCTTTTTCTCTTTGACGGATCCGGCTCTCTTTACGCGTCTCTATCTCAATTTCGAAGAAAAATTTATTGCTGCATCGAATGACGAATGACGAGTAATATAAGTGCATGTGCGAGAATCATGTCGATCGGGTGTGCTACGAGCTGTTCAAACGAGCTAAGAAATTTTTACTTAGCAATTCTACCAACAACAACAACAACAACAATTCATGCACTTGAGCCAATAAATTGCTACAATATGCAGAAAGACATGACGAAGCGATTTTCGAACATGACGATCAGAAAAAATTTGGCAGCACCGTAGTCGGATCGGTTTAGTGCTTCATAGGGAAAAATTCGACAGAAAATAATTTAATATTTAGCCTATGAAAGATATATGAAGCATTTGTATGGGATGAGATGATGATTTTCTTTTTTAATCGGTCGCCGTTATAAACACTCTGACGGTATTTTTGATATTTTATAATAATATTCAGTATGAAGTAGTAATTGGATTAATATATTTGCAGCATTATGGCTATTTTTCGAACCTATACCCATCTAATAGGTGTTAGAACAAGTAACCCTTTATATGGCAATATTTATGTGAACGGGTATAAGACATTTAATGCTTGGCCTTGCTCGGGTGTAACGTTTTGACTTGTTTATTTAAAAGGCAAATTTATTGAGTGCCTGTGAGCGATATGTAGACGCACGACACTTGATTACCCCAAAAGTAATGGGAAAGCCTTTGTTGATGTTTATATATCTTTTATTTAGGGTGTAAGTATCCAAGATTGGCTTCAAGGTAAATACAGTTCTCTTTCATGTCTTTGTCTTAACCTTGCGTTAGTCATTTTAATATCTTAAACGTTTTATTTCTTTTTTTTATTTTTCAGTTAATAATTGTTATTAAAAACAAAGTCTAGCATTATCTTCAAGGGCATCGGAGTAAAAGTGACCTTTACTCGTCTTTTGACTTTGGCCTCCTTTTTCCTCTCCTAGACTAACTTCTTTATGTAAATAATGCATACAACAATTTGAAATTTATTTCATTTCTCTCAGAGTAAGCAAATTTTCGGAAAAAAAAATAAAAAAAAATATATATATATATATAAAGAACAATAAAAAGTTAAGCACAAAAGAGCCCTAAAGTCTGAAAACTGAAATTTATTGACTAAAAGGGAAAGAAAACGGAACGGGGTTAACACAACAATGGCCGAAAAAGTCTTAACCAATCTCTTGATGTATATATGTACACATATATATATTTTATTATTATTATTATTATTTTTTTTTTTTTCCTTTTTGCCAACAGCAGCAGATTACCAAAAATACACTGATTTGGCTTAAAAGTATAAACTCAAACATGCTCGCATGTTAGTTAGGTTCGTGCAATTGTTGTTGTTATTTATTTTTTGGATAAACATTTTCTTTCTCTTCTCAGTCGAATTATAAGAAATGAGCTCAAGTTGTTAACACAGTTTGTTACATTGTTGGCTTTTATGTCACACCCCCCACTCCTGGAGGTCGATTTCTTTTTCTCTCTTTCCCTCTCACTCCCATTATTTATTTATTTATTTATTTATTTATTTGTATGTACACAGTCGAAATTGTGTTGTTTGGTTTAGTGTTCATTTTAGTTTTGCAAATATATAACGGCATTAATTGTAAACAATATAAACACGCTCTCACACCATCATTATCATTCCTGTCGTGATCATCGTCGCCCAGAACCGTCAAGCAGAAGAAGAGGAAGAAGAAGAAGAAGAAGAAGAAGCGTCGTCATCACTACCGCTACCGTCTCTTTTTTTTAACCACTTTTTGAATATGTCACACACACACGCACACACACACACAAACGCACACATAATCAACATCACTCGATAAAACACTTGACGATTATGTAGATGCGTGTTTGGTCGCATAGTGTTTCTTTCTTCTTCTCGCTTTTGTTGTTGCCTTTTTTTGCACGTTTTTTAAGGCTACCTACCGTTTCCGCTACTGTTGTTTTTATTATTGTTGCAATTTGGTTTCGTTACCATATACAGCTGTCATTCACTAAAGGTCGTTATTTATTGATTTTTTAATTAAAAGTAAAATACATTACAACCATAATAGCAACCAACTAACAACGAGAAAAAAAAAAAAAAAACGAAAGACAAAACATATGTATATCATACAAACACAAAGAGACAGACGGACACAAATACACATATATAAAAACACGCGCATATATATATGTATACATATAGATATATATATATATATATATATATATATATATATATATATATTTACATGCACATACACACATATTAAACTTACATATGTAAGACAAACCGAAAATTCTTTGTTTAAAAACCATTACAACAGAACATGAACAGCACCGAAGAAAATACAGAAGAGCAAACAAGTAAACGAACCTTAAGGTAAACACATTTACCGTACCGTAGTAATGTTTTCAACATGTTCATCATCATCATCATCATCATCATAATCAACATTGCCTGCGAAGGACATGCACAAAAAATTGCTTCTGTTATTTCACTTTAGTTATCTCTCTTTACTATTATCTCTGTGTCAGATGTTGTAGTCTCTCGTTTTGTCACTAAAAAAGCCAACATTTAATGTGTTTACCTTTTTTATGTTCTTTTTTGTTTTTGTTTATTAAGCACACAGAGACCCCACATTTGGATAAAATAGGATATCCATGCATGCTTTAGAGGCCATAATAATATGAAATTTTGTTTTTTGTTTTTTGTCTTTTTTTATTTTATTTTTGACTTTACAACAAAAAGAATTTTCGATAAAATTTCAATTAAAGTTACGAAAGTGTACGTAGTCAAAAGAATATGAAAGTCTTCGCATTAATCTCTACATACAGCGCTCATAATAAATGCATGGTTGTTGTACATTTATGGCAACACCCAGCAATGTTAACCAAAGTGTACGCAAAACAAAATTTTTTGAATAATTCTCAAACTCGCAAACGAGCATTTCTCACAAACATGCACACATTCTCAGTTAAGGCAAAATAAAGAAAAATTTCGAAAACAAGCGGAGGAAAAAAACAACAACGATATTTGAGTCGCTGAGGACCAAAGAGGAAAAAGATTTGTTTTCTTTTTTTTTTTTGTTTTCCTCAACAATCTTTTTGGGATTGAGAGAAAAAGAGTAATAGAATAATAAATAATATTCGAGGAAATTGTTAAGCTTATATAAAGTGCCTGTGAGCAGCACTCAACGGTGTGAGTAGCGCAGTCATTCTCCCAAGGCGTCCTCAAGTTCAGCGACTATACTTTATTTACATTATTTTATCTTATAGTGTATCGGGTCATCATTGATTTTGTGGTCCCGAAAATAATCGCCTTCTGATTGAGATTTGAATCAAATTTTGTTTTTCAATATATTTCCTTCGATTCGATCTTGCCATTATTGTTCGAATTCAATACATAGATAATTGGAAAGGATACAAAAATTGCTGAAACTCATATTTGATTACATATGGCATCCTAGATAAGGATTATTATCACTTTGATGCAAAGAAAACATATCTCATGTTGGTGGGCTGAAGGAGTAATTTTTGAAAAGTAACTTTTTATAGGACGGCAACGTCTAACTTTTTTCATTGTCCGATGAAAATATTTGCAACAGTACTTGTTATAAATTGGAATTCTATGGATTCCCTTTTCCCGAAAGATCGTCATTGTACGATCACATGACTTGACAAGCAAACCCTTTCTATGGTAAGAAGACGGGGCGATAATATCGATATGGGTTATGTAATGGCCGACCTCGTCCAATTAAAACATTTTCAAATGCTCCTTTCTAGTCTTCAAAGAGTATAGTAAAGTCGACTTATTTCTATCGTCAGTTGCTGATGTCATTTCAATATTCATAAGATGTTACGTAATTTATCGTCAGATTTAATCATTCTTAGCTATTCGCATAGCTACCAGATCTTCAATATTGGATGAATTTTTTATCTTCTTGAATTCCACATCACTTGATAATTGGCCGTAAGCAAATCCGCCAGTAAAGTCATAGTTTATGTCAAAGTACACTGTATTATTACGAATCGATTTTCACCCATGAAATGTGAAAAACTAATCCTCTGCGCTAAACGAAAAATTCATTTTTCTTAAGAACGGTTACAGGGCAGGGGGTTCGCATAGTTCTCCCATCTTTAATAATCTTTAACAAGCAAATGATCAGAGTGACAATGATCAAATCTGTGCTGGTGATATCGATGAAACATCACCATAAAGATTAAAAATGTTTTCACGCGCCTACGGACTATGATGAGTTAGTCCGAAATTTCAACTCGTTATCAAAACTTAATTACTTTCGATTGAGTAGGATCACATTCAATCCGTCTGTCTGTCTGTCTGTCTGTCTGTCTGTCCGTCTTGCTGTCCTTTGTTCAAACTGTACTTATTGAGATATTTTGGGAAATTTTGATGAACACCTTTTCGATCGTTTCCGTAGTAATACCTGTTTCGAAAGAGCATTACGTGCGTACCGATGTAGGGTATTTAGTAATGACCCGTGTCGCACTACAGTGGTTTTGCTAACTTTAAGTTAAGACAATTTACTTCGTAAACTTGGCGAAGAGAGTCGTGTTCAACTTGCAATGATTTCGGAGATGATTAGTTTAAAGTCCGTAAGTGAGAATAATTTGCATTATAAACAGTAATAGTTGCAGGCTTAACGAGTTTTAACGAGTCACCAAAAAGGTAAAGAGTGAAAAGGAAACCGAACTGAGTTTGCAGGAGAACTTTCGATAAACATTTTGATTTGATATTTTTCCTTGAGTGAAACTAGTAAAGATGACGTCAATTCTGATATGCTTATGACTATAAGATTTGATAGAAGAAAATGAATAGAATTAAGTGTTGAAGTATCTCTGAACTATTTTGTAGAAACTATCTTCAGCAAAACTTAAAAGAATAACTTTTTGGAAAATATTCTTGAATATTTTATCAAAATTGTAAGAATTTTGTTTTTTTTTTTTTTCTTTGTAAAGAAAAGCAAAATATCGCCATGTGCCTGCAAAGAGGAAGAGAAAAATGCAAATTTTCCAAAAAATTTTTATTAAAGAAGGATTTTTATCATTTCCTACTTTCGTCGTTGGATGAAATAAATTTTTTTTTAATTAAAAGTTTTCTTTTTTTCTATTATTATAATATCTTTATACCACTTGCGGTACAGGGTATATTAAGTTGGTGCGAACGTATGCAACACCGAGAAGGGCTTAACACAGCCTCATGTTTTATTATGCCAATCGATTCAGAATCATTTTCTAAATCGTTCTAAACCCATGTGTTCGTCGGTTCGTCGGTCCGTTCGGTGTCCATCCACGTATTTTTGTGCGAACGCCTTAGAAAAAATGATTCGGATTGGTTCACTTTTTCTATCACTCCCCGTCAAGCGCTCTATTCTGAAAAGTCGTTATATGGAAATAATTTCTCGGCAAAAGTGGCTAAGTAGTAATATTTCGGCATTCTAAATTTGGTGTTGAAATATTGGACCGGCGCGGAGAATTTTTTGCACACCCTCCCATATAACCGATCCTAAGAAAACTCAATCTTTACGTTGCAAAAATGTCTAACATTGACTGCTTCGTGGTGAAAATTGACTCATCGCAGTCAACTGTCAAAGGAATCTACCTTACCGCATTTGGGGTACGTAGGTCTATTTTTTTTTTTTTGGATACCATCGCATACAAGAATTCTCATGCAACGTGAACACTTACCACGCCAAAAAGGCTTAATTGTTAACAATTGTGTTATAGAAATTTGTTCATGATAGTAATTTATTTCTTGGTCCCACTCCATATCAGATAGCTTATGAGTAAGCCCTTTAGAAAAAGGGTAAATTTTTAATATTCTATGGTGGAAATGAGTTCGTGGTAGCGCTTCAGCAAATATAATTAATGATAGGGAATTTGGACTATATAGATCTATTTTTTTTTTTTTTTTTTTTTTTCTTTGGACGCCAACTTATATAGGCGCTATTATGAAACGCAGACCTATGTATGTAGGGAAGAAGTTAAGTTTCCAATGGGTGTGCTTTGATGCAAATAATATGTACTTTTTCGTGTATTATTACCAAAAAAAGGGAATAACTGCAATAGCCAATATGATGTAGAGGATTTGATAGTCGGCGTTGCCCGACTATAATGTTCTTACTGGTTTCGTTTTAAGTTCATGACTGTGTGGCTTTAACAAGCGCATAATATAAGTTGTTAGGGATGAGCTTGGGGATTGGGAATTATTTTTGTAATGTAGATGTTGCTAATTTTTACAAGGAAAAGACAATGTATGAACTCATGTTATTCAGATCGTGTTGTAGATATGACACAGTTTCAAGTCTTAACAACGTTATAAATAGAAAAGCACATGATTACATATCTGTAATGCAGAGGATGTACGAGAGGAGAGAGAGTAACGTATTCGACACACGCACATAAGAGCACGTGTAAATTTTGTTTCTTCTTCTTCCTTCTCTTATTATTATTACTATTATTGTGTTTTTTTTTTTTTTTTTTTTTTTTTTTTTTTTTGGATTTATTTGGCTTTGGCTCTATTTTATGTAAATATGTATTAAACTTTCTTCTTTTTTCAAACTTTTTTGTTTGCTATAAATTTTTTATGTGACGTCATTGGATGAAAAAGAATAAGAAATGTGTGTGTGTGTGTGTGTGTGTGTGTGTGTGTGTGTGTGTAACTATCAGTTACCACATACACAATCAACTATACTATGTTAGCGTATGAGTTTAGCTCTTAAAACACGATTTACGTATGCATGCAAGTTAATGGCTGTGTTTGTGTCAACCATTAACATTTAACATTGAAAAGGGATACAGTGCGAGATGCTGATACACGGCAAGAAGAAAGGAAAACGAGAAACCTGCATCTATGTTATATACACTATGATATAGATGAGGTTGAACATATCTGCAAATATATATCTGTTGTATATGTATGTAATATCGTGTAAGTGTATGTGTGTATGTATGTGTGTGTGTGTGTACATTTGTGTGTCATTGTGTGCACGTAGATGTGTGTCAACACGTACTTCTGTTAAACTAAAAGTTAAAAATGATAACAACATCGTCAACAACAAGAACAAAAACGCTTGTTGTTGGCGCTGTTGCTGTTGCTGTTGCTACTTGCCTCTTAACTTGATGTTGAACTGTAAGCTCGAGCTACGTTATGTACGTAATCTGTAAATGTATTTTTATTTTTTTTTTTCCTTTTTTTTTTTTTTGTAATTTCGTTTGTTATTAGTGTATGTAACAAGGTAAGCGACCACATAGCTACAAGAGCAAAATATGCCAACAAATCTTTATTAAATTCCTTTCTTTTTGTTACGAGTTGGTGGCTTTTTGCTGTTATTTATGTTTTGTCTTTTCTTTTGTTTTTTTGTTTTTTTTTTTCATTCATTCTTTTTAGTTAATTATGGATTTTCATAATTTACTCGGTATATTCGTACAGTTGGTATGCTCGTATACTATTGCACTTTCACAGTTCACTTGCTGCTCTGTTTCCTTCTTTGCATTTCGTTTACATATAGATTTAATGAAAAATTTATTATTAATTTTCATCAACGGCATAAAATTTTACAGTTAAAGTTGCCGCCGTGTTCATCCTCGCACACTTGCTGGGTTTTTGTTAACATATATCATTAATTGAATGTATGTGCGTATAAGCGTTACGTATATGATGGGAACATTATATATTTACTTTTTGCTTTTTTTTTTTGCTTTTCTTTTTGATGAATTTTTAAATAACTCATTAAATAACTGAATATAAGCTGCTCTCCCTCCTCAAAGAAATTTAAGTAACTACTTTTGACTGGATTGCGTTTTAAATTATGAAATTTTCCATCTACCCTACAAGATTCACATAGGTTTAATGAATTCATTTCTAGTTTTATGCGAAAAAAAAAGAAGATATATATCCGAGCGAAATGGAACGATTTTAGTTCGAAAGACAATTTGGTAGAAAAAGCTTCAAATGAAAATCTCGCCACCGGTCATCAATCTCAAACTTTGTAGCTCTCAGTTATGCCTTCTTTTGATTCGATGAATGGAATTGAATTATGCCGTTGGGAAAATGTAAGATGCGAGAGAGAGAGAGAGAGAGAGAGAGAGAGAGAGAGAGAGAAGGAAGAAATTTTCAACTTTTTCTCTTCAATTCTCCAATTCTCTACGTGGAAATATACATATATATATATATATATATATATATATATATACATATATGTACATATATACAGTAAAAGCTCCTTATTCGCGGGGAATACGTTCCATAAAAATGCCGCGAATACGGAATGATAATTTATATGGGATTATAGGGGATACGTTCTTAGGTGGCAAAATAAAAAAAAAGAAGAAACCAAACATATATAAAAATATCAATTTAATTGAATGCGAATGTGCATTTAGTTTTTCTCTCTTTAGGCAATTTCTTATATGGGGAAATTGCTTAGCTGAAATGAACTAGATTTGGGATTTTCGCAACCATACTTTACGCATTGAGTAATAAGGTTCCTTTCATTCAGCTTGTTTACGCTCTCAAAAATCGCGAATAAAGAAATTTATAGACGCGAATATGGGATTTTGTCGCATATTTTTCATCCGCGAATAGTGAAATCGCGAATAAGGGAAGCGCTAATAACGAGCTTTTACTGTTTATATATTCGTTAGTTTTGGAATATTGCAAGATGAAACGTGGCACGTGGAAAAAGACATTTCCTCGCTCTCGTGGTGAGCTGATAAAATGCTGAAAAATGAGATCCGGTGTACGACCTTCAATCTTCAAGACGGCAGTCACAGTAATCGGTCAGTTACAGCTGAGACGAACTGTACCAACACTTTGATCATATTCGATGTGTACAGTGATCAGGCTATAACTTTCATATTGGATTGAAAGAAAGAAAGCGTTCGCGAAACTTTTCATAAACCTTACGCTGTCAACTTGGAGTTTCATCTATGATTTTCGGCATAGAGGTACAATGTGTCTACGTAGTGTTTATCAAATTGGATGATGGAAATGTTAGATTGCTTGATATTTTAAACATTAATCTTGTTCGTATGTTTCATTAGTGACGACGTTTACAGCTTAAAGCTCGTTTGCTTCACAAGAATGCGTTTATCTCAATAGATTCGATAAAAGTTTTCAAATACTTTTTCTAAACTTTAATTACTTGTTTCGCATTAAATCGATAGCAATTTTTTTTTTCTTCTTATTTTATTGTTGTTGTTGTTGTTATTGTTATTGTTGTTGTTTGAAAATATCCACTCCTTAATCGTCTGCTTTTTCCCTTTCGCTTAAGTGAAAATTTTATAATATAAAAACAATCAAAAAAGAGAAAAACCATACACAGGAGGGAATAAAGCAACAAAACAATATAAAAAGAAAAAAAAAAAGAAACAAAAAGAAAAAAAAGAAAGAAAGAAAGAAAACCTTTACTAATACTGTAAATCAAGTAAAGGAAATAAAATTACACACACACACATGTTACTCAGTATTATACATAGACAGACAGACGGACATATGCATGCATATCTGTTGTGAATGGGGGAAAGAGAACGACGGGTATCGTGCAGCGCGGGTGAAGATATGAGTAGAAACCGACAAAGAAGTAGTAAAACCACAATTAATTATACAGTTGAGTGAGTGCTGCACTTAGTATCATTTTTATTACATTATTTTTATATGCATGTGCACGTATATGCATGAGGTACGGCGAGCGGGTGCATGCATATTTAAGGAAATTGCTGGCAAAACATAAACGCTATAATAAAATTATAATAAAAATGGACAGCGATGGCAGCAGTGGCGATGAAAGTTAAAACAGAAAAAAAAAAAAAAAAAAAAAAAAAACTGTAAATTAAGTGCTAAGGCATACATAAACAATAAATTGAGTTAATTATTATATAAAAAAAATAAAAATAAAAATAAAAATAAATAAATAAATAAATATATGAATGACTAAAAACTAAAAAGAAAAGAAAGCCGACGAAAAATTTAAAAATCTTTTTTAAGAGAAAGAGAGAATTTTTAATATATCAGGAAACAAGTTGTTTTTATAAGCTTTTCCTTAGCCCGCTATTCTGTCAGATTAAAATCTTCCAAACTATGTCCGATTATGCCGAGATTTTGCACACACCTTTACCTACGATGGCAATACCATACCATGTGATATATTCAAAATGGCGGCCGCCAAGCCTAAGCGGATTAAATTTTTCGTAACATTCTCCTTACTTAAGGATATTAAACATAAAAAGGACTTAAACACTGGAATGTCATAAGCTAAAGGTGTTATTGCTATCTTAAATATCGCGGACTTGGACAATGGAGAATTTAAGTAATATCAAGTGAAAAAATAAAAAGTCATCACTGGACGGCTTACAAGTAGAAGAAGGATTCATGGGGAACAAGTATAACATATAAGCGAAGCATTGGCTAGAATAAAAATAAAAAAAATCTTTGGCGTGCCAAACTTTTATTTATTGTCATAAAATAGTGCAGGGAGTAAAATTCATCTTTCACCTTTTGGCGACAATTCATAGGTACGCGCCTTGATTGCCTTGATGCATTTTTAGAGTAAGTCTAAGCATTTGAGAAATACTTACGTTTAGATATGATCGTGTGAGCTGTTATGAAACCCGGGACTTAGGTACAATTTGTAGTTAAGGAACAGATAACTTCGAAAGGATGTCAATGGATTACTTAGCGTTTACTAACGTCAATCATCAAAAAAAGTCATTAATAACGACGATCAGTAAAGAGAAGATGGCTTGGGAGACCAAGACGGACAATAATCAAACCAATGGATTATGCGGAGTGAGTTGCTTCGAGAGTTTCTTTGACAATTGAATAGGAAATTGTAATAATAATTTGTGATTAGCTTCGCTAGAAAGTTGCAGCAAAAAAAATTCTGTTATGTTAATCTTGGAAATGGATCAAGCTTGTCAAGCTTGTCTCAGAAAACCGCGCAACCATAAAGAAATATGCAGTCATGTCAGTATGTATGTAGATGTAAAACTTTTATTATATCAATACGTTTTTGCGTGATTGACATTGATTCATATCTGGACACACTCTAGTTCTCACTTGACACATGTCACCGCAATAATAATTGCTTGTTCGACATTTAACGTAACACCTTTTATTTATCGATTTTTCCTATAAAGAACACAGAACACAGAATTTACCCCGTGTTCTGGGATTCTAAAGAATTTTGCAAACGAGTTTTTCGTATAGTGTTAAACGCTCATGCTGCACTTATAGGAAAAGCTAGCATACCGTTAATAAAAAGCATTCAAGAAATGTCCTCAAAGAGTTGAGGGAGCCGTGCCTCGATAAAATCAAAAAATTAAAACAAAATCCTCATAAGTCTCTTTGGGTTATTTAAGTTGGTAGTGTGGTTCGTTGCGTTCCATGAGAACAAAGTCGTCTTCTTCTTCATTCTTCCTTACAGGATGCATGCACAATATCTTCGAGCAACCATGATATTGGTCCAATAAAACTTTGCATGATTTCTTTATTTTCCCATAACTTAAATTTTTGACACTGCGGCTCTCTCTCTCTATCTCTCTCTCTCTCTCTCTCTCTCTCTTGTTTATGGCAAGCAATTCAACGAATGTGCCCCTTACGTGCGCCTACCGTTAGGACTAAGAAGGCTTGTATGTAGCGAGGGGCAAAGAAAAGCAGACTATTGCTGACGGGTTGTTCCAAACGGCGGATACCACGGTCAAAGAACGCCAGATTGTGAGAGCGTCGTAATTGAAGTTGTTAAAGAATTTTAATGCGATGCTTTTGAAGAATGCTCTCATCAATTATTGACTTCAATGTAGATTTTCGAATCTTTGATTCTAACTTGGGACGAGGCCACTTTAACGGAACATTTTTAAACATTAGCTAAGTTAAGTTATTTTTTCTTGGACAAGAAACGTCTTTAGATGTCTTTTGTCTTTTTCATTCAAAGAAAAGGAGAAAAGTTTACAAAAATCTCTACTTGGTGTTGAAAGAATTACAGATAAAATTGTTGTTAAAATTTAATAATAAACTAATAAATGAATCAAAGTAGTAGTGGTAGTAGTAGTAGCAGTATTATTAGTAGCAGCAGTAGCAGTAGCAGTAGTAGTAGTAGTAGTAATAGTAATAGTAGTAGTAGCAGTAGTAGTAGTAGTAGTAGACGTAGTAGTTATTCATAACTGTTCCGAAACTGAAACTTTGGTAGGCTTTGACTGCAATTAGTACAATCAACCTAAGGCAAACAGATTTGTCGGTGTAACGTTTTTACCGTGCAGCAGCTATTACAAAAGCAAACATTATTCAACTGACGGTTGTTGCTGTTATTACACATTCACACACACACACACACACACACACACACACACACACACACACACAC
>NW_024006105.1:0-15473 GCF_014805625.2 Glossina fuscipes | reverse complement strand
CACACACACACACACACACACACACACACACACACACACACACACACCATCAACACGAGTCAATGCAGAAAAAGAATAAAAGCAAAAAAAGAAAAACGTATTTGCTGAGAGACTACACGTGTTTCGCTTGAGTTCGGCTGCTATTTTGTTAACATGAGTTGATGCAAAATAATAATATATTCGTAGACCTTTCTGTCTCGCATTCATATAGAATTCTGTTTATTCTATTTATATACATTTCCCTATGCATATGAAAATCAGATTTTTTTTATATATTTTTTTTTTTTTATTTTTTGTCTT
The DNA here is from genome assembly GCF_014805625.2 of Glossina fuscipes. Classification (NCBI taxonomy): domain Eukaryota; kingdom Metazoa; phylum Arthropoda; class Insecta; order Diptera; family Glossinidae; genus Glossina; species Glossina fuscipes. The sequence goes on along the minus strand of NW_024006105.1, from coordinate 15,173 downwards.
GCAGTTTGTGATTTGTTTTCCTTGGTTTTTGTAGAATAACATCATATACCGTATTAATATTTACATAAAAGCCTTCTTAACATTGAAACTATTTTTATTTCAACGATTTGATACCTACGGGCAGATGTGTGTGCATACAATTTCATAAGAATTTTATATAAAATTTTTTGTTTTTTTTTTTTTTTTTTAAATAAAAATGTATAAAAACGTTGAGCAGCGTAGTACAAAACTACACGAATTTATTTATTTCTCTTTTCTTTTTGTTTTTATTACTTATCCTTGCTATTAATTGAAACAAGCTTTTAACAGTATAGACTTATTCATTAATGGCAATACTTAACGAACTCATTTTACAATAACTCGATTCCATTCATCGCATTTTATTGTAACATTTTACCGTCTCTTTTAAATTGTGTCAGATTGTATCCGACCTTTCAAATTGCGTCCTGCTCGCATGACAATATATTCCTCGCTTTGTCGACATATTATTCTCAGTTCTCTTTACCAATGGATGGATACCTCTTGACATAAATGTATTAGACTCAAGCCTATCAGATAAGCAAGATTGGCTTGCATAGTAGACTGATATTTGAGGTTAGATCTTTGCGGGGTTTCCTCGTGTCTACAGCTAGGTGATTGCTTCATGCAAAGGGAAAATTTTAGATAGACTTCATCTCGACCAGGAAACGGCATCGGACTTTGGAGAGTTTCCTAGTGTCTTTGGATGAGGAGTACAATGCGTCTGCAACTAGGCGTTAGATCCATATAAAGGAAGAGGTTATAGATAGACTTTATCTCGACCACGAAACGCCATCGTTTCGTGTTTCGTTACATCAGTGGAGGGGCGACGGGGGGAGGAGAGGTTGGTCGATAGGTGACGCAATATAACTTCCTTATGCTAACCGGCACTGTAGAGATAAGTTTTCACGTAATGTGCCGAGAGACATTCGGGTCTACCTGGCGGCAAACATAATCTCATTTCTAACGTTTTCTGCTTATGCTATGATAACCAGATATACGCCAGATATATGTATTATTGATTAGCGTAAAATTCTGCATAGATTTAATCATATTCGCCTGTTTGCCCGCATCCCGGTTTTTGCAAAGCGAAACGATGCCTACAAATTTTGACGGATAAGTAACATTTGACACCAGTATTCTTAGTTAATGGCAGCAAATTGAATTTTAAAGTGACGTGCTTTGCCACACAACAACCGCATTGGAAATAAAAATCCAATCGTAATCGCCAATAATGTGATAAGCGGTAAAGCTATTTTTCATGGTTAAAATTCCTCAAGTCGTACACTTGCTATCAATCGCTCGCAACGACGACTTAACTATAAGTGTGTATTAATATTTTCGTCTATCAGACCTCTTAAGGTATTATATATTTTTGATCGTTCCCGTCCACTTACTTATGTGCGCCTAGATATCGGTGGTTTGTAAATCGAGATAATTGCAAGCAATCAAGTCATAAACTTATTAACTTAAGCTCATAAATAGACTTAGACTTGTGTATTATGCGTCTGCAAGCACTCTTGCAATTATGTTAATATATGTTCTTTGCGGCTTATTTTTCACGTGATGTTATCTTAGGCTTGTACATGTAAATTCTATCTTATCGCAAATATTTCCGCAAATGTTTGTAGAATGTTATACTTCCATAATATATATGATGTCTATATATTCATTGATATATACATGACATGAAGAGCATTTTCGAAGACATTTCGAAATTTTAATATAATTTTAATTATAATTGCGTTCTCGCTATATATTATATCTTATGCTGCTTGTTGTACTTAAGGGGTTACATGAGTTTTGCAGGAAGAAAAAAACAAAGAAACATATTTTCAATATTTGATAAGAGAATATGTGAACATTTTTAAGGATTTTTATACCAAAATATTACTTGTCTTCTATGTATATTTGTGATGGCTTTCTCAAGCCAAGTAAAAAAGGCCGTAAAATAAATTCCAATTCAGTTTATTATTAATGGGACAAATCCTTGACTCAAAAAACGTCACTGTGACGAATTTCATTAAAGTATATTGAAAATGTTTGACTAAAGCATTTGTTCATGCATTCATAGAAGCTTAATAAAGGACTTTTAACGGATTACATGGACTTTGAAATCTAAAAACTCAACTTTTCTTTTATTTATTTATTTTTTGTTTTGGGTTTTCATCTAATTGTCGTATAACGTATAAGCAGTCTTTCGCCAAAGTTTGAGGTCAATTTCGAACGAAACTCTAGGGGTGAGAGCGTTCGCGCACTCTTTCCAAATAGGCGTGGCCAGTGCCTGAGCGAGAGACATTTTTCGTCGTCTGAACGACTCCCATAATGTTTAAGTGATGGCATCATTTTAGTCAATCGATTGCGATCAACAACATCGTATGATTCTATTCGTCTTTTCTCTTTTGTTTTACCCGAATTTCCTTTTTTCATATTTTTATATCATGTTTATTCATCGTTTATTTCACGTAAACTTTCTAACATATATATATAAGCGTAAGTGTATAATCAAAATATATAAAATACAAGTACTTGGAAAGTAATAAAATATGATTTTTGATATTTTTTTGCTATAGGATAGAAATTGTTGCAGAACTGTTATCCCATCAATACATTTTCGGGACTTGTTTATTGTTAAAACGCTTTCTCAAAAATTCAATTTTATACAATAAATATTTGTAATTTGGAAAAGAGTTATTGCTTTTATTCAAAAAAAAAAAAAAAAAAAAAAAAAAAAAACATTTATTTTACATTTGTATCCGAAACTAATTTAATACGAAATTTCTCTGTACTGTTTTTTTTCTCTTTACAGCAATTCATTCCCAGAAACTATGCTTTAAGTTTTATTATTAGAACATCATTTTTCAAATTAATTAAACATGTTTATTATTATCCGGCGCTTGGCAACATATACTGTGCTTAGCTATTTGTGGCTGAACATGTATCAGCAAAGTTGAGTAACGAAAATTAAATAACAAAAAAAAAAAAAAAAAAAAAAAAAAAAAAAAATTACAAATAAATGAAAAAAAAAATAAAACCGAAAATTTCAGTCAAAAGAAATTCCGTAAAGTATATTAAGGCCATCAAAAGGAAAAAAAAAAAAAAGAAAAAAGATAGCATTTTATAGAAGAAAATAATCACATAAAAATTACACATCATGCCGGGTGGTAGAAGAGGCTTGGTGGCTCCTCAGAATACCTTTCTGGAGAATATTATCAGACGTTCCAATTCACAACGTAAGTAAAATAAACAATTATATTATATTTAATAAAATTTGTTGTTGCTCCCGCTTTCATCCCAATTTTAATGTAAATAGCGCTTTAAATAAATTCATGAAAATTGTTGTTTTTTCACATACAATATTTACATTTTATAACATAAATATCTAGTTGTATATATGTATGCGTATGTATGTATGTATGTATGTATGTGTGTATGTATGTATGTATGTGTGTGTGTGTGTTAAAAATATATTTAAAAAAAAAAAAGGTTACATTACCGTACATTTGTCCATCAATGTGAATTAAAGGGATATATAGAAATTTTCACATCCTGAAGGCACAACATTTTCTAATGTGAATACTTTTTCGGCAAAAATTATCAAATCGATATTCAAATTTATTGCTTTTCAATTTCAAAGCAATTTATCCTTTTAACTTTTTAATAGGTCTTTTAGCATGAATTGGCTCTCGGATATATTCGTCAAGTCTGAACGAACCGCGCTTTAAATTTTCAATATACAAAAATATTATCATAAGTTGAAATTTACAGGCAGCCGTGAATGCTCGGTAATATTAACGGACAGACGGATAGACGTATAGGTAAACAGTCACAGAGAGAGAGAGAGAGAGAGAAACGAAGAGAAGACACATAGATCGATAGATAGAAAAGCCTATGACTAGATAATGGAAAAAGTTAAATTGTTAGACGGATAGTTGAATAGATGATCGAATTTTTAATTAATAAAATAGACGAATAGAAAGGTGAACGACCGAACGGAAAGAGGCAAAATAATGGGACAAAACAAATGGAAAAGGAAATGACGAACGTCCAGATGAGCGAATTGACATAAAGGCAGACAACAACAAGTCGTATTTGTCATAGTGTATTATAGTGTATTTGAATATTTCTACTTGCAAGATTTTTGTTAAATTTTGCTTGGAACAGGAGCTATTCTTAGAAAAGGTATTTTTAAACGGAAACGCCACATCAAACATATCTTAAAGGTTTACTCATTCGAGAGATGAATTTGATTTTAAATGTGTCGTGCAGAGAAGAGTATCAATGATTTTCTTTTTCTTTTTTTTCTTTTTTGTTAAATTTTAACCAAATTTAATGGATATAATTCTGTTGAGAAGTTTAAAGGAAACGAGAGCAAGAAGGCAAAGGCAAATTAAAAGAAAACAGGCAATTTCAGTCAAGACATTGACAATGACAGCCAACAATGTCTGTCACAGTATGCATATACGTGTACGTATGTACATATATACACGTATGCATATATATAATAACTATGGTTATGCTTTCGACAAGAAGATAATGTCGAAGAAAACATGCATACATATGGCTTAAATAAAGATAAATCTTGAATAATAAACGAAGAATACAAAAAGTCTTATGGTTTTGAGGCCAGGACGACGACAAATTGTAAGCCAGAAAGAGAAAGAAAAATTGCAAAGAAGAAAACGAAAAAAAAAAAAATAAATAAATAAATAATAAATTTCATTTAAAAGCAATTATCATTTTTTTCATTTTTATTTTTTTTTTCTTATTTTTATTATTGAAATCATACAATCACCCAATAAAACAATCGATGTTATCGGATTGTATTGAGATATTTATAAGAAATTTCCTTAAAACAAATGATGCAGTTATTTAAATTGAAAATTTTACTTAAGAAGATTAAAATTTTAAACGCAATTTATTACCTTTCACGTTAAGCACTGATGAAGCAAAATAAGGGTATAATAGTTTTCTTGCTTTATTTGTGACAAGCAATTGGATATAGACTATTACGAGTTCCTTCAGTCCGACGAGTTCATTAGCAAGGAACGTTGTCGCAAACAATAATTCATGTATTTGCTGCGTATAGGATGTGACACGGATTGTCACATCCTATAAGCGTGTATCTCGCGTTCATATCGCAACACTCGGCCAGTTAATCAAAAGTTATATTTTTTCAATAACACACTGGGTCCTTGTGAGGACCAACCACAGTTGCCATTTCCGTATGGAATTCATTTTCTTTTTTAAAGATGAGAGAGAGAGAGAGAGAGAGAGTAGTAAAAACCTTAAAATATCGCATGCGACTTTTTTTTATATTATAATCGAACAAAGATTCAATGACTTTCTTAATATGTCTGCAGTTTTCAAATAAAAATAGATATCGTTTGGCATAAATATTCAGAAGAAGATCATGTTACTTCGATGAAGTATTACTGTAAACTGTAAATTACATATGCCTTGGTTTTTTTTCTTCCGCTTATTATATTGGAATTTGTTTCAATTCAATTTTTCTTAAATGTAGAAAACAAAAAAAAAAAAAAGACTGAATGTAATATGTTTACATATATTAATTTGAACCATAAATTAGTTAGTTAAAAATGCAGAAAATTGAAAGCATAAAAAAAGGGGAGAGCGAGACCAAGACCAAGACCGAGACCGAAAGCTAGAGAAAGGAATAGAAATAAAGATTTATTTGAGGTAATTTTCAAACGAGGTTTGCGAATTACTTTCAATGTTACCTTAGGCTAATAAATGACCTGGTTTTTTTTTTTTTTTTTTTTTTTTTTATTCCTTGCGCTGGCATACTTAGATACATTTGCTTGGTTGGTTAAGCACAAAGTCATCCAGTTACCAAGTATTATACAAACGGAAGTTTTATTAAAATATAAATTATTCATATTATTCAGCTACGAAGGGTCATAGAATTGTGAAAAAAATTTGAATTTAAAAAATTGTAAAACAAGAGCTTAAGGGAAAAATATTTAAATTATATCGAAACAAAGCGAAAAGTCCCAAGAACTCTCGTTAAATATCTGCGTCAGTCGAATATTTGGTGGATTTTTCAAATGCCCGACTCTTTGTTGGCTATGCTAGTTATACGTCTACAAAAAGTTGTCGTCGGAATGGGGGATGGGCGTGGTGGCTATACTAATTTCTTTCAATCGAAGACAAATATTCCATAGCAGTTTAACAAAATGCAAATAATTGACTTCGTGATCACTCATACATGTCGCACGTGTACCTTTCATGTTTTTCAATTTGTATAGGCCAAGCTACCTACGGCGATATTTATGCAGACACTTTTCAATGCGGATTTTTATGACCAGTCTTCAGATGTCCAATTTCCTATCCATTTTGATAAAACTTTATAAAGAAACATGTTCTGATCCAATGGCAAAGCTTATTGAAAATGGATTGCAATGGACCAACTTTACTGTCACTCTACACCTAAGGGCCTTTCAAAAAAAAAAAATACACTATATTTTAGTATAGAAACTATAATATATGCGAATAATTTGAACAATTTGAATGGAATGCAAACATTTCTTTGAGCCTCTTCTCATATCAACATATGAACATTGACCACTCATATGTTGCAAAGTCAAAAATTATATTCGCCAGAAGTTTGCATAATTCTCTCAGGGTAAAACATCTTAGCAAAAAACAAGCAAAGACATTAGAGTCAACCGTGGTCCACTATTTCGATTAATCCAGTTACTCATGCAGCGGCTTTTCAAAATGTAGCGTTATATGAGAAGAGATGGAAAAAATTAGTTCGAATCGAATCATTTTCAATAGTGCTTGTCGCTAGGTTAAAACCCGAATTTGATTACATTGGCTACAAGAATAAACGATGGACAGACGGACGGACAGGCAGACAAGCCTAAATCGATTTGGTATAATAAAAAACGAATCTATCCCAAGTCCGTCTGGGTCTTGCACACAAACGCACAAACTTAATATATCGTGTTCCACAAATAATCTAAAGTAAAAAAAGGGATTACGAAATATTATTGCATCGTTTTAATATCAAATTTGAAAAAAAAAAAAAAAAAAATAATAAATAAATAAATAAATAAATAAAATATCTCTGTCAATGCAGTGAAGAAGACCGTTCTACCTCAAGTCAATGGATTTACTCCCCACATCCACAAACACTTTGCGAAACTATAGCAATTTAAATGATCTGGCTTTTTAAAACTATTTAAATTAAATGTGTTTATTTAATTTATTATTGTTTATCTATTTACTTACTATATACGGTGTTATTATAATTTTATTTAAATTTTCATTTACTTAATTTCGCCAGGCACTGCGCCTTCCTATAGCTAATATTATTATATATTATAGTTTCTCAGTTGTACAAGTATTTCTTGGTTAACGAATATGCCTGTCTGTAATGTGTCTGTCTGTCCATTGCAATACAATACAATAATTGCATTTTTTCACTTAATTTTTTGTTTTTTGTTTTTTGTTTTTGTTATTTTTATTTACGTTGATTAAAAGTCACTCTGGTTTTGATTTGAAACTTCTTTCTTCCAAGGCAACTAATTTTTAATCAAAGTTTTTTTTATCTAGAAAGAACAACAGCTGTCACTTTAGTTTGTCTAAAAAAATTTCGCTTTAATTTTTAACATAAGCACTAAACAATCGCAGCATTTTGTTTTTCTATCAACTTTTTAGCAAACGTTTACTTGAAACATAAAAACAAACGGAATCCAAAAAACAAGAAATAAATAAATAAAAAAATACTTGTATTGTCATTCAGTTTCTTCTATAGAGTCATCTTCTCTGAGTCTATGAATTGGTATCGATTGATTTAGTGATCAGCGCTTGCCTCCCTAGAATCTTTCGCTTCATTTTGTTTTTATCGCCAATTCTCCAATTTCAACCGACTATTCATGCAAAAAATAATTAAATTTATATGGACTGACTCCAGCGAACTTGTGTAGACAAATTGCCCTAAAACAAAATAGCATATCACAGTAGAATTATCACATGGATTGTGGATACCTATTTGAATTTTCGATCTTATCGAAAAATGCTCATAATGTAATGATGAAAGGATCTTTAAATATATATAATCAATTTCGCTCTACGTCGTCTAGTTTTTGCGATGCCCATAGCATATATTAATTTTTACTCTTATGGATCATTTTGATCCACAATATTTGTGAAATCGCGACAGCTACAAAAGTGAAGAGAGAACTTTGAAATTTCACATAAATATTCGTTGATCGAATAAGTGTGCGATCTATGTATGTCCACGTCCGTAATATGGAGGAAATTGAAACGAGCTCGGAAAAAAGATGAAATGTTTTTCATATTTTTTTCTATACAACTTGCAAAACCTCTGACGATCATCTTCATGGTCAATTCAAAAAAGTTCCCGACCGATTCCGGTTTATCTTCAATTTATTTCCCCTTTATTTTAATACACATAAATAAGCATTTTCTTCACGCATGCGTAAATTGTAGAGATATTATTAGTAAACGGATCAAAACCATTTTTTGACTGGATACGTTTAGTTAGCAGATCACGGAATGGTTAGAGTAGATAGATGGAAATATGAAAAAAATTTTGGCCTATATTCGATGTTGTCTCAGTTTCTAATCTATCTGTGGACGTGTATGTGGACAAATCATAATCATTCCTAATCAATCAAGAAAGATTTGTATTAAATTTCAGGGTCAAAATGACTTATAACGATAGGTATATGCAAAACGTCGATAGTTCGATTGGTTGGAGCCGACTTAGATCGTAAGGCGTATAGGATTCACGATGCGAAATATATCGTTACGATATTATTTTATAAGTTCACAGTATTTTACTATGAATTTTTGAGCAGATTGGAAGGTCAGTAAGCGGTACGCTGGAAGCGAATTTTTTATTAATTATATATTCGAACGTTTTGCGTCCAGAGTGCTTTCTACCTTACGGTTATTGGGAACGATACGTCGTACAGTGTCGCGATGAATTGTAGCATTCAGTGAGAAATTATAGTTGATTTGTCTCTTTTCTCTTACTCCTCCTTCAACTGTTGGGCAGTTGTGCATGCAATTAATAGGCTGATGTGGTATTCGAAAGCTGTCTGATAAGATTTGTTTGGGTTTTTTGTGTGCCCGAAAGCGTTTTGAGCAATTTGAAGGCATAAATGTTAACGCGCAAAAGGATCTTAAGGCAATTTCGCCTACCTCAGCCTACGGGATATGAAAGGAAATTAAGAGCTCGAATAAACGAGATGTTGTTTTTAAAAGACGTCAACAAATCTTGATAAATATTTTCGTATTCGTTTTATATAACAATTCCGGATACTTTTTACAAACAAACAATATATATATATATATATATATATATATATATATGTGGTTATGAAAGCAAACTCATTAGCGCAACATTATTTTCTAAATCCGAGCGTTTTAATCTACTTTCACCTTTCATCTACAAAAAGTATATTGAGAGCAATCTCTTAAACAATTTTTTATTTTTATACATTTTTGTTTTTAACGATTTAATCTTTAAATCCCTTACGGGTTAATAGTTCAACATACTTATTCTTTTATCGTTTATAAAAATTTGCGACTTTGTGGCCTTAAGTTGAACGTATTTAACGTAATTGCATGGAAAAGAAATAAATTTGCTAAAAAAATAAATGCATTGACGTTTATGAAAGATAATCGCTTGAAAAAATCGCGATTAATTTCTCTTTTTTCTTTTTTTTACCCTTCCTTCGTATGAATAATTCGAATATAGGGCAGACAAATGATTGCTTTGCGTGATTAATGATTAAAAATAATTCTGGACATTATATATATATATATTATTTATAAATCGATTTCTTGTCATCATTTTTGCTGTTATTCTCCTTAAAAATAGGAGACCAAATAATTTCATTTGTTTGATTGTTTTATGAAGCGACTGCACTTTTTCAAATGTCACAACACTAACAAAAAAAAAAAGAGAACAACAAACGTTACAATGAATTTATATATAGACGAAACAAAAACGCTCTTCACATAAATTCGAAATATTTATTAAGATAAGGATTTTTGCAGCATAGTGTCTTCATAAATCTGATCAGTTTGTTATATTCAAGAATAATTTACTACAGGATGTTGGATAAAGATGCCCAATTGTTATTGAAATCTACACGACTTTCATGATTATTTTACTATGTTAATACTACTGGAATACTGTCTTTTCTACCCTAACTCCCATAATCCGAAACATGTAAAAACTCTATGACAAGTTGTAGCCCCGACACCATCCTACTGTTACTCATATACCGACTTTTCAAACTAAGACGTTATCGGGTAGGGAATCGAAAGAGTGGTCCGATCCGAACCATTTTCAATAGCGTTCGTCCTTGCGTCAAAATACGTCACTGTGCCAAACTTCATCAAAATATCTCAAAATTTAAGACTTGTAGCTTGAGCACAAATTTACATGACCAGACATCAGACGCATAGACGGACCGACAGGCTTAGATAAACTCAGATGATGAGTCTGAATCGATCGATAAAAAAAAAAAATATCTTAAGTCCATTTCCGCGCTAATTTAATATATTCGGTGTAGTGTGGTGTAGGGCACAAGAAAGCATGTAAATGTCCAACGTACATGATGTAATGATCAAATGAGATAAATAACAAAACATAACCGAACATAGCTGGAGAACTGCACATCAGGTGTATAAAGTAGTCGTCATCGGTTTTCCTAGGAAGTATCATTATTTTGTCTATAAGCATATGTTCAACTGTAACATCTTCATCAGAAAGTTCTATCCTTAAGTTTTAGGCAACATTTAGTATAAGTTGTCCTGTTAACGGGTATAGCAAGATAGTGTTGCTTTAGCTTTAAATAGGTCATGTTTTGTGCCAAAAAACACCAAACATGGGGGTATGGGATACCTTGCCTTTGTTTATTTTGAAGTAAATTGCTGCAGCTGCGGTGAGTGACGTTAGATGGTGAATGCACACGACAAGTGCAAACCAGGGGCCTTTTTAATTCGACCCTAATAAAAGGCAATATTTTTCGTGCGTGGTATATTAAGAGCTTGTTCAGTTCAACGAAACCATTCCTAGGGATGGCTACCAACAACAACAACAACAACAACAACAATTTGCGCCAACTACCCTTACCAAATATTTTAATATGTGCCGCGTTGCATTACTTTGAGTATTAGCTTAAAGAAGAAATATTTTTTTTATAATTTCTGGTTTGTATTTATGTGTGTTTTGAAAATATAAATATTTAATGTTCTTAATTGATCTTTTATACCAGAACAAAAAAAATCTATTCCGTATGTACAAGACTTAAACTTTATATTAATTTCGGTTGTTATTAGGAATAAGGATTTTGTTATAGACTCCGTCGCATAGACCCGAGCTCATATCCATCCTGTTCGATTCCGGTTCGAGTTTAAATTACTTCGGTGTAGAATACTGATTGACTTTTGCGAATAGCTTTGGGGGAAAGTGTTCCCCAGAGGTTCGCAATCGGGTTCCGGTCGGGAGGCATGGATGATCACTTCAGTAATGATGAATAGCGTGATTTAAAAAAAAACCTTCAGTCCTTCCTGCTTGTCTTGCGTTGGAACGTCCAATTATCAGCATATAACCCTCCAGCATGGCCTGTCAACTCAACATATGTCTCTCGCGTTCATTTTGCTACGTATAGAGGATATTTTGAATCTTACTCAAGCTCAAAATGTAGTCCATACCATAAGAGATTAGTCGACGATGCCGTGCATCCCTCCAATATTTATATGGTGACCATCAGGTCCGTTCAAATTATACTTTTTCGCCTCGTTACATATAATATTTTGGAAATCTTCCTGACAAAATTTCCACATATCGGCCAATGCAATTTTACATTTACATTCACACCTAATAACTATATCGTGTTTAGAACGCTACTGCATACGTTGTCTCATTTTGCCTTTTCGTTTGCCTGGAATTCATATTTTCGCTGGTTACTAAATGGCGTATATGACACTTTGTCCTCTAATCTACGATTGGGGATGCGATAATTGCTCTTTTAAATAATTCTTTTCCGAAAGTTCACCGCCACGTGACATTGTCGACTAGCAACAAAAGTATGAACATAATTCCTCTTTAACATATATATTGAAAATACTTTGGCGGCGGTACTCTTTGTAAACATGAAATACAAATTAAAATATTCACTGTTCGGCGGCAGAAATTCGAACAATGGCCAGGTAGTGGAGCTACAGGTGACGGCGAGCGAAGAAGAAAACACCTGAAAAAAGGGACAAGTGTGTACACAAAAAAATATATTGCGAAGTCAAAAATAATTTACCGTTTATTTTTGGACAGAGTAAACAAAAGTAGATCTGCACAAGCAATTAGTGAAAGAAGAACAGCTAACGTATGTGAAAATGCATTATTGGCTGATGGGCCACAGCCCACGTATTGCAGAATCCGTTCAGCGTATATTAACTGCAGCAGTCAGTTGAAATGTTCTACTGGCACCGCTGTTTTCACCACACTTTCCTTTTTCCTTATTTAACACCTTTTGCAATCGATAAACTATTGCTTGTTCATTCTTATGACGTTATACACAAAATGTTGTTTGCTTACGTAGATAGCCGCAAAAGACCAATTGTCCTCTCGGCACGAAATTTCTATTTTATCCGAAAGCTTGAAAATATATGTGTAGTGCTAGCAACGACTTTTCTCTTCATGCATAAAAATAGTCGTTCTTACAACGAATCCGGAAAGCATATATATATATATATATATATGATGCCATGTTAAGAAATTTAAAATGAGTTTTTCGGCTAAGCTGCCAAAAGCATAAGGGATGGGTGAAAAAATCCAATGCACCGAATTTCTCCACAAACGATATCGAAACGAAGGTCATTTGATGCGGACACATACTACGGAAACGTGGATTATCTGCCACAAAATCAATGGATAAAAGCTAGTATCCCGGCAATGCTATGGACTGGCAAGCAGCAATTCTCGACAGCGACGTTAGGCGGACAGAAACGATATTTCTTCTCACCTCTAAGATAAAGCCCGACTATTTGTCTTCTTGATTACTCGATTAAGGATACTACAAGATATTTTCACGTATCAGTCGTGTAGTCCATACTTTAACGTCTAAAACGCCGTGCGATAAAAGACATAATCATAAGTTTCTCAGTTATTTGGATGACTTTGAATGAGTTTTTCGCCCAAAGATTTCAAAGGCCACCGATAGAGTACCAAGCATACGAATTTATGCATTTATTCAATATAAACTCGATCTATAATAGCTTGCACTTTGTCCTATTACGCATTCGAAACAGTTAGTAAATTATGAATTTCTTTCTGGATAGGAGATATGAATGAAAAATAATTCTGCCAATCGTTGATGAAACTTTTAACTAATTCTGAGAACAGATAGTTGATAGTTGTTGCTGCAAACAACATTCATTCAAATTATTGTCATGATTGCAACAAATAGAATTAAATTGAATTCGGTATTCCTTTGGCGATTGTGATCCGTATATTTACGATATGCATTTTGCAAAAGAAAACATGTTTGATATCGTTTTGTACGAAATACCATAACCGGAAATATTTGAATAAAATTTTTGTATATTGACCAATCTCGTATATATCGGTATATGTGCTTTATAAGCAAAAGTGACATGTCTTTTTACTCACTGCTTGGTCGATGGTCGTCGGTCGTCGGTCGTCGGTCGGTATTAAAAGTATTCATTTTTTCCCTACCCTTTCCAAATAGATATTTAGGGTACATAGAGTACAGTAACAAAGTAAGAACAAAGAGAGGGAAAGCATTTTGTTATTGTATATATATATATATATATATATATATATATATGCATTATTCTTTTGCAGTTATATGAGAGTGTATAGGTGGATGTATGGCTAGTATAGCGATAAGGTTTGGCATGGTTTACTATTGTTTGGTATGGCATGATATGGTATGATAAACACCCGTTTTGTGTTAATTGTTGCTTGCATTAATGCCACATTGAAATCAATAGTTCATTGCACGTACAATTTGACCCAAATGAATTTATAATTTAAATATGAAATGAGTAAAGGATAAGGGAGATTGCAGCTTATGTTTGCATGTGTAAGTGAGTAATGCTTTCTGTTGTTAATTTTATTATTGCATTTTTAGGATTTTTTTTGTTTTTTTTTTCTTTCTTTATTTGTTTTTTTACAAAAATTACAGCAAAAAAAAAAAAAAAAAGGAAAAAGAAAAAGAAAAAGAAAAAAGAGAACACGTTTAATAACAACTTTTAACTTAAATGTCGGCAATTGTTTGCTGATTATAATAAAAATGCATATTTTTCATTTTTTTTTTTTTTTTTTTTATATCATTTTTGATAGCATCCAACATTGTTGCAATATTTCTAATAGAGTATCATGTATACAGTTGACTTGAGATATTTTCCCTAGACTTATCCATCTGCTTTATATATCCATTGTATATTTACTTTGCGATCTCACTGTGACGGCTTTGTGACTTAACCTTAAAAAATTTCACAATGTAGTCACATTTTATTAGCATCCTGAAGTATGCTTTAAGGTTTTATTTAGCTTGCGTCATAAAAGCTCGCACTTACATTTTTATCGTATTTGTGTTTGTAATGGGGTGTTAGTTAGTATCATATTCTGGTATATAGCGATGCAGTTTTTGCATTTTACATTTATACATTTCGTAATGAAGAAATTTCCATTTGAACCATCCAAGTGAGCTGGATGCCCTTAAGAGAAGCACAGTGATGTATGAAAAATATTGCCACGTCTTTGACATGCCTGTACGATGTTGCTGTTGCTTAAATTGTAGGTGGCGTCGCCTTGCTTGGACACAATGTAACTGTTTACGGCTTGTGTAAATCGTATGAGGATATTTGAAAAGGAATATTGCAACGGCTTAGACTCGTTTCGAACTGATGATAAAATCGCTGCATAAAATTTTATTTACCTGCAGTCAACACGAAGGATACGAAATTGATTTTACCAAACTCTTTGAAATATTTCCTAAACTTGAATATTGTTCAAGTTGAGCTTTGTTTTAATTCATTTTGTTCCGTTGCACTTTCTCTCTCTCTTTATCTCTATCTCTCTCTCTCTCTCTCTCTCTCTCTCTCTCTCTCTCTCTCTCTCT
>NW_024006104.1:0-1816 GCF_014805625.2 Glossina fuscipes | reverse complement strand
GTGACCCCCAAAGGCTTTTATGAAATTTTGTTATATTTGTAGCAAAATTTACATTGTTACTATTAAGCGATACCATGTTACACGCGTCCATTTTCGAGCGAATATTTCATATTCGAAGAAGGAATTTTTATTGTTTTCTTTGTGGTGTTGTAGTGAAAGCGCTCGGGACGCCCATAACAAATGTCAAGTTTGTGTACAATTTGACACCTCATTGACAAAATCAATGATTTGCTTTTCATCAATTCTTTAAAATGACAGCGTAGCCATGAACACTAAATTTTTGCCGTCACTGTAACTGACTATCGTGGTACTATTTCTATAATTATTAGTGGACCACGGTCATTCCTCGTTATTTCCATTACATTTTGCTAGCTCATTGATAGCATTTATTTGTGAAAAAGCGTTAAGTAATTCTTTCCTTGCCTGGTGAAAAACTGTTATAAATCTTTTCCAAATACTGGCGTTGAAGTTCTTTATCTTCTTCCAAGGTTGGCAACTACAGTTTTAATGAATACACCGACGGACGAAACCTAACTTACAGAACGGACGTAATGGCCTATTTGGGCTCTTGATGTCTGTGGGAGAGCCCGAAGTTTGGTTTGAAGACCCCTAAGCTACTTTCCTCTCAAATTTAAAAAAACTGTATGTTATTTCATTTTCCTTTTATTATTTAATATTACATAATTAGCATTTTTAAATACATAATAAGGACAAATCCATTCACTTAATTTCATAGGTGGCTAGGTAAATATATATTATACATATAACTATTTCTACAAATAATAGAAAAAAATCGCTTTAATATAAATATAATTAATACAAATGTATGTGGCCATACTTATATGTTCATATGTTTTTATTATACTTAGCTGGTTCTTAATTAGATATTATAAAGAGCATCGAACCACGATACCCGTAATAGAAAGGAAGCATCAAAATCAATTCGCATATATTTAGCAGCACAACTCATCGAAAATAAGCATTTTTTATTCACATGGGGTCTTCCACGTCTTTATGCCTCAAAAATTTTTTTAATTTCCCTCTGTCATCTCCACATCCAAAAAAATAAAGACCTAGCAAAACAAAAACCGCTAAAAGCTTCATCAAAAAAATCTAATTGTTAGACTCTTTCTAGTGAAAACTTAACAATTCATATAACGCACGGTTGCATTCTTAACAAAAATTGTTAAACAAAGCCTTACATTACATCATCACATTTCACTGAACACAATATTTTTGTTTCTGCGTGCGCACTTTTATGTTCTCTACCGAAAAAGATGTTAATCTGTATGTCAATAATGTTATTAATCTTAGTTTCATAAAGTTATTTAAAAGAATTATTTTACGCGAATGAATAATTGTGTGAAGAACATAACAAAACAGTAACCAATTGTTCATTATTCCAATGATGCTGATTGTCTACTGATCTACCATGCACTAAAATAAGCTAAATCGGTAAAGATCCGACGATATGATTTTACTCTTAATTACAATTGGCTTTAAAAACTATCCCATTGGAAGTAAAGTGTATACGCGTTGCTGACATAAAAATTTGTCTTATTTCTTTTCGCTCGTTTACGCTGGGGATGATAGCAACCAAGGTTGCAATTCCTAAGAACGTTGCAAAAGAGAAATTTCGAACTTCAAGTGTTTTTCAAGTAATCTTTTCTTTTTTTGGGTCTTATTATTCGTTTCCGTAAGTCCCCCCCGCACCCCCAACAATGTGCCTCCACTAGAGGATTAAACTTCCATTTAGTAGTGTCTTGTTTCTGAAATAACGTTATTTTTTATCTATCACTTTAAGGATCTTTGCTCA
>NW_024006103.1:0-2881 GCF_014805625.2 Glossina fuscipes | reverse complement strand
GCAAAAGGTCAACAAAGTCAATATGATGATCATTATCATCTCTTAATCCTGGGTTTAATATTCCGCATTGAGAAGATCGTTTTGTATCTCTGTTTCTTCGTATATATAAAACACGCCTACCATTGTACAGTATTTTTCACTTAACTTAAATCCCTATATATTATCTCTATATATTATATTATAATTGTAACAGCGCGACCATACCTAAATATGCACTTCTAAAATTTCTCTCAGAAGGCATAATATTTTTAGCGTATAAAACTAATCGTGCATTAATTTCTATTATACCAGTGTCATCTAAACATTGAAGCTCAACACCTGAATTACCATATGATATAGGCGAAAAAATTCTTCGAAACGTTTCTCCGTACAAGTTTTCGCTTTCGATTCCGTTCATCAACACAAGAACTCTCTTGGTTTTCTTACCAATCCAGTTTTTCTCTCTCTCTCTCTCTCAGGGCTGCCAATCTCTCTGGCCTTCTTCTTATTTTTTTCTTACTAGACCTTTCTCGTCGGAGAAGTTACAAACCCTACACTCTACAGAGTTGTATTTATAAAGAGAATGTTCATTCAAGTAGAAATGGCTTCGATTTATTTACTATATCGTAGGTAACGGTTTCTCTCGCATGGATTTAAGCGAACTTGTCAGGGACAATATTCTGACTTCCTTTGAGATGTTCAACCGTAAAGTCAATGGGCTGTAACTTGGAACCCCAACTAGATAGTCTTCCAGACAGTACCATTTTAGACTAGCATGATCTATAATAACTGGAAAAGGTAGGCCTTCAATGTGTGGCCGGATCTTGTCAACGCCCAATTTGGCTGTCAGACACTCCAACTCCGTCACTGTCTAGTTTTCCCGCTCTTTGTTTACTTTTGCTGGCATATATGCGATCGGTCTTTCATTTTCGGCGTTGCCTTTCTGAAAAAACATTCCTTCTTGGTAGCAAAGCGAGGTTACGAGCCTTTGCATTCCTTTATTATAAATACGCCACTCTTTTGGGATAGAGCAGGAATAAAGCCGACCGACAGAACCTCTCCTACCCTACGTACGCGGACGTTACAACCCTTTCGATAATTTGGCAACAATTGACGTAAAATAATTCCTCCGATGTAATTAAAATAATAAACAGGCGAACCGAACTAATAGTCATTATATAACTTGCATTGAGTTCAAAGCAGATAGCCACTAGCTGGTACAACATTGCGATAACTTTATAGGCAAATAATGGTTGAAAGCTGTAGAAGTTTTGCTAAAGGAACTCAACTCATGTCGAAGAATAAATATCAGCCGTCACTAATCCGACTAAACAAAAAGGATAAGAAATTCGGGCGTCTTACGAGAGACGCCAAATGATAATTCCAACCACACAATCCACATACATTAAGAAGTTGCTTTGAACTGATTCACGACGATTAAACTAAAGAAATACACGCGCCAAAAACACTTGTGTATAGTGAAGGGGCTGATCTTATGACCTCGGTCACTCCATACCCATAGCCCTCTATACCCTTCGCTTTCTATGATCATCTTCGGCCTCATGATTTTATATGGCAGACGATGAAGTCGGGGTCTGAAACTCCTACATCTTGCAATTCATCTTTTCCAAAAATTACCTACAACTTTTTTTTTATTATATCTATTGATGGCGATTAATCTTTTTTTCTTTTAGGCCCACCTTTGTGGGATGAAAAATAAATTAACCTCTGTCACGGTATTAGCCCCTTTGTTGCCGGTAGAGCATATTTTTTCTTTTTGGTTCACAAAAAACGTTTAAATTTCTATTTATTGAAATTGAAGTCAATAATAACTTTCACAACTCGCGGACACGTCCGCACTCGACCAGAGGCCAAGTTGTTCTCCCCTCTATCTTCAAATTAAAAAAACAGACAAACTTCTCATTCTTACTCAACTTCCCTCTTCCTCTACTCTCACAAAAGCAAGAAAAGATCCCGCAAAATCATACGATTTTTGCCTATGCTTGCAAAAGCAAAGAAAAAAAAGGAATACCGCAAAATCGTACGATTTTGCCTGCACTTGTAAACAAGGAAAACAGAAAAGAATAAAACAAACGTACCCCGCAAGATCATGTGATTTATAGGCAGTACCACAAAACCGCATGATTTCGCCGTTATTCCGCTCCTTGCGGTTGATACAGATCGACAGACACCCTACCCAAGGTTTGTTCGCGGCCGTTACACCTTTCAAAGACTCCACTTCTTCCTCCTAACCTAAGATATCACGCTTTTTCAAGCATTACTCCTGAACGGTAGAACACCGTCAGTTTATTCTTAGTTTGGTCGCTTCCATGACTAAAACGACAATAACCATTGCGTAAAGCAACATCTATTCCCTTGATGTGCTTGCAGACTTTGGTTTTTTTCTCTTAATAGCATAAGACAATATTATAAAGAAAGAATATGATAACCGTGATCCACTATGTAGCAAAACATACATTGAACTTTTAGCAGTGGACAATGTGAAATCAGACCGACACTAAAAAATACCCTACCTGCGCGAACGTCACACAGTTCAGGAAATGTTTATGATAAAAGAGTAACAGTTCATGTTTGGTCATGTTATCTGGGGATGAAACACTAACTAAATCGGCTGGAAGGGGTCGTGTTGTATGATCACAAACACTTTCGCTTTATGATCTGTTCTCTACAACGGCTGAATCCTGAAAAGAGAGCAACTGCTTTTATCATTTCCACCCATACGGCCCACCCACTTTCAGGTCGTCTTACAATTAATGTTCTAGTTAACAAAGAAGTAACTCGAAGATAATAAAATAACAACTTAACCGAAGCCCTTAAGCTTGAGCAAATCGTTTTCTTCACGTGTAGAGCCACCTGTCCGTTTTAACGTCAAAGGTTTTTT
>NW_024006102.1:0-1359 GCF_014805625.2 Glossina fuscipes | reverse complement strand
TTATATAAATAAAGCTATTATATAAATAAAGCTATTTATATTTAAATATAAATTATATAAATTGATATACAGCAACAGGAAAGGCCAGTTTGATTTTCCCAATGGCAAAGCGGTTGAAAAAGTGTTTGTTGCTATAAACTCCAACTAGACGGATGCTTTTGTTTATATTTTTGGTTATACGTTGCGTTATTGCATGGTGTACTTGTTGTACTTGTTTCAACAGCATTTTTAAGAAACTCCCCTAATTCGGGTGTTGTAGTCTCGGTTTGTAATAAATTTCTATTGGGTGTCTCATAGAGTTCTTTGGGTGACCTAAAATTCTTTTTTTGATTTAATGACAACAAACGATTTTTACGAAACATCATTGGAATATTTAAACTTGATACTATGGTACTTTAGGTACCATATTGTCTTCAACTAAAATATGGTATATGGCATAGGAGAAACGACGAAATTGTCATCCTTATAAACGTACATAATATAATGTTATTTTGCACCCAATCTATTCTTAAGGAAAAAAAAATTTTTTAGCGATATATATGAGAAAAGAGATCGTTGGAGTAGTAAGATGCCGCCAATCATCGCGAAATTATAGAAGAATATGAGAAGGTGGAAGAAGCTGAACGGCAATTAAAAGCCGAAAAAATAAAGAATGGTTAGTAGAAACCTCCGAAACTTCTTTTCCTATATACATTGCCAGAAACTGTTTATTAAATTAGATCCTGATGCGGAAATATCTCGCATGGGAGGCTCATGATAAGGGGGTCGATGTTCATTTATTGGCTGAGCCTACCAAGCTGGAGCTATTACAAAAGGAATACGAGAAAAAGAAGGAACAGTTCAAATCAAGTGTAAGAATCGGAGGTCAATTTAGTTTAATCATTCACAACGTAGCGGCTTTTGGAGATTGTTTTGAAAAATCTCCTACTAACCTGATGAGATTCAAAAAATATAATAACGCACATATTAGCCATTGGGATTTTCTCTCATAAACAGTGCCTCTACTAGTGCTATATGACTTTACTCTTTTTATCTTAAAAATTTGTACTACTGTATAACTTTGTTTTACCGTGCAATAATATATTTTATTTTTTTTCAGACGAAGGAACATATTGTGGAAAAGTATGGTGGTGAAGAACATTGCAAGCACCACCTAAATCGCTACTGTTGGCCCAAACCGAAGGTTACATAGAATATTCGCGTAGCGGCAAAGTCATTAAAGGAATGGAAAAACCAAAAGCTCGTAGTATATATGAGGAGGATATTTATCTTAGTAATATATAAACTGGGATTATCTGGGAAAAATGAAAATCTCATATTAATTCTTTCCATATATTCATACAAGTGCTTGAAATATAA
>NW_024006101.1:0-3850 GCF_014805625.2 Glossina fuscipes | reverse complement strand
GTGCTTGAAATATAATATATAATTTTGTATATATAAATGTATAAAAAATATGCATTCATCTCCCCTTGTACGTCTACTGAATAGTTTCATACAATTGAAATATATAGGTAAGTTTCGCCTACATATCAATACGTGTAAGTGTGCATACATGCTTATCAACACATTTTTTTTTTTTTTTTTTTTTTTTTAGAAAGAACTAACTTCGTGGGAAGAGAAAATGACAGGGCAAGGGAATGTTGATGTTATACGTCACGTAGTCTTATAGATCCTCCCGAGCCTAAGCCAAGGTCACCGACTAAGCTAAAGAAATAATCAATTTTTTTAAGTTTATTTAATTACCTACGATCATTAAGTAGAGAATTCAAATACGTTTTATTGTTTTTGTCTTCTTATAAAAAAATTTATTTCTGAATGATTGCTTGTTTATAAAGAAAGATATTAAGTATCGATAAATGGATATACTTAATTTTTTTTATTTTGTTAATTTTATTATACATATATTAAAAATGAAATCATATTTGAAATTCAAACAATCAAATTTTCTTACAGACTAATGAGAATTCCGAATATATAGAAAACAGATCGCGAATGAGATCGCTACCGATTTAGTCAGTGTTCTCCTTGAATTATTATTTTATGTGGTTTTATTAAGAAATCCAAATTTTGGCAGTAACAACGTTTATAAAATAATTACAATTTACAATTAATAGATGTTAATAATTATTGGTCGATCCCGATTTTTGGACCGTTCCCGAATTTTGGAACGTTCCCCATTTTTGGAACGTTTTCCTCGGCGCCTACGCCGCCTCGGTGCAGCCGCACCTGCCCCTTGCGGACGCCCTATCTTATGGCGTAAATCGTTAGCGTCCAAGAGAGCTCGCTGCCGCGCACATTTGGGCGCTTCTGCCCTTTGACGGCGCAAGTTGAACTCCTCCTGGCGGCAGGCCCGTCGCCAGGTGTTTCTTAAATTTGTATCTGGAAAAAATATAAAAAAGTATTAATACAAAATAAATAAGGAAAGAAAGACGGAAAAATTTCTAACCTTTTTCGTCAGCCATCTTCTTTTAAAATGAGATTTCTGCGCTCGTGCCCAGCGCTGCAAAAAAAAGGGAATTTCATTATTCAATTATCGCGGGATTGGTGTAATGTTTGTGGGGTATTATTGGGAATCGATTTGGTGCTTTTGTATTGGAATGTTGGATATTCCGCAGATCGTCCATTTCTAAATTACGCCATAGCCAGCGCAACTGAAATACGATTTCTAATTTTCGAGTATTATTTAAATGTTATCATTGGTTTAAAAAAATTAAATTCATGCAAGAACAAAATTGAAATCCTTAAATACGACTCTGTGCGCGCAAAAAATTTAGATAATTTAAACTCCATTTGAGGTTATGAAAAAATATATTTGCTATGTGAATGTGCAAAATCCAACAAGAGAAATTTTTGAACCAAAAAGTGCCCACTACGAGAGAAGATTTGAAGAATCTAAAAACGAAAAAGCGTCCATACACACTACGGTAAGTCCATTTATAAATAATACATAAAAATTAGATTCATCGAAATAAAAAAGCATTCCACATAAAGCTAAATTAGCAATATTAAAACAAGAAGAAGTTAAAGGTATAGAAATTCTTAATCTTCCTATTAAACGAATATCTTGATTATTATTTATATTATGAATAATTGTCGCTGCACATATAAAAAATAAAGCTTTAAATAAAGCATGAGTTAATAAATGAAAAGATTCTAATTTTACATAACCCATAGCCAAAATTCTTATTATTAAGCCTAACTGTCTTAAAGTAGATAAAGCAATAATTTTTTTAAAATCAAATTCATAATTAGCTCCTAAACCTGCTATAAATATAGTTAACCCAGATAATAGTAATAATAAACTACTTAATCAATTTCTCGCCAAAACTACATTAAATCGAATTAATAAATAAACTCCTGCAGTTACTAAAGTAGAAGAATGTACTAAAGCTGCTGGAGTTGGAGCTGCTATAGCTGCAGGTAATCAAGATGAAAATGGAATTTGAGCTCTTTTAGTTATTGCCGCTAATATTACTAAACTTCCAATTAATATTATATTATAATCATTCTTCATGACATCTAAATAAACACACACATATCACACACACGTATTGAAACACCGACAACGCAACAAGAACAACAGCAACAAAACAACAACCATAAATATCAACCTTACAAACAAACAATAAGCAAGCAAGACATGGTATAAATTATTTACAATAAATGATATAATTAAAGGTTTTAAGAAGTATATAATTGGAAGTGCATCAAATTAATCCATCGTAATTTCAATTTAAAATATTGTGAAATTAGAGTCAAATGTAGCTGTTATAGTAATTACGTATACCGTTCATTTAATATCCAGACGAGGATGCTATATGTAGATCCAAAATTCAACTATATTGTAATTGTTGTAAATATAGATGCGCTCTGAAAAATTTTAAATTATTATAAAATTATGTAAAGTTCAATTTAATAAATAAAGACAATATTGAGAACATTTAAAAATATCATGTTAATATCATTCCAAAAGAGGTACAAAAAATAAGCATACCTTTGATGTGTTTTTTACCAAATGCCTAAATTCTCAATTGCTTACAAATTGTAATTGAGCCACTTTTTGCGTGAAGTAAAGGGGATCTAATTAAAAACGCATATGCCAAAACTAATTTGTCAAAAATCGCTGTATAGAAGCTATTTATATTAATGATGTTCGAATCTCTTTGCGGAATTCCGCGCAATTAACGTCATCCAATGGGCCTAATACGCAAAAAATTTGAAACGCCTAACTCAGACTTTATCAATATCTTAACTTGGTTGCTTTATTAAATATGAAAATTATTATAACAAGATTGGTATCTTCCATAAAAAATTCTAGCCAGACATTCCGTTAAATATCACGTACGGGATTGCGGTAGGCCTCCATATAAACCTGGATCATAGCTTAAATATCTCTTTATGCATGGTTCAGTTTATATTGTTCTTTCGTAAAAACCGACTTGATCTAATTAACAAGAAAGTTTGAAGAAAGATGTTGTTCGCTTTGTAAAAACCTTCTGATAATTCATTTATTTAACACAGATTGTTATTCATATCCATATTTTTGATTTTTTTTGACAAATGTACTTTGTTCCATGCATAGTGTATATTAAGTGTTATTTAATTTTCAGCAATTACTCATACGCTCCGTTCAAGTTTTATTAACTACTGCTGATTTTTTGGTTACAAGTGAATTGACTTTTAAGGAAAACCAAATGCGCACATATATGCATGCATGCAAATAGAATTTTATTTGGGACGCAAAATCGATTATTTTATTTTTTTGTAATTCAGACCAAATACACACATACGTACATAAAGACGGAGACAGAGAGATAGAGACAGAGCGACTGAGAGAATGTTTGATCGTACAGTTTATAGAACCTTCTAGAACCTTCGTTGTTACAAACAAAGTGATGAAGTATATTATATGTTCTTTCCATGCTTATGAATGTATTATATATACTATTGTATATTTATATACTATTAATGAATAATTACAATTATAAATGCAAAGTTTGCGATAGAAGTTGTTTGCAGTTTATCTATTATTCACTTTGAAATCCCACTTATTCTTTAGCATAGAAAAAAATAAATAATTTTTGATAATAACGGAAAAATAATTCTGTTCATAATAACTTTTTATATATACACAGTATATATATAACGGTATATATATATATACATAGGCAAATACCACGTCCTACCAAAAAGTTGTAAACTGAATTTTATATAAATAAAGCTATTATATAAATAAAGCTATTTATATTTAAAT
>NW_024006100.1:0-40872 GCF_014805625.2 Glossina fuscipes | reverse complement strand
GTTGAAATGTAATATATATTCTTTATTATATAAATGTATCAAAAATAAGTATTTATCCCCCCTTGTTCGAGTTATCCTATCTAGTATTTTAATTTGTGGCGAAAGAGATTTTCTACGCTTACTGGCATAATAAATCCATTTTAATCTTGATTGATCGCAATTAATAATGCACTTTGTAATTGTAATCGTTTACTTACTGATTCATTATTGCTTAAATAATTAATAATAATGATAATAATTCAAACAATAAATAATTAATAGTAAGATGAATATATAACCAGATTGTAGCACTCATATATTGATACAATATATATATATACATAGATCGATTTTTCCTACTGTTTTACACGGCTTTGTACTTTATTTACAATTTTAGTGGAAGACTGTAAATTTCCGGCTACTAATCGAAAATTTGACAACTATGTACTAACACTGCATCACTTTTCTTTATCAAGGTTTCCTCAATAATTGTACGAAAAGCAGCTCGAATCATTCGTTTGCCATTACCGTTACTTGCCATTAAATTACTGGAGTCATAGCCTTGAATATGTTGAAGAAGTTCTTGATGGTGGCCATGTAACGCTTGGTGGTGTAACGCTTGCAATGCCTTGTCATAGCCTTGATGTAAAGTTGTTAGTGCCATATCGGATCGACCATGGCGCCATAAAGCCATTGCTTTAAATGGAGCAAAGTCTGTATACGCTTCTAACAAAGGGTGTTTTTGTTGTTTACAAATTTCCAAAAAAGACTCAATCTGCTGTACTGCTGATAGAGTGCTTAGATATTTGAGAGAAGCGATCAATACCTCATTAGAAGGCAAATATTGCCATCGTATACATTGTTGTACTAAATAAAGAAAATCTAACTTGTTTTTTATCTCCACTGTTGATATGAGCAAATTATCTAGCTGTGCTTGTGAAAGTGATCGTATATCAAGAACTAGTTTCGGCGACCGCAGGGCTTCAAAATCAGTTTTTATGGCTTTTGACATCATATGCATACTTTCTCGCAAATTTGTCGTGGAACAAGAAACTGAAGAATCCTTTTGATTTAAACTTTGACATACATTTTCTTTGAGTTCTTCCCACTTCTTACATCTTCTTAAGACCAATTCATTGGTGAAACAATCAATTGCATCTACTTGAGTGGATTTCTTTTGTGTTAAATTGTGCCAACTAGGAATTAAGAAAGCAATACAATTTTGAAATTTTTGCAGCGTTCTAGGAGGGTTGGCACCTGCGGTAGTTGTTGCTGACTATCATTGAGCCAGAAAACGTTCGATTAACTTTTCGCGACAATCTGTTTAGATTGAAGAAATTAATCAATCACTAACTAACAGCTTCATCGAAAAGATATATTTACCTAATCAGCTCACTTTGATATTTTGCGATAGCATTTAATTTTTTAATGGCTTCCGATTCAGTCAATATCCTTGTATCTAATTCCATTAATTGTTTCGTCAACAATTCGAAATGCAAACACAATTGTAAAACGCAACCAAGTAAATATAAATCAGTTGCGGCAATAATAACGGCAATCCAAGCACCAGTTATGCTTCCCAAAGTAAAATAGCAAAGGTAGACCAATAGCTTGCCATCGTAAGGAAACGGTGTGTAAATCCGGACTAACAGCAAATAACCGTAACGACCCGTAAGGTACAATTGCAAGAATGAACGCACAATAGTCTCCAAGTTATAAACTGATATAAGAAACATAGCAAAGTTCCAGAAAAAGTATTCGGCCCTCCTATATCGTTTAAGATAATGCTCGAGATTGTACTTCCGTTCCATTTCTTTATCGGGATAGATTTCTTCCAATTCCGATAAACATTCGATCAAAATTGAACGACGATATAAGATATTCAAAATCTTGCCCAGACCCACTGTAAAATACGTTATGAAAACTACGTTTAGCCTTACGGCACCTATCAACTTGATTTGACATAAGGAAGCCGATATGTTTAGATGCTCTATATTGATTTTTGGTGATGTAATGCAGCAAGTATGTCTGCCCTGTTTTTTCTCCAGGACGCCCACTATTGCTAGTTTGGTGCAATTTGAGGTTATGGTTATAGGTGAAAATATGGGACATCTATCGGCGTTTTCGGAATTTGTTTTAGGTTCTTCTGCATTGGGGGCGTGTCTGCGAACAGATCACACGTAGTTTTTAATTTCATATGGAATACTTTTTCCAAATTTCAAGTCTTCAAGTTTTCCTATTTTCATTGTTGCCATTGTGACATTGCCGAAAATTTACTCTGTTTCCGTAGACCTAGCATTAGGGAAAAGGGCAAAGTTTACTTTTTAGTATTCTATAACGGAAACCGATTCAAGAATAGGAATTTAATATATAATTATACTGCAATAAGTTTAAAAAACATTGGTATACTTCTCGGATTTCTTCAAATACAAAAGTTTTTATAAAAAAAATGGATGTTTAGACGGGAACAACTTGCGATTTTTGACACATTATATGAAGCTGAAAAATTGTGTCGAGCAACATGGTGTAGAATGTTGTATATATATCCATGGACGATGACCCTTGTCATTCTTGGGCGTGGCAAATTGCATCAATATCGCATACATTGCAGCCTGAGACGTTGAACACAAGAAGGCAGACAGAGGGCGGACAGACAAGCTAAAATCGATTCAAAAAATTATACCGATTCCAGCGGTACAATAAAAGATGAGTTTACTCAAGTCCTTCGGAGTATTGCATACATTAGCACAAATCTTGTACCAAACGCGGTGTAGGGTATAAAAATACAAAGTCTATTTGCAAGAATTGTGTATTGGGAATTTGCAATGAATATTTCATTCATTGACTAATTTTGAATAATCTTCTCAAATAACTTAATTCGAACTTCTAGGAATTCAAATTATAATTGTTGCTTAACATTGTTTTGTCCCTTTGGCAAATGCTTCCTCAGCCTTTTTTTTTTTTTTTTGCAAATATTCACAGTTTACTGTTACGAGTACATTACTCTATACATACATATATATATATATATATATATATATATATATATATATATATATAGTCAATTGCTTTATGACTAATCCTCTACATTTGCTTTCCATTCTCGAACGCATATTTCTGTCCTTTCTAGCACGTACCATAGGCGGCCGTCGACATTCATTCAATTTATACGATGCTGTTTTTGCCAAATTGCAGTCAAAGAAGAAAAGAATTTAATTTATTACAAGCAGTGTTATTGTCAGCGCTCTATGTTCAATTGCTCGTTGTCTATGATATTGTCGTGTTTTTCTTTTTTTTTTTCTCTCTGCCTTATTGTTCAAATTGTTTTCTTTTAATAAGGATTTTATGTTGTTGAGTAATGTCGGGAAAATAAACGACCGAACCAACTATTCGAAGGATTTTGTTTTCCTCCTCCTAACTACAAGCTAACCTGTGCAAATAGGAAGAATAATTGAAGATCTTTAAAATCGTTAAACGTAAATTTCATGGAAAGGCAATAGATGGACATAAACACATACCTACTTATTACGCTTGAAAGCATTCGCGTACCCTTCGCTGGTGAGCCATCTTACGGATACTTGAACCTCACTCTTATTCGTATCAAAAAAAAAAAAACAATAATTTTTGCTTTTCTTTTGGAAAAGAGAAATAAGAAGAGAAGAATTCTTGATATATTTGTCTTGACGAGAAATTTAAAGATATAAAAGAACAAATAAATGAAAGAAAGACGAAAGATTTTAAAATGTCTCTTATTATTTCTTTTATTTTTAAGTAAAATCGTTTGAGCGTAAAAGTTTTAAAGACAAAAATCTTTTCTTAATTCGTGTTTTTTTTTTTTCCTATATAGAGAGCAAAAAATCGTTACCAAGTCCCATGATGAACAGCAACTGAGCATACAGTCTTTAATACCTGGTCGAAGTTATCATTTTCGTGTTGTGGCGAATACGAATTTCGGGTCTGGTGATTCTTCCGATACTTTAGAAGTGGTCACACAACCTGAAGAAAATATAGCCGGCCCTCCACGTAATGTGGAGGGTTATGCTCGCAATCATAAAGAAATCTATGTCAAATGGGATGAGCCAAGTGTAACTAATGGCGAAATCTTAAAATATCGTATTTATTATGCCGAAGGTGATAATGGCGCAGAAATGTATCACGATAGCACCGCGTTGGATGCTTTACTGACCGAATTGAGACCATACACCGATTACACCATTTCCGTAGTGCCTTTTAATAAGAATGGTATGGGCGATCCTTCCAAAGAGATTAAAGTGAAAACGTTTTCTTCTACACCATCAGAACCACCGAATAATGTTACCTTAGAAGTAACCAGTTCAACGGTAAGTTATAAAAAAAAATATTGTAATACATTATGCCAGGTATTGTTACACACACATCTATGATTAGATTAGATGGGATCGCTAATATTTTTAGATTTTCCCTTTTTAAAAAAAAACCGTTAGCTGTATGCAGTGAAAGCATTCTCGATTCCTCGAGAGTACAGTCACACAACGTGGCAATCTTACTTTGCTCGCAATTTTTCTTCACTTATATTTTCCATTTTATCTCTTCTTATTTCACTTTCATTCTTTTGGCATATTTAGTCCATCACTATACACTGGGAACCTCCATCCGAAGAAGAACGCAATGGTCAAATAACCGGTTATAAGATACGTTATCGCAAACTCAAAGATGCTCCGCAAGTTAAGAGCACTCCTGCAAACATTCGCTATTATGAACTGAATGGATTAGATCGTAACTCCGAATATCAAGTGAAAATAGCGGCCATGACAGTTAATGGATCGGGACCCTTTACCGAATGGTATCGTGTAATGACTTTGGAAAACGATTTGGATGAGACTCAGGTACCGGGAAAACCAGTATGGATGGGTATACATCCAGGGGCAGAAACAATAGCCCTGCATTGGGGTCCACCGCATCAACACGAAATAAAAATACGTAGCTATGTCCTAGGATGGGGTCGCGGTATACCAGATGAGAATACTGTAGAGCTTAAGGAAACGGAACGTTATTATGTCTTGAAAGATCTGGAACCAAATACAGAATATGTTGTTAGTTTAAGAGCGCGTAATATTAATGGTGACGGTCCACCCATCTACGATAATATCAAAACGCGTGATGAAGATCCTATAGACATACCGACACCATTAGAAGTGCCCGTCGGCTTAAGAGCTATAACAATGTCTAGTTCCTCTATAGTGGTCTATTGGATAGACACTACTTTAAATAAAAATCAACATGTAACTGATAATCGTCACTATATTGTACGGTATGGCATATCAAGCTCAAGTAGATATCGTTATCATAATACTACCGATCTGAACACGATGATTATGGATTTAAGACCAAATACTCAATACGAGTTTTCGGTTAAAGTGGTTAAGGGTAGACGCGAATCAGCTTGGTCCATGGCCGTGTTGAATACAACCTATCAAAATATACCCATAACGCCGCCGCGCGAGTTAACCGTCCAAACGGATGAACAAAATCCTTTAAATATTTTATTACAATGGTTGCCACCCAAACACACTGTGTTTCCAATAAGTGGTTACAATATTTACTACACCACCGATACTAATAAACGTGACCGTGATTGGAATATACAAACTTATACGGGAGAAGAGACCTCTTTCATGTTACCTAATTTAAAACCAATCACTACATATTACTTCAAGGTACAGGCCAGAATTAATAAAGTCGGCAGTATTATGGGAGGCGGCGCTAATAGCGCTCCGTTCTCCGCCTTGGTTGCTCATACCACGGGAGCGGCAGTTGTCAAGAAAGAGCATAATCAAATAGCTAAGGGTATTAACAACGAGATGATTTTGTACGTTATGGTATTTGGGTTTGCTTTGGTTCTGTTCATAGTTTTTTTGGTCATGGTAATAATGTGTCGTCGCAAGCCGCCCACATCTCCGGAGCATACTAAGAAGAGGTATATTATGAAAGAATTAAAAATGAAAAAAAAAAAACAGTTAAACAGACTTTCATTTAGCCTCCCATCCTCGAATAGCTATCAAAAGAATAGTGTAGGTGTACCAAAACCACCCGATCTCTGGATCCATCATGATCAAATGGAATTGAAAAATATCGATAAAAACATGCATGGATCAACACCTGGTAGGAAAAGTTTTTTTAAATATAAAAAGAATTATTCTTCTATGTTGTTTACAATAGGTTGCAGTGATGGTGCTTCCAGCAGCGGAGCCTTAACATTACCTCGTTCTGTAGGCCATGATTACGATGTTGATACCCCGGTACCTAATCATATTACTAATTCGTTGGACAAACGGTCCTATGTGCCAGGTTATATGAGTAAGATGAAATTGTTGTTTTTTTTTTGTTAGATTAGAACTTTTTTTCAATAATTTTTTTTTTTTTTTGCAATGAAAGCAGCCACTTCAATGAACTCTACCATGGAAAGACCCCAATATCCCCGCACGCAATACAATATCTCCGCCAATCGTCCACATATAAACGTCGATACAGGTCTCTCACAGCAAAGCTTAACGCAGACGCAAAATAATTCATTAGCCCAAACACCCGAACATCCTTATGGGGCTTATGATGCTAATTTTTGGTACTTGGATATTAGGATTTTTTACTAGCGGGTAGTAATTATTCTTTTTTTTTTTTTTTTTTAGTAACACAGGTTACCCAAATAACGCTAACGGCCCTGGATCAGCAGGTGGCGGTGGTGCTGCCGTTGGGATAGTTAATGCTTCGAGTGCTATTAGTAATGGGGGAGTATCCACCATAGAGAGCAGCAAAAGAGGACATCCATTAAAAAGTTTCAGTGTGCCTGGACCACCACCTACAGGCGCCTCAACTCCAATTAACAAACTTAGTAAGTTCAACCGTTCAAATATTTTAAAAGAGAATTGTTCCAAGTACTCCGCCAAGTTATTAATGACTCTCATTGGCAAAAGAGGAATTTATTGGCAACTAAAATACTATTTCAAAAGTAGAATTTAAAGATTGAAATTAAAAAAAAAGTTTTCGCTGAAACTATGTCGAGAATATTGTGAACGCACTGCATAAGCTAAGCCAAACTTGGTTTTAAATATTTTTTATAATATTTTGAAAATGAACACAAAGAAAAGCCGCCTAAGTGGCCGAGCGTGTCAACTAACAACTCAATGCTTATGGGTTCACATCCCGCAAGTACGCTAAGGTTTTCAATAAAGACGATAGCTTTAGATGCCATTGTTTTAAGACTTTATCCTTAGAATTTATTAATAATAATAATAAGATTAAAAAGTGTCTTTAAATAATTTAAATAATTAAGAACTTCATTGATTACTAATTGCTTAAGTGATTTAAGTTATTTTAAGGCGAATTACATTTATTTTCCGAAGGAACCATCTTTAAATAGTAAAATTAAAGTTATAGAAAAATTGATAAAAAGAATAACAGCTTATTAAGCAATTAATTAATTAATCGAGTAATCAATACCGTTTAAGCAACGAATGAATAATTCAATGGATCAATGAATGCTTAAATGATTGAATAATTGAGTTCAAGAATCTTTAGAAAAAGTGAAAAATTTAATCGGTTTTCAACTACGGATATGTTTCTTTTTCAAAATCACTTATCAAGTTAACGGTAGTTCATTCTTTAATATTATTTTCGATAAATAACAATTAATATCACTTTTATTAAAATCATTCTTCTCTTTTAGCACCTGCCGTTACAATACGTCCACAAAATCAATCACCTTATAAGAAGCCATCATTTTCGGCTGCTACACCGAATCGTTTGCAAGGTTGCCCATCGGTTGCTCATAGCACCGATGAAATACAGCGATTAGCGCCGAGTACCTCAACCGAAGAACTGAATCAAGAGATGGCCAATTTGGAGGGATTAATGAAGGATTTGAGTGCCATAACTGCCAACGAATTCGAATGTTAACAATAACAGGAAACTCTAAAAATACCAGTATTTTTAACGAATAAATTGGCCGCTGTGGCGACATCAACATTAAATGTTATATTTAGGCAAGCGCCACGCATAACGATTACAACGAAAACTGCAAAATTCAAAGAGAAACAGATACATCAACATCAGCAACAGACAAACGAAAGCAACACCTTAACCACCAAATTTTAAATAAAAAAAGACATCCAAACCCAGAAATATATTTTTTATCCAAAGAATAAACACAAAAAAAAAAAAAAGTAAAAAAAATATCAAGAGTTCTAAAGCAAAATTGTTTAGAGAGAGTTTTACATGAACCATAAATGGCAGAAAAGGAAAAGTTTTTACACCTGTTAAGATTTTTAAAAAAAAAAATATTGTTGTTAAGGTACAGTTCAAGTTTTAAGGAAAATTTTTTAATGAAAACTCTTTTATATGTCTTAACGGTATACTTGCTTTGCTGTCAGTCACCCATTACAATACGTTATGTAATAAAAATGTAAATTAATCAGTCTGAGAATAAATAGCCATTACCTTTGAACAAACTACATCCACCATGGAAAGATGGATATCTACTAGATACGTTATTCTTCTTAAAATTTGTAGAAATTGAAGACTTTACAAAATGTATAAACGTAGATATTCACCCAACTCTTTTTATACGGTTTTTTTTAACCGATTTTGAAATAACACGGTTCGCCAGTAAGAAAAGATACAGTTTTTTGCACGAACCCAAAAAAAAAAAAGTTTTTTTTAATTATAATTTTAATAGAGTCTTACAGAAACTTATCTACACCACAATAGAATACAATTTGGGGAATACCACGATCAGAAGTCGGTCGGTCTATACCCACACATGTATTACTGATTTGGTCTAGTACGGGGAATTTGATTCAAATCCGACAGTTGTGGTAAATATATCTACTAATAATAGTATTTTTGGTCCCGTCCGCAATAAACACACACGCAAGCAATGATGAACGGTTGCGTAATTGATTTTTATCGCTAGTTTCAATTGAAATTTTTATACCTTGTACTTATGGACTGAATTTTCAACGTACTACTATTTATTTCTTTGTACATATATAATATGGGTTTGATTAATACTTTTTTTGGAAAAATATTTAGAGCTTCTTAGTCGTACACAATACTTCAAAGTCGTGGAAGATGTCTCCAAATTTACCATATCTCGCCAGTATTTTTTTCCCAATATTTTTTGCAAAAATTTCAAAGGAATCTATTTACCGTGTAAAAAAAGATTTGGATGTAATTAAACAGTGTAAAGTCCGATTTAGCAATATTTGTTCGTCTGTGACTCCGTTCTTTCCCAAGCCGCCCGCTTTCATCGAGGATTTAAGATAGGACATTGAAGACAAGTATTTTAATTTGAAAATTTCAACATACCATCTATTCATCTATCAATGTAAAATTTAAAAGAAATATTTAGAATGAGTTGAAGGGTCGATATGATAAAAGTCCTAACCAGTCGTATAAAAGAATCGATCAGCTGTTTAATGGTCTCTTATAGGTAGCATTTTCAAAATATAAATTTTAATCAACTTGTACGTATGCCTTCCTTTTTGTCTATGTCTTTTGGCAAACGAAGCGATAACATATCGAATGTGAAATGCCATTTATAAAAAAGCTGATATCAATTAGTTGAAAATTAAGTAAACATATAGATCAATGAAAATATGCGTTAGGCGTTGAACTTGAACATCAAAACATTTCGCCATAAATATGATAACATTTTCTTTTATTTTTGTTAATTAAAAAAAAAAAAAGTCTTTTTATCGAAATAATACTAAATAAAAATGTGATTTTTTCCTTTTTTTTTTTCTTTTGATATTTTTTTTTTTTAAACTCAAACGTTTGTAAATATTTTGCATGTAAGAAAATCTAAATCTTTATAATAATAAAATGATTATAAAACACAGCATATTCGTACATAAAAAAAAAAAAAAAAAAAAAATTAAAATAATTTCCTCACTATACACATAATCTTTATGCTCACAACAAAAAAAAAATTACTTGCATTTCTTACATTACTTACTTCTTCACTTCAACATTAAATTCAAACTATTATCAAAGAAAAAGTGGTTATAATATTAAAAAGAAATAAAAAAACATTTTACACACAAAAAATTAAAAAAAAAAAAACTTTCCATTTAATAAGAAGGTTGTAATTACCTGTTCGTCTATTCCTTAGTTTTTGTATTTTGTTTTTTTTTTAAATTTGAAAACAAAAAATTTTGTAAAAATACTTGATTCATTTTATATGAACTCAAAGCAATAATTTGTTGCCTGATCACAATTAGTATTATTCTAAATGAATTTCAACAATTTATAACTATAAGAAATGTATGTCACATTATAACATCACAAAATATTTTATTTTTATTTTTAATTACATTTTTTTTTTTTCTTTCAACTCCACTACCACTGAAGTACATTGTTCTGTGTTACATCACCATTATGCGTTTGAGATGCTTGTAACCCTTTACCATATCTTGATTCCAAACTTGCATAGGATTTTTAGATCAGTTAAGACTTTGTTCAAAATTTTTTACTATGAACTTTTTTGAAATGAATAAGAGAAAAATTACATTGCAAGAAGAAAAGCAAAAGCGAAAGAGAAACATGTACAGAGACGAATACGTACTGATGGTATTTGTATAGACATAGGAGTAATCAGAATTGATGTAGCAGTGTCCGAGTGTTAGTCAGTCTTTTGCTCTTACCGCATTCATGAAATCAAAATTTGCTGGAAAATGTGCCCAACGGCTCACCATTAAGTACCCTACACCATTTCGCCTAATACACTTGTTCATATAACAGCTTTTGTCAGTAAGACCTTATTTGAAAGAGATCGAAAGTATGCTCCCATCTGAACAAATTCCAATAGCGTTCATCTATGGACCAAAACACGTCAATGAACCAAGTTTCGGCCACCATTTCAATTATATATAGTTGTTCATATACTGACTTTTGTAAGTAAGACCTTATATTGGAAGTGGTCGAAAATATGCTCTGGTCAGAATCATTTTCAATAGCTTTTGCTGTTAAGCCAAAACATGACTGTGTATAAATTTTCATCGACATATATCGAAAATTTCCACCTGTAGGGTAAATACAAGAAAGCAAGACGGACAGACAAGTTTAAATCGCTACAGAAAACGACTCTGAATCGATCGGTGTAATGAAATGTGTATCTATCTCAAGTCCTTTTGACTTCTGCATACATCCGCACAAATTTAACATACCCGTGTACCAGAAGTAGTGTGCAGGGTATAAAAATAAAGTGATAGACGCCTAAAATTCGCTTTTAGAAGGTGTAAGTTGTTATGCTTCGAATTTTTTGTCCATAAATTCGCAAATTTTTATATATTATGAGAAATATATACAAATATTTGATGATTTTCAACCATTTTATAAATTATCTACAACTACCTACTACGCAAAAAGAAAGAGTACAAATTCTTTTCGTATTCATAAATTGTGCCATATAATCTAATACTTTTTAGATAAATGAAAAATACTTCTTCTTCTGCAAACCAGATGATTCCATATGATCAGACATCTTTTGATTTATATAGGAATAGGAATTAATCTGATCGCATATAACTATCGAAGTGTTATAATTTTTCGTTAATCTGAACCTATAAGCTGTATTTCCTTGCCCTAGTCCACATCTAAAAAACAATACGTACATATATGTAACCAACCAATTCAGTTTTGACATAAATAAATTAAATTCTATAGCGATCCGAAATCGATGAAAACAATTAATAAGAAGTAAATCTCAGTCTCAGATTTTGCAAAGGTTTCTAGAGAGTCAATATTATTAGCCTTAAAAAGTCGACCCTTCATGAAGAGTGTATTCGTTCACTCACTTCACGCTCGAACTACACTACTACACTACATTCGAACTTAACGGGCCCAAGTTCGATTTTCAGATTTCCTAACGTGTTCTAACGATTTTTAAAGAAAAAAGGAGAAAAAGAACCCCGTTAAATACTCTACACCAGACCTCTTAACATAGACATACCTGCGAGAACTTTTCAACTTTTTCACGTTACATGGCCATTGTTAATATAGTTCATCCTTGGATCAAAACACGCCGATGTACTAAATATCATCAAAACACTTTAGACCGAACCGAAGAATATCTAACGGACAAACGCACAAGCAAGCTTAGACCGGGAGTGTGTTGTGCACATTCCCACAAACTTAATATATAATGGTGCGGGGGATCATATGCGAAAAATTAGGAAAGGACTCATGGCTTCGTCTTTTTAGCTTCTGCAAATCCAAAGCAATTTCAGTGTTAATGGCAAGCTAATTGTATTCAAACTCAATTGTCATAACTCTCCGCACCTTAGGTAAGAATCCCGAGAAGTCAGTGTCCGCGGGTTCAAATCCCAAGTGCAGCAGATTTTACTTTGGTTGTAGTTATAGTAAGTGGTCAGTCGGCAAAGGCATACAATTTCTTCTCTCATCACTTATTTCTGATCGTCACCGTTTTACACGAATTGGGGACATTGCCTAAATGATTGGTCATATTCACAAAAAGAAGGGGAAAAAAAAAACTGCCGAATCTTTTTCCCAGATTTCATATATTTAAGTCAAAGTATACCACGAAATATGTAACAGAAATACTCTAATATGTTGAAAACGTTATACTTTCCGTGGAGTTACCTATATTCACTTGTTCGTCAAAGCGAAAGCCAAAGCGCCGCCGGTTATTGGAACACAAACTGGAACCAAAATTGATAAAGAAACCGAAAAGGAGACGCAAGTTTTCATTGGTGGTCAGCACAGAAATAAATAGAAATGTTCTCACAAATATTTAAGACGTGTAAATGTTTGTTTGTTTCAAAATTCCGAACCGATCAAATTCGTTACAATTCCTTTAAGATAGCAAGTATCCAAAAGTGGATATAACGGCCCTTTGTTTTTTACTTTCTGGTAAAACTCTCTACGCGTAAAATTTTAATTTAACTCCATAAACCAAATTTAACTATAAACTACATAACTATATGGGTGAAAAACAAAGACATTTCAATATTCGAAAATAATTCAGCGATTAAAAGACTTGAGTTTATTTTATTAAAAGAAATGTGCAAAGGTTTTGAGAAAACAAGTAATAAACCTACTGCGAGCAGTAGGCTTATATAGGAAGAAGTCGAGAAAGCGATTTGATCCAAACCATTTTCAATAGCTTTTGTCGTTGGGTCAGAAAGCGTCGATGCGTCAAATTTCGTTAGGAGACACGGCCCACAATTTCGCTTAATATACATATTCATATAACGAGTTTTGTAAGCAAGACTTCATTTGGCAAGTGTTCAAGAAAGTACTCCGACCTGAACCATTTTCACTAGCTTTCGTACTTGAACGAAGACATGCCTGTGTAGCAAATGTCATCAAAATATCTCAAAAATTTTCGGACTCCAATTTGAAGGTAAATAAAACAAAACACGGGCAGACAAGCTTAGAATCAAGCAGAAGAAGAAATTTAAAAGCAGAATCACCTTCTGAAACGATCAGTATAATAAAAGGTGGATTTATCTCAAATTCATCTAGGTGTTGTACCACAAGTGGTATAAGAGTACAAAAAAAAAAAAAAAAAAAATGCATTTACACAAATCATTAATCGATTATAAGCTCTTGTTTATGTGTATGTAAATTTCTTCTATATTTTATTTAAACAAAAAAAAAAGAAAAAAAACTATTATGAAATTATTCATTAAATCTACTTACAGATTGAATCTTAGAAATTAATAAATAAAATTTGTAAACAAATTTAATGGAAAAACAAAAATTGTTCTCTGCCATGCAAAAGGAAAAACGAAAACTGTAAAAGTCACAAACTTTTGTAATTTATTTTATTTAAATATAAATATACGCGACGACTAGTTAAGCAAATGTAAATGTATATGTGTGCATAACTTAAGTTACATATATATATAGATATATATATATATATATCTCGCCATAATATGTATGCGGAGAAGATATTCACTATTATAAATATATTTCCCTTAATGTAGACATATTTTTGCGTACATATTTAGTCTTTTTGCACAAGAACAAGAAGAAGAAATCGGTAACAGTTAAAAAAAAAGTCTTGAAAGAAATGACAAAATAACTATTGCTGAAATATTTTACAAAATCAAAAAATATAAGCAAAATAAGCAAAATAAGTAAATAAATAAATAAATAAGAACAAAAGGCATTTATGTAAAACAAAACATCACATAATTTATAAATTATACAAAATATATATATAAAAAAAAAGAAGAAAATTATAAAAAATGAATGTAAAAAAAAAAAAAAAAAAAATACTTAAAATTTGGAAATGTTTTTTCTTAAGTTTCATTAAAAAAGCAAGTATGAACATTATAGTCGGGCAAGGCCGACCATGAAATATCCTACACCGCATTTCTCTAACACAATTCTTATTTTTGTACGAATTACTTAGACTTTTCCACTCTACAAAGCATCAATTTTCGGGAGCATCATTATTAGGGTAGGATCCAAAAAATAGGCCGACATGGTCCAAATTTGGTACAGTTAATTTTTTTATATTAAATTACTATTATGATATTATTTTCATCACGAAGCATTTTGAAAATTACATCTTCTTGTCGCATGAATTTCAGTTTTCGTTTTATGAGAGGGGAGGTTCAAAAATTGCCCCAGCCGGTCGAAATAATCATCCTTTCATACCAATTTAGAATGACGCAATACTACTACTTAACCACTTTTGCCGACAAATATAGAAACTTCCAATTTTTTTTACTTTTCAGAATAGGGCGTTATAAGGGGAGTGGTTAAAGAACTAGACTGGTGCGAACCACTTTCGATGGCGTTCGTCCTTGAGCCAAAGCCCGTCAGCGTGCCAAATTTCATCGAAATATCTCACAAATTCCGACCTGTAGTTTGAACACAAGTTTACACAGGACAGATATCAGATGGACAGACAGGCTTAGGTCAATCCAGATTATGATTCTGGGTCTATCTTAAGCCTTTCTGCTTCCGCATTAACTTAATATATTCTGTACCAAAAGTAGTGTAGAGTATGGTACGATTGTTATGGACAATCGTTCTCTAAAATCATTACCGGCTTTGAAACCTCTAAAGTTGATTATTTTTCCTTTATCTATTTAGAGAGAAATTCTCAATCGAATAATGGTACTGGGATAGCCTCAGCGGCTATTCCAGGCGTCCTTACTTTAATACGAAGAAATTCCAACACTCATTCATATTCTGATACAACTCTTTTATTGACCTACAACTGAACTTAAAATGACTTAAATATCTTAAACTTAAAATGTCTGTTTCGTCCTAAGATCACTCGCCCAGGGACGGCACAGACTATTCTCTATCCCTACTAAATCATATTTTGCGTCTCCGGCGCTCGGGCCTAACGGATGACTACGGATCCTAGTTTTCCGGTGTTTACCTTACCCCCACAAAGAAGAAGGAAGTCGGAAGTCCTCTTCTTCTTGTTTATACTTTTGTTCGAACACGAATTGACTTTGCCAAGCAGTTATTTGATCAGTTCCCATTCCATTTCGTTCTTACTTATACAATGCTTACTTACTATATCATCGCTATAATACTCGCAAGAGAATAACAAACTACTGCAAAAGAAAATGAGCGAAAGACGAATATACTTCTCCCATTTTAAATGCAGTAAGAGCTCTTTATTCGCGGGATATATGTTCCATAAATATGTCGCGAATACAAAAACCGTGAATACGGAATCGTAATTTATATGGGTTTATAGGGGATACGTTCCTAGGTGACAAAATAAAAAAAACAAGTATATAAAAAAATCAATTTTGTATTAAGACTTGATATGGTATGATGTGTTTAGATTATCTGTTTAGGCCCTAAGCTGCTCGGCTGCAGTACGCCAAGTCTATCCATCTTTTATAATGCCAAAGTGTCTCGGCATAAGACGGTCATTAATCTTAATGGTTCAGGCAAATTGAATGCCTAATGCTATTAGCGAGTAAAACGCTTGGTTGAGTTGCTTTATGAGAACTCTGATGAGAACTGATTTTCTTTATTTTCTTAGGCAGTATTTATACTAAATTTTTACACTAAATTATTCTTATCTTATTCTAAACAGGATTGTAATTGCTTACTAAATTATCCTTATCACACACTATATTATTCTTATATAAACAGAATTATCACTGTTTACATGCGAAGTGAAGTGTGTGACATTTTATTTTATCAAAAGGGTTATGCTGAAGTGGCATAATTTTGTCACACTTCAAGTGGACGCATACGATAGTATGCGATCACACTACAGTTTAATTAAAGTTTTTCAAGATTTTGATTAATTATCTCAAGGCTTAGGCAATGGTTTGAAGAAGTTTGTAAGTTTCTCTTGCTTGGCAGTTTTTAAAAGCTCCTTCAATTCAGATTGATACGCAGCAGTCGCATTAGCAATTTGCCTCGTTCCATAAACGGATCAATGTTCATAAAGAAATCGCCAAGGTCATTTGCCATTCTTAAACCTTCACTAAGATTTTGCAAATTAAATGTCACATTTCCAGTGCTGTTGTTGAAGCCTCTTCTTTAATTGAATATTTCCTCCAAGTCAATTTAAGTGAAATCTTCATCTAGCGATTCAAGCAATTCCTGAATATCACTTGATTCTATCTGTTCGAGTCCATCTCGTCCTATTCCATTTGCGATTTCGGCTATGTTTGCGGTCAAAGTTTAAACTTACTTGCAGATTTTTCGTCATTTTCCGCAGTCAGAGCAGAGCACGACTTCAATGTGTGTGACTTCAGTTCTTCCTATGATTCTTTTATGTTTACGATGCATTTTGCTACGTGAAATTTCTTCCTGCATACCATAATATTCACATCAGGATTATATTCGATATTGTCCGATATGATTTTGAAGGTTCGTCTAATGTAATAGAGCTTAAAGGCCTGGATTATTCCTTGGCCCATAGGTTGAAGCAAAGCCGTCGTCTAGGAAGGTAAAAATGTCACTTTTTTGTTTGGATGCATAGTTTCAAGTTCGCAAGGATGACCTGGTGCATTGTCCAAAACTAGAAGTGTTTTAAAGTCTAAATTCTGTTTTTTTAAATAAGTTTCAACTTCAGAAGCAAAACAATTCCGCAAAATTTATAGCCGCGAATATGGGAATTGGCTCGCATTTTTTTAATCCGCGAATAGTGAAACCGCGAATAAAGCAAGCGCGAATAATGAGCTCTTACTATATATACTTATCTACGTATGTCGATTAGCATAAGGAAACTAGGATAAAGAAGATTATGGAAGGATGCATTAAGTTAGTTTCAAGCTTTATAAGAACTGAGATAAATGTAAAAGATTCGGATCTTCTTGCCAGAACATTTACACTTTGCGGTTAAGTGTTAAAATATCAGGATATGCTTGCTGTTTGCCCTTTGTCCCTGCTATAAATCGATCCAGTTTCTTATATTTAATTTTATTAAATTTGGAGAGAAGCGAGTTTTGAAAACTCGTTTGGGTGGCGAAATCCTTTTCCTATCTCAGCTCGCTTAGAATTAATAATAAAAACAACACAAGGCAATTTTTTCATAGGCGTTGTCTACAATGCTGAAAATTTCGTGAAATAAATTGCCAGGAAGTAATAGTGAAGTCTTCTATCGTTCTTGGTGTTTAAACCAGTTTGCCGATTTCTTGGTGGAGCTTACCCTAAGATATGAGGAAGAATATAAAATTAAAATGCATAGCTCAGGTAAAAACAAGAAAGTTGTGATAGACATTGCTTTTTCAGAGAAAATCTTCTTTCTGATGATTTATTTTGTATTGGAAATCAAAGGGTAGGTTTGACAAGATTTAAAGGGTTTAAGAAAGCAAGATCCTATTAAGTGGTGAGCAATTTTACTCAGACTATAAAAGATGTGAAGATTAACTCGTGACAGCACTTAAAGCAAGAACAGTGAAGCGTGGATCACGAGCTACAAATTCTTTGCAAACGTCAGCAGTATCTTGAAGAAAAGACTCACCGCTCGTAGCACCATGTCTAATAGGAAACATCTTGCGTCCATCAAGCTTATTTATATAAGCAACATTTTTATTAAAGAAAGCGATGAAATAATGATAAACTTTTTCATTAGGATCAGCAAAAGTCTGGCCCTCCGTGGGCTACAGCTAAAGCTTGATGATTTTCGCGGACGGCCTTTTCACGTTCTTTTGGTGTCATCTCCTTCGAAATGCCATCGCCCAAAACTAATACTGAAGACGAAAATTATAAGAAAAAACTATAAGGTTGAACTATTAAAACACACTCTTTGTTGTTGGCTATGCAGTATATGAGAGAAATACAATAGGACTGTCTTCTGATCTATCTCGTTTTATTGAACAACTGGCAAACGTCAATCGTCTCACTGAAATATATATTGTTATGAAATTCGCTTTTGCTATGACACAGTCCGTATCACTAGATCGTGGATATTTTGATCAAGAGAAATGCACTTCAAAGTTCTTTTATTTTACTACTTTGTCTTTCACAACAGTAGGAATATTTATTTACAATTTATTTTGGCCGTACTTTCAACTTCTACGTTCTTGCCAGACTAACTCTACTTTTCACAAATATTCGATTTATATACAATTTTACAAGAATGTTACTATACCTAAATTTATGGTTGTGATCTAATCCCAGCCTGGTTTTTCCTCTAATCGTTTTCATCGGCCTGCACCTGCATGACGAGCCTGCGAATATGCACTTAGCTTTTACCTGTTTGCTTTTCCGCTATTCGTTTTCATCGGCCTGCAGCTTCATGAGGCGCCTGCGAATGCTCATTTGATTTTTCCTTC
Source organism: Glossina fuscipes (assembly GCF_014805625.2). Taxonomy (NCBI): domain Eukaryota; kingdom Metazoa; phylum Arthropoda; class Insecta; order Diptera; family Glossinidae; genus Glossina; species Glossina fuscipes. Next base: position 22,117 of record NW_024006100.1, on the reverse strand, counting down.
CTTAGGAAATTTATTATTACGAAAATTACTTAGCTGACATTAACTGGATTTGGGATTTTCGTAACAATATATATAAATATGCATAAAACTATCAAAGTGATTGATTTAATTTGCAATTTGGAAGTGGAACGCATTTGGCCCAATTGTGAGAATTAAAATTTTTGAATTGTAATGAATTTAACTATGACACTATTGTAAACTTGTAAAATTAGTAACTACGTCGCACAGCGCGACAAAGATGCTGAGAAACTTCCACTGTTCCTGCCAAATATAAAGTCGATAGATATCTCTATTTAACATAGATACGAGGTGATCTATTTGGCTGGTTGACAATTGCTTGCTGAACATATTTCTCTTCGCTGACCGTTGCTTTTCTCCATCTTTTCTATTCGCAGTTTCCCAAGCCACCTTGAGGTGCCGCGACAGGCACGTTACCAAATTGTTTTAAATGTCTGGTATCACCTATAGGCCTAGGCGGGGTAAAGCCCTGCCTACCAAAAGTATAATTTAATATAATAATTTAAAATACTAATTATATAAATGAATAACATAAAATATAATTTAAATGTGTGTGTGTGTGTGTGTGTGTGCGGATATCTGCAATGCAAAAATATTTCGGTTACCGAATTTTATAGAAAATGACCATGAAGTTAACATTGGCCTACAGAAATATCGCATTCTGCTGAAGCGATGAATGGAGACGTAAGCTTCTTTTTTAATCTAAAATAAAATGAACATAAATGAATAAATTAGAAATAATGATAAGTAAGGATTAACACAAACTTACCATTGGATTACAACGAATATTCCATTACCAAACACTACAGAAACTAAGCAACGATTAGCTGAATCAAAGTGTGAAAAAAGGAAATATTATCAGATTTATAACAAATATCGAAATCGAAAACTAGTGCTCTTGATATTGAAAAGAGCTAGAAAAATATAAACCAATTAGCATTCATCCCGAAACCTTTCAAATCTACCGATTTTCGTAACTGCATTCCGAGAGAAAAACCATTTACAAGCGAAATTAATATATTGACACTTTTTTGTGTTATTTTTTTGGGATTAAAGTATATCTTTGGTTTATACCTTCATATTTAGTCAAGAAAAAGCTGGAATATAGTTTTTATCTTGCAGGAAATATATTTTTTGACCCCCAAGCCCTAAGAGTAGTTTTTAATACGGGATACCTTAGTTTTTCGTACTGTACGCAGACTTTATTGGACTTTATATAAAGCACAACAGTTTTAAATTTCGCGAAAAAAAACATTAAAAAAAAAACATTTAAAAAAAAACATTAAAAAAAAACGTTAAAAAGGAAAAAATATTATATTTGCTAGTGAAAGTTTATTCCGGAATAGTTAAAAGAAGTTAGAACGGAGAGGTAAGGCTTGGTTTTATTTTACTTGAGAAGACAAAATAATTTTCAAGCTCATTTAACATTTCAAAGCAAAGCATGAGTAACATACGAATATAAAGTTTATCATACACATGGATACAAAAAACAATCCAGTCCATCCGGCAATTTTCGTCATTAAAGACATTTAAAGAAATGAAGAAAACGCATTCATATCCATCGCGCGTCACACATCACGCTTTCCAATCGCAGTAAATAAAACGGTCCCTTATGTTCATCAAATGCTTGAACAATCATATTAAAGTTATTCTAGAAGCTTCAAAGTATTCTACTTTAATATATTCCAATGTATGCACAACACTGTTAAATTACATACCCAGATGCGAAAACAATCAAAACCTTCAGTCAAGCAGTCAAAAGCAATGCGTGCATTTTTTAATCAAAACAGAGCTCACCGCACAATTAAAATGTCAGTGAACTGCCCAGAGCACTACATGATTATCCTGCTCACACTACAGTCCACATTGCACGAGTTTAGTGTAGAATGAAATTTATTGAAACATTTGCAGAAAATAAAATTTGATAATCTCCAATATGTTGTACTACCTGCTGTTTAGTGTTTTTCGTACACATATATATTTACGTGTGTACCCCAGAGAGAATGGGGCGTCATATCAAGAGACTTTAACAGAATTCTTGTCCATCCAAGTAATAAGAATGAAAGAGCAAGCAGTTGAATCGCTACTGATTAAGAGCGTTGTTGATAGCAGGGCACAAGAAGTCCGTAATAATATCCTAACTTGAACAAAATGTTGGAACATCTTATCATTCAGTTGTCCCCTGTACACAGCAGTTATTCAGCGCTTTACTATCAATAGTGATTTGGCATTCTCACTAAAAACAGATTGACGGATGAGAGATCAAACAGCCAATAGTTTATGGAATTGTATAAATAGGAAGAATGCATTTGTTCTTGTAAAATAAAAAAGGAAATATATGACCCATGAAACTATAAGGAAACCTTAAAGTTCATACATTTTAGATTGAAAATCAAACGGAGCTATAAAACTATTAAACTTGAAAAGTTTCAAAGCAAAATGATGTATGTAATGAAAAGGTAAAGCGACTTTCTTTAACTCCACTTCCGCTGATCGCTTTCGCAATAACTGTTTCTCTAACGAGTAATATATCACGGATTACTTCTCCATTATCAGATTTTCTCTTTAATCGAATCTATTCGCTTTTACTATTCATACACTGATATCTACGTTGTTTTCGAATGCAGATAACAAAGAGAAGGATCTTAACTTAAGTTCAATTCATTGCATATGCTCTTTAATAACATGCACAGCTTGGTTTCATTAGAAACACTCATTGCTGTTAGGCACGGAAGAAGAGAGCAAATATATTCTCTCATTTCACTCTTTACTAACATGTACAGCTTGGTTTCATTGAAAACACTCATTGCTGTTAGGCACAGAACAAGAGAGCAAATATTTTCTCTCATTTCACTCTTTAATAATATGGGGAGATTGGTTTCATTGCTATTAGGCATAGAAAAAGAGAGCAAACATTACTGTAAATTTACAGTACAAATACATTTTTATTCATGTATGGTGTACCTAACAGCGAACACGAAAGAAAACTATAAAAAAACCGAGTACAAGTGATAGCATCAACAGTTGTTAAGTGTTGGTTCGAGTAAACAGTCAATTGTACGTGAGTGAAAAACGCATCTATCCAAGTACTTTATTGCAGAAAGTTAAGAAAACTTGGATAATATATAAATATAATTAATGCTCAAAAAGAATTCCATTGATTAGAAAAAAAAAAAAAAGAAAATCAAATCAAATAAATTGTATAAAGGAAAAAAAAAAAAAATGAGTTTATTTCCAACAAAATTATTACGTATCATAAGTAATATGAATACCTTGACAGTTGCGTTACCATTTAGTTCAGCCAACGAAGCATCAAAAAGTGCATGCAGTTTTCAACAGTCACGAAAAAACTCGACCACAACAACGGAAACAACATGCCCTCATCTCACTTTAGATACTGCATCAGCAACCGGAACAGCGACAACAAATCCATTAAGCTCTGTCGCAGAATGGGCAATAGCTTTACCGTATAACGAAATTCCTGGTCCAAAACCTATACCTATTTTAGGTAATACGTGGAGGTACGTGTAAGAGGATTTCAACAATCATTTCAAAAGTGATTTTCTTACTAAAAATTATGGTGAAAACTTGTTGTCTTATGAGCATTGTCCTCATGAAATTCAGGTTTTTTTTTTCTTTTTGTATTTAACAAGAGTTGATTGTTGTCTTATGAAAATCGCGGCATTGTAACTGAAAACGCATCTGTAAACTTATAAAAAATTGAGTTTCTTTTATAAAACTATTCATAAAATGAAAAGAAAACATTAATGAATGTTGCGTGCGAGAAACTTTTCAAAGAAGCTAAATGTGAAATTATCCAACATTGCCTTGGAAGGCAAGAAAAAAATAAAGATGGAAAATAGTAATTAAAAATACTTTTGCTTTTCTTTACTACGAACAACAAAAACAATTGAAAGCGAAAGTTTTGCCGCGCGATTATTATTTGGAATAAAAACATAAAAAAATCTATATAATATAAGATAATTCTCTGATATAAATGAGAATTTAACAAAATTAAGAGAAGATATGTGTTTAATATTCTTGAGGATCAATAATTTTTAGCTTAGGTAATGTAAACGTAACGAGAATAATCAAAATCTCTTGTTGCAACATAACAAAGGCATAGACTGTAGAGGCGACTAAATAAATTTCAAATTTTTTGTTTTGCTGTTACCTGCAGCGTAAACGTGATAGTTTACACGAAAAGCAACAAACTGCATGCTTTTAAAAGACTTAAGCAACAAACTTGTTTTAAGAAAATCATAAACTCTAAAAATTATGTGTCTTTGTATGTTTGTAAAGATATCGAATTTTTTTTTTTTTCATTATTTTTTCAGATATTTATATTTATTTATATTAGGGGTACAAATAAATTCGGTCTGTTGAAATTGGTTGGGTTCAATTTTCCCAAAAATTCTGGCATAGCTAACAGGGTCCTTTGAAGTTTGCGAGCATTTGGACAAAAATTGTTAGTCTTCGAAACGATGAATATTCACATACGTCTGTCCGTCTTCAGCAAATGCATCACAGGAAGTGATTTTCAGACTTAAGATGAAAAGTTTAACTGCGCCCTGCGGTATTCTCCAAACATGGCCGTCTTCCGCATACCAGTTATTCAGATCGGCGCAGATCAGTGGTTCACAGACGTTGAAGATGTACAAAAATGGGTCAACGGCTATTATGCGTCCAAACTCGCAAGTTTTCACCGCAACAGCATCCATTAGCTACCCGATAAACGTCGAAAGATCATATATAATCTTGGTGCTTACTTCGATTGTAGCGAACATATTTCAAATAAAATTGAATTTCATGAAAAAACGGAAGGAATTTATTTGTACATCTGCTACATAAATACATATATAAATAAATAAATGCTTGCATAAGCAAACACATAAGTACAACTGCAGACACAAACAGAAAATTTGCTGAGAGAAGTATTTTGAAAAAAAAATAATTTCAATACAATTTTTCTCTACATAATAAGAAAAGGAATTAACATAGCGCTAGGATTTGTCATGCAAACTTACTACCCCTATTATATTCCCATTTAAGCCAAGCACTGACTCTAATTGATTTTCTTAATTCAGTTTAATAGCAAATAATCCGATCAATGTTCTGATTGCCTAACTACGAAATCAACAAATAGTGGGAACAATGTATACAAAAAAATAAAAAAACTGTGAACGCTTGAGACAATGGCGCATGTTATAGTACAAGGCCATCAATGACAAGATGGAGAATTACTTAAACGAAAAATAATTCAAACAAAACTCTACCATTTACTTAAATGATGATAACCGTAACGACTTTTCAAAATGTGTCTCCAAATTCAACTTAGCCAAGTAAAATTGGCATTCACCAATACATAATTATAATCTCTCTCTCTCTATGGTAGAGCATACTTCTGACAAAAGCGAATATACAACACTCTCTAGCTGTTATCTTTGTAAGATAAAATTTGGATAATATGTATAAGCAAAAAAAAAAAAAAAAAAAAAAGGTGCTATGTGAGAAGTGATCGAAAAAGTGGCCCGATCTGAACCATTTTTAAGAGGGTTCGTCCTTGGGCCATAACATGTCAACTTATCGGATTTCACCAAAATATCTTAAAAATTGCGAACAATGGGTTGAGCAAAAGTATATGACGGATAGACATTTCTTGAATGGATCGGTATAAAAGAAGTTAGTGTAAGGTATAAAAATTGTTATGTTAAAAATGAACAAAATGCAAAACATCGAAACCTATTCAGAAAGTAATTTTAATCTATAAAGCCATAGACTTAATTTTCTCGGTCAAATCATTTCATTAATAGTGTGAACCGATGCGATTTATTTTTCATAAGGAAAGTGATAAGGAGAGCATTATGAAATGTTTAGAATATTTCGATGAATAATTGACTGCTAATTAATCGTTAATTTGATATACTACTTAGTAAGTTCGTAGGATGACATGAAGTCACAGATATTGAAGAATTTATATGATTTTTACGAACGTACGAACAGTTAGATAAAATTTCGTGAGACATGATATAGTTTGCAGTTGTTTTAGTGACTTTACGCAGAGTTATTCAGAACAACATATATCAACTACGATTCACCGTAAAATAGTCTAAGCCATCCTATAGATAGGTATTCATGAAACGACTTTTCATAGGGAAATTATTCGAAAAAGTAATCGGATCCGAATCATTTCCAATAGCACTCGGCCGTGTGGCAAAACAGGTTGAACATAAGAAAAAAAAAAACGGACAGGTAAGATTAGATCGTCTGATACGATCGGTATAGTAAAAGATGGGCCTGTCCTATCTCCCTATGGGTGGTGCGTACATCCGCACAAACATAATACTCCCCCGCACCATGCTTTCAGACAAACTCCTCAACTCCTAGTCGAGGATGAATCGGTTTTACAGTCAAGCAAAATCCACTGGAAACTATGTTCAAGTACTTGATCGATCACATCTCTGTGAAGCTCGCTCCGAAAATACAAATTCCTTTTAGACGAGTACCTGGTCTTTGATCGACCACAAATTCTTAAAAAAGCTTCCATAATCAATTATAAATGAACTGTTTAAATCGTATCGAATGAAACCTCTCTCACATCCAACTTTCTTCGTAACTATATATCGATCGCTAATCTGCTTTGAAACCAATCAAAGCTAATTAGAATTGAAATTCTGTTCAATTGTGCGCCTAATAGCCAACCACAAGTCTACCTCAGAGCTATTAATTTTTTACTAAGCGAAAATACATGAAGTTGGGTAAAATATTTTCGAGCCTGAACTCACTAACTTACGAACAAAATTTTATATGAGGCAGCATGTCAATGTTCCTTTAAGAAAACATAACTTGAAAATTTGAAATCTGACAGACGGACAGGCACGAACTATTTTTGTAATTAATGAATGAGTCTCGCCAAAGGTCTTCCGGACGACGAATATCTCTGAAGATTTTTTTAATGTTGCCTACGAACTTGTAGATAAGCAGAATAGAGAACAATGAGGAAAAGTTTTCTAAAAATGAACTCTTTCACAGGAAACTATATTTTTGCACCCTACACAACTTGTGATGCAAGGCTATATTAAATTTCTACGGATGTATACAACGCCCAGATGCACTTCAAGCAGAATTGTGGCGATCGATTCAGAATCACTTTCTGCATCATCTTAAGCTTGTCTGTCCATCTGTCCGTCTTGGTTTTTTGCATTCAATCTGCCAAAACGTCTATTTGAGAATTTTCGACGAAGTTGGGTATACAGACGGGTCGTGGCCCAAGGGCCAAGGGAACAGTATTGAAAATGATTCGAATCGGCCCACACCCCACATAAAACTTTATCCTGAAAAGTCTTCGTACAAATAACTGTTTTAAAGCAAAATGGTGTAGGGTCTCTAACGGTGGACCATGCCACACTATAGTGTTTTTGCTTGTTTGTTTACTATAGGAAGAGGCTTTCACTGAAATGCAAAATTATTGTTCGGTATTGCTGACGACTAACCTAATATTATGAACATGTATGACACACAAAAGTGTAAAATCGCGAATTTTCGCTTTCACTCTACTTCCTCTAATGTATCGATTTCGATTAATAATATTAAATATTCGAGCTTTTGTTTGTTGCGTTGTACGTATGTGTGTTAATTGCTTTTCTATAATTGTATTACATATGCTTGCGTTCATATAAATATTACATAAATGAATAAAAGACAATATTTATGCGAAGCATGTCCAAATCGCTCGTCACCATACAATAAATAAATATTCCATAAAAATTTCACGTTTTATAGGTTTTTTTTTTTTATTGTGTTTATATTTTAAATTTTTTAATTACCTCCAATAACATATAACAACAAGCGTACCGGCTATTTTAACATCGAACTCCACCAGACGTTTGTATTAAGTAAACGCAGATGGATAACGATAGGAGTTAAATATATACGTCTTTTAACGATTTGTTTACATTTTAACAAATGCAATAAACCAAACACATAGATGACTAAGTCATGCTTGTCACTTAGTTAATCAGAAAAATAAAGAAAAAACACACCAAAATGAATATAAAAAGAGCAAATTATATATAAGATAAACTTGGTAGAAAGATCGTCTAACTAATTGCCTCCACCTTCAAAGGTGTTAAAAATAATTGACAGATAATATAATCTTAGATGCTAGTGCTCAGCCTAATTTAGTCCTAGCATTTATTTTTTTTGGCCCCAATAAATTCTCATAATAGTAATGATAGTAATAAACAAAACTAGCGGCCGGATTCTGATCAGCATTGTAGACACATCAGGATATATTCATTTCGTGTAGATATTCGTAACAGCCAGAAGGGCTTAAGAAATTGATCTAAAGCTGTCTGTCCGTCTGACCGTCGGCCCTTGTAAATTTGTATTCAAGCTACAGGTTGTAATATTTGAGATATTTTCATTTTGTCCCACAGACGAACGCCTATGAAAATGATTCGGATCGGTCCACTTTTTCGATCACTCCCCGTATAATGTCCTATTTTGAAAAATCGTTATTATCGTTATTAAAAATTGCAAATTTTCAAAATTTCTCAGTAAAAGTCGCTAAATAGTAATATTTCGGCATTCTAAATTGGTATATACTCTTTGGACAAGCTTGGGGCAATTTTTTAACTTCCTCTCATGTAACGAAAACTGAAACTCATACGACAAAAAGCTTCAATGCTTCATAATGAAAATTATATCGCAATAAAATAAAAAGTTAACAGTACCCAATTTGCACCATCTCGACCTATTTTTTGGATTCTGCCTTAATAAGGATTTGCACGAAAATTGATCCTTTGTAGAGCAGAAAAGTCCAAGTTTTAATATGTGGTGATGAAAATTGATGCATAATAGTAATTTCATAAAAAAATAAAAAATTGTGTTAGACAATGATGTGCAGGGTATTTAGTGATTGACCTTGACCGACTATGATGTTCTTACTTGTTTTTAGGATAAGTCTGATAGGTATAAAAGATTCGGTCGCTACCGAATATAATTTTTTTACTTATTTTGAAAACACAGGTTGTATCAGTTTATATAGCAACGCGATCGCGCACTTTTACCAAATTGCTTCATTTTCAATACCAACCTGCATGCAAGAGTTTCCATTTATTATGCTAAATTTGAAGCCGATTGCTACATTTTTGCGACGAGGACGGATGGATACGTAGATATCGGTTGAGAATTTCTCGCTGATCAAAAGCATATATACACAAGAGGGGGTCTCTGAAGCTTCCTTCCTTGGGTGTTGCAACCGTTTTGACAAAATGCATATTCGCCTGTGAGCATAACATTATTTTCTCCAAAATAATTATGAATTTACCGTTCATAGGCCACTTTGTCCCAAAGCTGCGTGCATAATAACTTCTTTATATGGTTTGCAATTGAAATGAGAATTTTTAGAAATTTTCTACAAAACATTACCATTACGACGACTTTTTAAAATATTTTTCTTTAAAATTTTATATTAATAATAATATACTTTTCTTACTGTACCTTACCTTACCTTACGAGAACTTTTTAAAATATTTCTCTAAACAATTTGATACCAATAATAGTATATTTCCCTAATTGCTTAAATGTAGGTTGATGCCAATTATTGGTCAATATACTATAAGTGATGTAGCCAGAATTTCCTTCGAACTGCATCGGCAATATGGAAGAATTGTACGTTTTAGTGGCTTAATTGGAAGACCGGATTTATTATTCATATTTGATGCCGATGAAATTGAAAATGTAAAGAAATTTAAATTTCAATCTCAATACATTTTTAATTGAACAATCATAGTGTTACCGCAATGAGGGGCCTACTCCGTTTCGACCGTCAATGCCGAGTTTGGTGAAATATAAAAGCGTTGTACGTAAGGATTTCTTTGGCGATTTGGGTGGAGTGGTGGGAGTGTAAGTTGGATTAATTTCAGAAAATACATATTAAGGACGATTTGTAAACATTATTGTAGACATGGAGAAGCTTGGCGAGAATTTCGTTCGAAGGTGCAAAGACCCATTTTACAATTATCTACAATAAGGCGTTATTTACAGCCTTTAGAAGTGATAACCGAAGACTTTTTAAAACGTTGTGTAGTTCTATTGGACGAGAACAATGAGTTGCCTGAAGATTTTGATAATGAAATACATAAGTGGTCATTGGAATGTATATTTAATATAAAAAAAATTACCAAACTAATCACAACATCTTAATCATCATGATTTACTATTTGCAGGCATTGGTCGAGTCGCTTTGGATACACGTTTAGGCTGTTTATCTCCGAATTTACCTCCGGACTCTGAACCACAACAGATTATTGACGCCGCTAAATTCGCTTTACGTAATGTGGCCACTTTGGAATTAAAGGCGCCATATTGGCGTTACTTTCCAACGCCCATGTGGACTCGATACGTTAAGAATATGAATTACTTCGTCGAGTAAGTTATCTACGAAAAATTTGCATCACTTTTAAATGATCTGATTAAGCGAGGGTTACTTTTTGAAGAATTTGTCTAAAATATATAAAGAATACCACGGTGCGTTTGAAAACTGAAGGTCCAAGTAAAAATGGAGAAACATCTCTTTTGGAGAAAGTAATAGTAACGCAAGGAAACGAAAAGATAGCTACCATTATGGCTTTAGATTTGATTTTGGTTGGCATTGATACGGTCAGAGAAAAAGTGAACAAAATCAGTACAAAAATATTTAATAGATCGTTTCTTTTATAGATATCCATGGCTGTTTGTTCTATACTCTATCAATTAGCTACACGTCCCGAAGAGCAACATAAAATACATAAAGAATTAAAACGGTTATTGCCAGAACCCTTTACTCCGTTAACAATAAATTTATTAGATCAAATGCATTATCTAAAAGGTTTCATTAAGGAAGTTCTCCGCATGTATAGCACAGTAATAGGTAATGGTCGTACCTTACAGCAGGATACTGTCATATGTGGTTATCGTGTCCCGAAGGGTGTAAGGATAAATGAACCTTAGAAAGAAAGATTTATTTGTTCTTTGTTTTAATGCTTGTCTTTTGTAGGTCCAAGCTGTGTTTCCTACCTTGGTGACCGGTAATATGGAGCAGTATGTCACCGAAGCTCATATATTTCGACCCGAGAGATGGCTTAAGCCTCATCAAGGCGGGTTTGAAGGCAATCTACATCCTTTCGCCTCTCTGCCATACGGCTATGGAGCGCGTATGTGCCTCGGACGTCGCCTAGCCGATTTAGAGATGCAAATATTATTGGCTAAGCTTTTACGAAATTATAAATTGGAATATAACTATCCCGCCTTGGATTATTCGGTCACATTTATGTATGCTCCCGACGGACCACTAAAGTTTAAAATGACAAGAATTTAAATTTAAATAGTTTATGTCCATAAATAAACTTTGTTCATTTTATTTCCTTTTCCAGGCTTTATACCAATTTTTGATGGCCTTTAAATTTTCTTCCGCTTCTTGTTTTGTTTCATTTGTCAATTGATAAACAATATCGGATTTATAGGAATTTTTTGCCTCTTCCAAAACAATCCCAAATATCTCACATTCAATGTTTGATTTCAACTTCTTATCGTTATAGTTCCGCTCTTTGAGACGGTCAAAAAAAAGTGCGGTATTAGAGCAAGTCGTCACAAAAACTGCCTCAAACCATCTTTCCGGAAAGAAATCACAACCATGATATTCCACAATATTACCGCCTTGCTGCATTAAGGGTTCTAAATAGTCCATTAACTGTAAATGCATTAGTTAGTTCTCTAGAAGATACAATATATACCAAAAATGTACTTTATCTTCATCTAGAATGGGGCAGTCGTATTCTTCGTCATATTCCTCAATCAGGTTGTGCTTTTTAGCCAGTTCGGAGCAATTTAACCAACGTAATTTTAGCTGTTCAGCTAAACGTTCGCATAAATAACTTTTTCCAGTAGCCGGAGTACCTATTATAATAGATAAAAGGTTCTTAACTTTTGTAGATAAGATTCTAAATTTTTACACACCAGTGATAAGAATATTTGGAACACACTCCTCTTCTTCAGTTTTTGTAGACATTGTCTTGGTGTTTTCTTTTTTTTTCAGATATTTGCAAAAAAATTCTACAAATCCGTGCCGCTTTTAGATACTAAAATAATTATCTCAAAGAATTAACACAGAGATGTATGTTTAAATGTTAAGCAAAACATCTGGTTTCGTATTAGTTGTTTTCTGCGACTTAATGTAACGCAATGCAATTGTTCGTAAGCATTAAATTAAACTCTTTAATACTTATCATTATAAGAGAACATGTCTCTTTTCATATCATCATTACCTCGTTAGATGCATTCAAATAAACGTAAAAGAAGTCATATTCCTTCAAATTCTTAAGCAACTAGTTTTTTGTGGACATTTGAAAAAATTAAGGAAATGTTTTTTTTTCCGTTCAAAACTATTCAATCTTATTTTAAACATAGCCCTTAACCTATCGCATGGATAGCTGGATTTAGTTTCATATAAACCGATGAAAAGTAACCCTGTATTTGTTTAGAATTGAGAATAATTCTTTTGCAATAATCAAGAATATATGTAACTTATGTAATCTGCTTTACTAAACGCACTTATTACACACATATTATTACCAAATTTAGTATTTGTTACGTTATTCATAAGCACCTAAAAAATTTTCTTATTGGTTGGTTATAACATTATCCAACACATGCATAAAACTGTTAGGCTGTAATAGGAAGAGCAATAAAATTAATTTAACTTTAAAAAAAAACTTTTTCTTCTGTTTATTTGCATTTTCATGCGTGATTTTAGTAAACGTCATTATTAGTACACAAGACAATTCTCTTGTATTCCTTTCCATTCGTTTGAACATTTTTGTACGCTTGGCAACTCTGTACGCATTTGCTGATTTAAAACACCTAACGGTACTCGGTTTTTCTTTGTTATGCTTAGGTTTCTAGAGGATGCATTTGTAGTACTGAAAAATGCCCTAATACATCTTCACATAAGAATACCGAGAGTAACAAGAACAATATCTAAGTAAATTATATCGCTCTACTTGGGGGGATCGGCCAATGAGAAACTAAAATCAGTAGCAGCAACAATTAAATAAGAGCGGTAGCATTCGATTTTTAAATATCAAGCTGGTTGGTAGCAAATAAAATGGAAGACATAGAAAATTCTTCCTTAAATTCGCAAGAAAATCAAAATTATGATAATGCGAGCCTCCCAAAAACGATTACCGATATAAATCAAGGAATATCTGCTGCCGCAACACTCAGCAATTTTAATGAAAATGCTGATATAACGAACGAGAACGAACATTTTAATTGCAATATGGATCAATCTAGACATTATCATATTCCTTACATACTAAACGGGGAATTGTACCAGATACAAACACAAGAAGGTGAGAATGTGACAGTGAAATGTTGCAATTGCCCACCGGACCGTGTTTATCGTGGTAGTGTTAGATCTACCGGAAATTTTCATATGCATATTAAGGTAAGTGTAAAATGTATATATAATAAATCTCGAAGCTCAAAGTTACAGTTTTCAAATCTTGACAAAATGCAGCGTCGACATCCAGATTTGCTGGGCAAATTGCATAATATGAAGGTGAATGCTCTGTTGGAGCGACGTGATCGTTTAATGCGAAATAAAAAATTTAGTAATCATCGTTCTCATCGCAATCTAGCCACATCTACTCCCGTCAGAGTTTTTAAAACTGAACCTATTTCGCAAAACCAAACAGACATTCAATTTATGCCAGAAGTTAATCGTATAAATTCCTCACCCGAATTGAGTTTAATGCATACACATAAATTAAAAATTAAGACCGTTTTCCGGCGTCATCAGCTTGAATCGAATGAAATGCGCCAGGAGGTAAGATGTTAAGAATTTATAAAACTTGTTAACCTAATATCTAAAGAGATGGAATGCATGTGTATACTTAATTCAATCCAAGCCCTTTCTCTCTATCTGTATATATATATTCTCCGCATGTGAATATCTATGACATAATATTTAGGTCTCTAATTTTCTTTTATCCCTTCATATGTAACTGTAGAATAAATCTTTAGCATCTCATCAGCATGTCGAATATCATTCGAAACGAGAGAAAAACTGATTTATTAACTTTAGCAATTGTCTGTGATGAATTTCGAACCCGTATATACAAAATTTCGTTTTTGTTTTGTCTTATTTATCTTAACTGATAAATATCTAATACTAACACAATTTTTGCTCTTTGGTTGCGTTGCTGCTCTAGCGTGTATGCTTTCGTACCGTTATTAAAAAAATCTAAAAATGTTCGTAATCTAAAGTATTTACGCTGGTAAAACATGATCTTCTTCTTTTTTTTTTGTTTTCTCTCTTCTCCTCTCTCCCTCTCTCGTTTGGTACGGTAATATTTAACAAATGGAATAATATGAAGGCATCAAATAATGAAAGCTGCGAAGAGGTACCATTGGATTACAGCTTTAAAACAGGAAATCAAAATGTCACCTCAGAGGAGCAACAGCAAAAGGTAGGGATATAATTAATACACACGAACAAACAGACAGATAATCATATTTTAAATTGTAGCCTACGCAACTGTTATCTACAAGCGCGCAAAATATCACGGAGTTGTCAACGATGCAGCAATCTATTAACGGCGATAATACTCTTTCATATCAAAACGCAAATGAGGCAACAATATCTCCTGCAATCAGCTTGCGTAATAGCTACGGTTACAACTTTGCTGACGATGCTGGCACTGTCAATGAACGCAACTATCACAATTTATCGAACGTAAAACCTGAAAATTTTTCAACAACCGAAGAAGCAATTAATGTTGCTAACCTCACACAAACCACTTCTACAGAGAGTTTTAATTCGATGCAAGGAGATGCAAGGAACTCCGGCCCTGACACTGGCAACCGAGATAGCAATTATTGGTCCGATGTCATATTACGAATTGAAAAATATTTGGAGCTAATACAAAGCGAATTGAATGTTCGCAATCAAATCGAAACGGATCGTATGTATTTGGAAATTGCAAAATTTAAATATCTGCATCCAAACTTCCATTACAATTGGTAAAAATTTAAGCGGATATACAAGTTCTTTTTTCGATTGAGTGAGTTATACGATTTATTATGAAAGATATATGTTTAAGTAATAACGTGAAAATGTACTTTTGCGAGCTTAAAGATGAATATGAATAATTCGAATGATTTGCTGTAAATATCATTCAACATAGAATCCTAAGATCATGATTTAATAGAACAAGATTCATAAATATACGAGAATCATTTGTATCAAGCTAGTTAAGCCTTACAATTATTAGTATTAAACGACAACTAAGTGAAATACAGTTTTTTTTCTTTTCTCAAATCATTTCTTGAGTTTAATTTTCCTCTACTTTTGAATTTGTCAATTTGTTTTAATGCGATGAATATCTCAAATTATCAGCACTTTTCTCCAGCGTCAAATAAGCAATTTGCATTGCCAATTGCTGCTTGTATTGCTGCTCTTACTCTCATGGATGTTTCTCATGTGCGTTTTGAAGCCAGCCAAATGACGATAAGAAAATAGGGAATTCGAATATCGATGATAACGTTCTTAATAGAAGTAAGCCGTTCTATCTTTGCCAGGTTCAAAGATTGTAACGCCTTTTACGTTTTGTATTCTACACCACTTGTGCTACAAGGAGTAAGTATGTGCGGACCGATGTTAAACGCAGAAGGGCTTTAGGTGGACGTTATATGATACCGCCCGATTCGTAATCATTTCTGGATCATTTTCTATATCGATCTAAGCCTATCTGCCCGTCTAATATCTGTCCATGCAAATTTGTATTCAAGCTACAGATCGTAGTTTTTGAGATATTTTGATTAAATTTGGTACAGTGACGGGCTTTGACCCTAAGGACGAACTTTCTTGAAAATGGTTCGAATCGGTTCGCCTTTGCGATCACTCCCCATATAATGCCTGGCAAAAGCCAGTGCAAGATTTACTCTGCTTAGCTAGAGTAGTAATCGAAGATCTTACGAATAATAATATAAGTCTAAGCATATATTGAAAACCACCTCAGGATTTACTTGCGATGGTTTACCAGAATCCTTACAACTGATCTTATATTCAATATAATGGTAAACCCAAGTCCGATTACTTATTATTATGGAATTAACATAAGCGGATTCAATATTTGTTTCTTCCGGTAACCCTTGGTAAAGACTTCGTGACGGGCTGACATTAAACCAAAGCCTAAATAGGAATGAATAAACTTATTAATTTCTTTATTCAAACTAATTTTCACTTCGTGCATATATTTTTCAGCCCTACAGCGCAGCCTACAATGAATGCGAAATCATTTTTACAAAGGCAAAAAAAAAAACAAAAAAGCAAAAGTATTTGTGAACAGCGACCACGATGCCGGGAGGGAAAGGAGGGACAAAGGCCAGAGTCATAAGTTTGTGTGTTTATTGTTTACTAACAAACTAATTGAAAGGTGACAAAATCTTCAAGCATCTCGCTGCATTGCTTAGGCAATGCATATGCTTATGTCAATTTGCTTGTTTAAGCCACACAAGTATAACAAAGAGGAATCAAAAGTTCTTCGAAGGCACGTTTCATAAAAATTGATCCTTCAAAACAAAACGTACTGAATGGTAACGATGTGCAAAAATTATGCAAAAGATGTGATAAACGTTTGGATACAAGTTTAAAGAATTTCATGCGTTGCTTAACTATAAACAGAAGAAAAGGTAAACTCACGAACTGATGTAAAACAACAGTTCATACCATAAAAACTATATACTTAGACAGCGTTAGTTAATTGCCAGATATCTGACTGAATTGAACGAGTGAAAAATAGTATTTAACTGTTTGAAGGATCAACAAGTTTCAGATAGATATATATAAGGAGCGCGTATCCCCGTTATGGTTACAGATACTCGGCCTGATAGTGTAAATCTTGCGCCCACTCCTTGGCAAGAACGCTGCAGACTTAGTCTACCAATAATACGCTATAAACCAACTCAAGCATTGAATAGCATTGCCGTTTAATGAAAACAAAAAATAACTGAAATCATGGTACAAAATATAGATTAAGTTACTTTGATAACATAGACTAGAAAAGTACATTAAATTTCACGCTCGTTTAGTTTATTTAAAAGAGAAGGGCAACTCTTTGAATAATCCTTCATCCGTTGTTAAGAAAATAGATTTTTAGTCCACAAATTTTCTATGCCGTAGAAATAAGAATAGTTTCATGAGTTGTTTTTGTAATGGGGCTGAAATATATCTGTTGTTTATTTGCTGACTTTCAGAAGAAGAAGAAGAGCCTATAATCATTTTACGCATTTTTTGTTTACAAAAGCTTTTTCTTTTTGAGGGAAGATATAAGAAAATTTTCCAAGCCTATAATACGATATAGCAGAAAGTGTTATTATAACAACAATAAAATAGTAATAAAAGGAAAAACGATGCATGAAGCATGCTGGGCGTTTGTACTGTAATCAAAAAGATTCCAAGGACAGTGAAACTTCTAAAAATGTTACGACAAGTTTTACATCCAAATAAGGTATTTTACATGAAACGCGTCGTGTGTATTTTAGGTTCTTTTTTTAATTAGGTTCTTTATCGTCCATTTTAAATTCAGGTTGCAATAAATGGTACAAAATATATTAATATTAAGTTACTTTGATAACATAGACTAGAAAAGTACATTAAAATGTATAGCATCCGACCAAAAAACATTTCTCATTGATTGAAAAGTATAATTTTATTATTATTTATTATTATTATGTGGAGCTTGCAAAATTATACAAGAGAAACTTTGGTCCATTCTCTGAAGATAATTTGCATACTTTTGTGTACAACTACCATACTACTTTCGAAATGTAAACAATGTCACATGCAAGGCAAATGTAAACAAGGATCATGAAATATTTTTACAACGCAAAAAAAAGATAAATGGAAAAGTCTTAGAAAGAAAAGCACCTTAGCTACAATGTGCTGTGAGTGTTTCTCCTATCAAAAAAAAACAAAAAAGCATTCGAGATACAATCAACCAAATTGGTGTTGTTTTTTCAAAACTATAAATAAATATTGGCTTTTTTCTTATATTTAAGTTGGCAACACCGTATGATAATCAACAATTATTATATAAGGCAATGTTCAGAGTTGCTCGTACAAGAGAAAGCATCTATAAGTGGAGAGCGAAATAAAATCCAATGAGAATTATTTTACTTTACGAACGGTTGAAATAAACCAAAAAAATTTTAAATGATTAAATTTTAAACTGCATTCACATTTCTTCCCTAAACAAATTGATTGTAATTGCCTATAGCCCATGGCCTAATTTTTTTGTCTTTACTCCCATTCTTATATCTTTTCATTCGAATTGCAGATTCCGGTAGCCCCTCTAAATGAGATGAAAATTGCGACAAGTGTCTTTTGAATAATATCATATAATGAGAGGTCCCCGTTAATCCAAATCTAAATTACACAAGACAGTATCGTAAAAGCGGAACCTCCATAAGATATAATTTGTATTGATAAAAACTTGGACTGTAAAACATTAGAAGTAACGTCTGGATAATTCAAACAAAATTTTATAGTCAGCTAGAGTACTGAGTGCAAAACTAGATACCATGAAAGTTCATAGCCTCTTTTTTGTTGATAAACGAACAATAATAAATATTAACATTAGATTTAAAACTATAAAAAAAACGAAGAAAAAACCACACCTTAATGGCTCAAAAATGTAAGAAAATCTACATTAATGTCGAAAGTAGAAAATTTTTGAGAAAGAATGAATTAAATTGAGAAAGCATCGTCCACTATTGCATATACGCATAAAAGTAGGAAACATGTATAAATAATATTTCTATATATATGTTTTTGTGCTTATGTTGGTGCAAGAGGCATATGCAAATGCGTATGCAGCTTTCGTATTCAAAGTACATACATTACAATACATTATATTATATTTTAAATATACAACCTACGACATAATTTGGTTCATCCAATGAAAAAGAAAAAGATTGATTCTCAACCCTTATGCTATCTTAACCTATCTTATAGCAATTGAAGCGTCTTGTAATCGCAATCGTAACAATGTATTTCATAAGGAAGGCACAGAATAATTTTCAGCATTTGGCCGTTAGTTTCCATTTCTTTTGGACACAACCTGCGTGCAATAACAATAATTGATATATTTGTGCATCTATTACACATCCTCCATTCTACATACTATATAGCCCACATACATGCATTCATACTTTGCTATATCCAAAAAAAACGCAATTAATATGGCGGCACACACGCTTGTTCTTGTAATGCAACCAATATGGTGCTCACTATAAATAACGCACGCGTACAATAAATATACGTTATCTGGCAGATTTGTGCAGAGGCTGGAAATTGCTAACTTATTTCAAAAGAATTGTAGACCTATAATCAAGGTGGTGCAAATGTATAACACAGTTAGCTTATAGCCTTCCACGCTCCAAGCCCTTCCATTTGATACTCATATCGGTAGTATTATTGCGAAAAGAAATTGTTAATCCGTCAGCCCAGGTGGTGTTCACTATACTTATTCACTTATTCACTCACTCACTCATTCACACATTCAGTCATTTCTTCATTCATCTATTTATTTGCGCACTTCATTATGTTAACTTGCAAACGGAAAAGGAAGACACCAACGAGATTCCCACGGAAACTATGTGGGTCTCCTTAGCAAAAAATTAAATATACGCAATTGTAAATAACAAATAAATGCACTTACCGTCAATGCTCATATATATTACTTGAAATTATACTTTTTTATACTTAATCTATAAATTTTTATTTGTTTAAATTATTTATATTTATTCATTATTTTATTATCAAATTCCTTACACTTATTTAACTTATTAAATGATACATATCTTAATAAACTTTTCTAATACATTCAATTTTTTTTACAATTTTATAATTTTTTGCTTTTCTTTTAAATTTAATATTATATAAATTTTTGACCTTCTTCTTTTAATTTTTAAACCGTTTAATTTTTAAACTGTTTAATTTTTTTTCGCAATTTTTCACTTCGTCAAGCTTCTTTTTGCACTTGATTGGATGGTTTTGATTTTTCGCTAAAAGCCGTTAGCTGCTTTTTTCCTTTACATGGTTTACAAAAAAAAGTACCATGTGTTGTAAATAGAGGAGAGAACAGAGTTGCTTTCAATAAGTGGTGGAAAAAAACCAAAACAATTCTATTAAACCTAACCAATTGTGCTAAACGAGAATTTTTAAGCGGAATGATGTTTCAAAAGAAGTTCTTACAGTGTTCAAAAAGCCTTCATCAGGTGGCAATTATTCTGCCGCGGATTTGGCCGGTAACGGCGACAAATGCTCGAGTAGTTTTAAAAGGAAAGGTGGGTATTAAAATGAACAATGCCGATAAATTTGCGGCTCATATGTGTAGATAATAAACAATAGTAATTCTTAATAAAATATGATTGAACGTAAAAAAAAATATATACATTTGTTATGCATTAAAAAGATAATTGAATATTATATTGTAAAACGAGATCATATTTTATCTGAATACAGAACCACAGCGGTTTTACTCGTAGTATTACAAGCTTGATCGTAGCGAGAATTAGCCCAATAAGAATTTTTTTCTTCAAATTCAATTCAGATTCTGAAGGATCATTGGACCAATAAATTCTTTGATCGCAGAGATCAAGTTCCAAGGAACACAAAATGTTGTTCGAAATCACTGACCGCTGACATCTTGTTACAAACAGTTTGGAGGATGAACTGAGAGAAGCTTTGGGAATAACAGGTACACTTTTAACGACGGCATTAAATTTTTTCTTTGTCAGAATCTTATTAGCAATTTCATTATCATCCTTGGTCAACACGACGGACGAGTTCCAATCGAGGAAAATTCTCACCGTAGGAATTATCGTCGAGACATTCAAAATGGTTTGAAGAAAACTTGTCTTTCACTTCTTTGTAGGAAAGATTTTTAATGGCCATAATCTTGTTGATATTTAATTCCCGCTCTCTGTTCGGGCAAGACTTGTTTAAGAGTTTTGTGTTCACCTGAACCACTCGACAGACACCTCATCATTTCGCTGTTTTCGGTACAACTAGGAGACTTACTACAATCCAGACACATGCTCTCCTTAATCTCACAAAAATTCGACAAATGCGCATATCGGCCACACTTAAAGCACTACTTTGAGGGGTGCGAAGTACTCCATGGGAAGGTTGCAAAAAGCGAACATGATCAATTCCGGAAGGGCGTTCTATTTGAAACCAATTTTAATACTCGTTGTAGGAATAAAATCGTCCGTCAGGATGTCAGGATTTCTTCTTCGAACCCTAACAGCAGACTTAATGGAATCGTCGGACTCTGCTTGTTCAATGAGCTCATTTACATCACACTCATTACAATAGAGACATTGCGAGAGAATAACTCCGAATTTTTCCGTGAGAGATCTCGGAATATACGCTTTTATATATATTTTTTGCAATTTGGCTCTACCCTTGCTAATCACCTTTAATTCTTTTAAACCGTTAATGTTGGAACATTTGAGATAATCATAAAAGAAAAGATGTGAATTGATGTTCGTACGCAAGCCTTTCAACAAAAACGAAGGAATTACATTGCGAAATACAGTCATACAAATTAATTTCATCACTTGGAATGGCTTCGGAAATGAACTCAGAGGACTTATTAACTATATGGTTACTGAACATTGTTGAACCATTAGCTTTAGCTCCTTCTTTGGCAGATAAATCAACTTCATCCCCAACCATCCTCGACCTCTTATTATTCCCAGTGGAATTAATATTAAAATCAGCAAAATCATCTCTACCTACGGTAATCAGATCAGACCCTGTCTCCATAGGGAGACAGGCTGATGTTATTTTAACTGTTATCCCGGGGAACACTTGCCAAAAAATCCAGACGAAGAAAGAATTGAATATATATATTTTTAAAAAGGAGTTTACAGAATTGCAAACAAAAGAATAATTTTCCCCTCGAAAACGAACTCACTAAAGATTTACATCAATTAAATTTTTTTTTTTTGTTTCTTTTTTAACAAATTCTTTTTTTTAACTTTT
>NW_024006099.1:0-40878 GCF_014805625.2 Glossina fuscipes | reverse complement strand
GTTGAAATGTAATATATATTCTTTATTATATAAATGTATCAAAAATAAGTATTTATCCCCCCTTGTTCGAGTTATCCTATCTAGTATTTTAATTTGTGGCGAAAGAGATTTTCTACGCTTACTGGCATAATAAATCCATTTTAATCTTGATTGATCGCAATTAATAATGCACTTTGTAATTGTAATCGTTTACTTACTGATTCATTATTGCTTAAATAATTAATAATAATGATAATAATTCAAACAATAAATAATTAATAGTAAGATGAATATATAACCAGATTGTAGCACTCATATATTGATACAATATATATATATACATAGATCGATTTTTCCTACTGTTTTACACGGCTTTGTACTTTATTTACAATTTTAGTGGAAGACTGTAAATTTCCGGCTACTAATCGAAAATTTGACAACTATGTACTAACACTGCATCACTTTTCTTTATCAAGGTTTCCTCAATAATTGTACGAAAAGCAGCTCGAATCATTCGTTTGCCATTACCGTTACTTGCCATTAAATTACTGGAGTCATAGCCTTGAATATGTTGAAGAAGTTCTTGATGGTGGCCATGTAACGCTTGGTGGTGTAACGCTTGCAATGCCTTGTCATAGCCTTGATGTAAAGTTGTTAGTGCCATATCGGATCGACCATGGCGCCATAAAGCCATTGCTTTAAATGGAGCAAAGTCTGTATACGCTTCTAACAAAGGGTGTTTTTGTTGTTTACAAATTTCCAAAAAAGACTCAATCTGCTGTACTGCTGATAGAGTGCTTAGATATTTGAGAGAAGCGATCAATACCTCATTAGAAGGCAAATATTGCCATCGTATACATTGTTGTACTAAATAAAGAAAATCTAACTTGTTTTTTATCTCCACTGTTGATATGAGCAAATTATCTAGCTGTGCTTGTGAAAGTGATCGTATATCAAGAACTAGTTTCGGCGACCGCAGGGCTTCAAAATCAGTTTTTATGGCTTTTGACATCATATGCATACTTTCTCGCAAATTTGTCGTGGAACAAGAAACTGAAGAATCCTTTTGATTTAAACTTTGACATACATTTTCTTTGAGTTCTTCCCACTTCTTACATCTTCTTAAGACCAATTCATTGGTGAAACAATCAATTGCATCTACTTGAGTGGATTTCTTTTGTGTTAAATTGTGCCAACTAGGAATTAAGAAAGCAATACAATTTTGAAATTTTTGCAGCGTTCTAGGAGGGTTGGCACCTGCGGTAGTTGTTGCTGACTATCATTGAGCCAGAAAACGTTCGATTAACTTTTCGCGACAATCTGTTTAGATTGAAGAAATTAATCAATCACTAACTAACAGCTTCATCGAAAAGATATATTTACCTAATCAGCTCACTTTGATATTTTGCGATAGCATTTAATTTTTTAATGGCTTCCGATTCAGTCAATATCCTTGTATCTAATTCCATTAATTGTTTCGTCAACAATTCGAAATGCAAACACAATTGTAAAACGCAACCAAGTAAATATAAATCAGTTGCGGCAATAATAACGGCAATCCAAGCACCAGTTATGCTTCCCAAAGTAAAATAGCAAAGGTAGACCAATAGCTTGCCATCGTAAGGAAACGGTGTGTAAATCCGGACTAACAGCAAATAACCGTAACGACCCGTAAGGTACAATTGCAAGAATGAACGCACAATAGTCTCCAAGTTATAAACTGATATAAGAAACATAGCAAAGTTCCAGAAAAAGTATTCGGCCCTCCTATATCGTTTAAGATAATGCTCGAGATTGTACTTCCGTTCCATTTCTTTATCGGGATAGATTTCTTCCAATTCCGATAAACATTCGATCAAAATTGAACGACGATATAAGATATTCAAAATCTTGCCCAGACCCACTGTAAAATACGTTATGAAAACTACGTTTAGCCTTACGGCACCTATCAACTTGATTTGACATAAGGAAGCCGATATGTTTAGATGCTCTATATTGATTTTTGGTGATGTAATGCAGCAAGTATGTCTGCCCTGTTTTTTCTCCAGGACGCCCACTATTGCTAGTTTGGTGCAATTTGAGGTTATGGTTATAGGTGAAAATATGGGACATCTATCGGCGTTTTCGGAATTTGTTTTAGGTTCTTCTGCATTGGGGGCGTGTCTGCGAACAGATCACACGTAGTTTTTAATTTCATATGGAATACTTTTTCCAAATTTCAAGTCTTCAAGTTTTCCTATTTTCATTGTTGCCATTGTGACATTGCCGAAAATTTACTCTGTTTCCGTAGACCTAGCATTAGGGAAAAGGGCAAAGTTTACTTTTTAGTATTCTATAACGGAAACCGATTCAAGAATAGGAATTTAATATATAATTATACTGCAATAAGTTTAAAAAACATTGGTATACTTCTCGGATTTCTTCAAATACAAAAGTTTTTATAAAAAAAATGGATGTTTAGACGGGAACAACTTGCGATTTTTGACACATTATATGAAGCTGAAAAATTGTGTCGAGCAACATGGTGTAGAATGTTGTATATATATCCATGGACGATGACCCTTGTCATTCTTGGGCGTGGCAAATTGCATCAATATCGCATACATTGCAGCCTGAGACGTTGAACACAAGAAGGCAGACAGAGGGCGGACAGACAAGCTAAAATCGATTCAAAAAATTATACCGATTCCAGCGGTACAATAAAAGATGAGTTTACTCAAGTCCTTCGGAGTATTGCATACATTAGCACAAATCTTGTACCAAACGCGGTGTAGGGTATAAAAATACAAAGTCTATTTGCAAGAATTGTGTATTGGGAATTTGCAATGAATATTTCATTCATTGACTAATTTTGAATAATCTTCTCAAATAACTTAATTCGAACTTCTAGGAATTCAAATTATAATTGTTGCTTAACATTGTTTTGTCCCTTTGGCAAATGCTTCCTCAGCCTTTTTTTTTTTTTTTTGCAAATATTCACAGTTTACTGTTACGAGTACATTACTCTATACATACATATATATATATATATATATATATATATATATATATATATATATAGTCAATTGCTTTATGACTAATCCTCTACATTTGCTTTCCATTCTCGAACGCATATTTCTGTCCTTTCTAGCACGTACCATAGGCGGCCGTCGACATTCATTCAATTTATACGATGCTGTTTTTGCCAAATTGCAGTCAAAGAAGAAAAGAATTTAATTTATTACAAGCAGTGTTATTGTCAGCGCTCTATGTTCAATTGCTCGTTGTCTATGATATTGTCGTGTTTTTCTTTTTTTTTTTCTCTCTGCCTTATTGTTCAAATTGTTTTCTTTTAATAAGGATTTTATGTTGTTGAGTAATGTCGGGAAAATAAACGACCGAACCAACTATTCGAAGGATTTTGTTTTCCTCCTCCTAACTACAAGCTAACCTGTGCAAATAGGAAGAATAATTGAAGATCTTTAAAATCGTTAAACGTAAATTTCATGGAAAGGCAATAGATGGACATAAACACATACCTACTTATTACGCTTGAAAGCATTCGCGTACCCTTCGCTGGTGAGCCATCTTACGGATACTTGAACCTCACTCTTATTCGTATCAAAAAAAAAAAAAACAATAATTTTTGCTTTTCTTTTGGAAAAGAGAAATAAGAAGAGAAGAATTCTTGATATATTTGTCTTGACGAGAAATTTAAAGATATAAAAGAACAAATAAATGAAAGAAAGACGAAAGATTTTAAAATGTCTCTTATTATTTCTTTTATTTTTAAGTAAAATCGTTTGAGCGTAAAAGTTTTAAAGACAAAAATCTTTTCTTAATTCGTGTTTTTTTTTTTTTCCTATATAGAGAGCAAAAAATCGTTACCAAGTCCCATGATGAACAGCAACTGAGCATACAGTCTTTAATACCTGGTCGAAGTTATCATTTTCGTGTTGTGGCGAATACGAATTTCGGGTCTGGTGATTCTTCCGATACTTTAGAAGTGGTCACACAACCTGAAGAAAATATAGCCGGCCCTCCACGTAATGTGGAGGGTTATGCTCGCAATCATAAAGAAATCTATGTCAAATGGGATGAGCCAAGTGTAACTAATGGCGAAATCTTAAAATATCGTATTTATTATGCCGAAGGTGATAATGGCGCAGAAATGTATCACGATAGCACCGCGTTGGATGCTTTACTGACCGAATTGAGACCATACACCGATTACACCATTTCCGTAGTGCCTTTTAATAAGAATGGTATGGGCGATCCTTCCAAAGAGATTAAAGTGAAAACGTTTTCTTCTACACCATCAGAACCACCGAATAATGTTACCTTAGAAGTAACCAGTTCAACGG
This sequence comes from Glossina fuscipes, assembly GCF_014805625.2. Classification (NCBI taxonomy): domain Eukaryota; kingdom Metazoa; phylum Arthropoda; class Insecta; order Diptera; family Glossinidae; genus Glossina; species Glossina fuscipes. The sequence goes on along the minus strand of NW_024006099.1, from coordinate 36,556 downwards.
TAAGTTATAAAAAAAAATATTGTAATACATTATGCCAGGTATTGTTACACACACATCTATGATTAGATTAGATGGGATCGCTAATATTTTTAGATTTTCCCTTTTTAAAAAAAAACCGTTAGCTGTATGCAGTGAAAGCATTCTCGATTCCTCGAGAGTACAGTCACACAACGTGGCAATCTTACTTTGCTCGCAATTTTTCTTCACTTATATTTTCCATTTTATCTCTTCTTATTTCACTTTCATTCTTTTGGCATATTTAGTCCATCACTATACACTGGGAACCTCCATCCGAAGAAGAACGCAATGGTCAAATAACCGGTTATAAGATACGTTATCGCAAACTCAAAGATGCTCCGCAAGTTAAGAGCACTCCTGCAAACATTCGCTATTATGAACTGAATGGATTAGATCGTAACTCCGAATATCAAGTGAAAATAGCGGCCATGACAGTTAATGGATCGGGACCCTTTACCGAATGGTATCGTGTAATGACTTTGGAAAACGATTTGGATGAGACTCAGGTACCGGGAAAACCAGTATGGATGGGTATACATCCAGGGGCAGAAACAATAGCCCTGCATTGGGGTCCACCGCATCAACACGAAATAAAAATACGTAGCTATGTCCTAGGATGGGGTCGCGGTATACCAGATGAGAATACTGTAGAGCTTAAGGAAACGGAACGTTATTATGTCTTGAAAGATCTGGAACCAAATACAGAATATGTTGTTAGTTTAAGAGCGCGTAATATTAATGGTGACGGTCCACCCATCTACGATAATATCAAAACGCGTGATGAAGATCCTATAGACATACCGACACCATTAGAAGTGCCCGTCGGCTTAAGAGCTATAACAATGTCTAGTTCCTCTATAGTGGTCTATTGGATAGACACTACTTTAAATAAAAATCAACATGTAACTGATAATCGTCACTATATTGTACGGTATGGCATATCAAGCTCAAGTAGATATCGTTATCATAATACTACCGATCTGAACACGATGATTATGGATTTAAGACCAAATACTCAATACGAGTTTTCGGTTAAAGTGGTTAAGGGTAGACGCGAATCAGCTTGGTCCATGGCCGTGTTGAATACAACCTATCAAAATATACCCATAACGCCGCCGCGCGAGTTAACCGTCCAAACGGATGAACAAAATCCTTTAAATATTTTATTACAATGGTTGCCACCCAAACACACTGTGTTTCCAATAAGTGGTTACAATATTTACTACACCACCGATACTAATAAACGTGACCGTGATTGGAATATACAAACTTATACGGGAGAAGAGACCTCTTTCATGTTACCTAATTTAAAACCAATCACTACATATTACTTCAAGGTACAGGCCAGAATTAATAAAGTCGGCAGTATTATGGGAGGCGGCGCTAATAGCGCTCCGTTCTCCGCCTTGGTTGCTCATACCACGGGAGCGGCAGTTGTCAAGAAAGAGCATAATCAAATAGCTAAGGGTATTAACAACGAGATGATTTTGTACGTTATGGTATTTGGGTTTGCTTTGGTTCTGTTCATAGTTTTTTTGGTCATGGTAATAATGTGTCGTCGCAAGCCGCCCACATCTCCGGAGCATACTAAGAAGAGGTATATTATGAAAGAATTAAAAATGAAAAAAAAAAAAACAGTTAAACAGACTTTCATTTAGCCTCCCATCCTCGAATAGCTATCAAAAGAATAGTGTAGGTGTACCAAAACCACCCGATCTCTGGATCCATCATGATCAAATGGAATTGAAAAATATCGATAAAAACATGCATGGATCAACACCTGGTAGGAAAAGTTTTTTTAAATATAAAAAGAATTATTCTTCTATGTTGTTTACAATAGGTTGCAGTGATGGTGCTTCCAGCAGCGGAGCCTTAACATTACCTCGTTCTGTAGGCCATGATTACGATGTTGATACCCCGGTACCTAATCATATTACTAATTCGTTGGACAAACGGTCCTATGTGCCAGGTTATATGAGTAAGATGAAATTGTTGTTTTTTTTTTGTTAGATTAGAACTTTTTTTCAATAATTTTTTTTTTTTTTTGCAATGAAAGCAGCCACTTCAATGAACTCTACCATGGAAAGACCCCAATATCCCCGCACGCAATACAATATCTCCGCCAATCGTCCACATATAAACGTCGATACAGGTCTCTCACAGCAAAGCTTAACGCAGACGCAAAATAATTCATTAGCCCAAACACCCGAACATCCTTATGGGGCTTATGATGCTAATTTTTGGTACTTGGATATTAGGATTTTTTACTAGCGGGTAGTAATTATTCTTTTTTTTTTTTTTTTTTAGTAACACAGGTTACCCAAATAACGCTAACGGCCCTGGATCAGCAGGTGGCGGTGGTGCTGCCGTTGGGATAGTTAATGCTTCGAGTGCTATTAGTAATGGGGGAGTATCCACCATAGAGAGCAGCAAAAGAGGACATCCATTAAAAAGTTTCAGTGTGCCTGGACCACCACCTACAGGCGCCTCAACTCCAATTAACAAACTTAGTAAGTTCAACCGTTCAAATATTTTAAAAGAGAATTGTTCCAAGTACTCCGCCAAGTTATTAATGACTCTCATTGGCAAAAGAGGAATTTATTGGCAACTAAAATACTATTTCAAAAGTAGAATTTAAAGATTGAAATTAAAAAAAAAGTTTTCGCTGAAACTATGTCGAGAATATTGTGAACGCACTGCATAAGCTAAGCCAAACTTGGTTTTAAATATTTTTTATAATATTTTGAAAATGAACACAAAGAAAAGCCGCCTAAGTGGCCGAGCGTGTCAACTAACAACTCAATGCTTATGGGTTCACATCCCGCAAGTACGCTAAGGTTTTCAATAAAGACGATAGCTTTAGATGCCATTGTTTTAAGACTTTATCCTTAGAATTTATTAATAATAATAATAAGATTAAAAAGTGTCTTTAAATAATTTAAATAATTAAGAACTTCATTGATTACTAATTGCTTAAGTGATTTAAGTTATTTTAAGGCGAATTACATTTATTTTCCGAAGGAACCATCTTTAAATAGTAAAATTAAAGTTATAGAAAAATTGATAAAAAGAATAACAGCTTATTAAGCAATTAATTAATTAATCGAGTAATCAATACCGTTTAAGCAACGAATGAATAATTCAATGGATCAATGAATGCTTAAATGATTGAATAATTGAGTTCAAGAATCTTTAGAAAAAGTGAAAAATTTAATCGGTTTTCAACTACGGATATGTTTCTTTTTCAAAATCACTTATCAAGTTAACGGTAGTTCATTCTTTAATATTATTTTCGATAAATAACAATTAATATCACTTTTATTAAAATCATTCTTCTCTTTTAGCACCTGCCGTTACAATACGTCCACAAAATCAATCACCTTATAAGAAGCCATCATTTTCGGCTGCTACACCGAATCGTTTGCAAGGTTGCCCATCGGTTGCTCATAGCACCGATGAAATACAGCGATTAGCGCCGAGTACCTCAACCGAAGAACTGAATCAAGAGATGGCCAATTTGGAGGGATTAATGAAGGATTTGAGTGCCATAACTGCCAACGAATTCGAATGTTAACAATAACAGGAAACTCTAAAAATACCAGTATTTTTAACGAATAAATTGGCCGCTGTGGCGACATCAACATTAAATGTTATATTTAGGCAAGCGCCACGCATAACGATTACAACGAAAACTGCAAAATTCAAAGAGAAACAGATACATCAACATCAGCAACAGACAAACGAAAGCAACACCTTAACCACCAAATTTTAAATAAAAAAAGACATCCAAACCCAGAAATATATTTTTTATCCAAAGAATAAACACAAAAAAAAAAAAAAGTAAAAAAAATATCAAGAGTTCTAAAGCAAAATTGTTTAGAGAGAGTTTTACATGAACCATAAATGGCAGAAAAGGAAAAGTTTTTACACCTGTTAAGATTTTTAAAAAAAAAAATATTGTTGTTAAGGTACAGTTCAAGTTTTAAGGAAAATTTTTTAATGAAAACTCTTTTATATGTCTTAACGGTATACTTGCTTTGCTGTCAGTCACCCATTACAATACGTTATGTAATAAAAATGTAAATTAATCAGTCTGAGAATAAATAGCCATTACCTTTGAACAAACTACATCCACCATGGAAAGATGGATATCTACTAGATACGTTATTCTTCTTAAAATTTGTAGAAATTGAAGACTTTACAAAATGTATAAACGTAGATATTCACCCAACTCTTTTTATACGGTTTTTTTTAACCGATTTTGAAATAACACGGTTCGCCAGTAAGAAAAGATACAGTTTTTTGCACGAACCCAAAAAAAAAAAAGTTTTTTTTAATTATAATTTTAATAGAGTCTTACAGAAACTTATCTACACCACAATAGAATACAATTTGGGGAATACCACGATCAGAAGTCGGTCGGTCTATACCCACACATGTATTACTGATTTGGTCTAGTACGGGGAATTTGATTCAAATCCGACAGTTGTGGTAAATATATCTACTAATAATAGTATTTTTGGTCCCGTCCGCAATAAACACACACGCAAGCAATGATGAACGGTTGCGTAATTGATTTTTATCGCTAGTTTCAATTGAAATTTTTATACCTTGTACTTATGGACTGAATTTTCAACGTACTACTATTTATTTCTTTGTACATATATAATATGGGTTTGATTAATACTTTTTTTGGAAAAATATTTAGAGCTTCTTAGTCGTACACAATACTTCAAAGTCGTGGAAGATGTCTCCAAATTTACCATATCTCGCCAGTATTTTTTTCCCAATATTTTTTGCAAAAATTTCAAAGGAATCTATTTACCGTGTAAAAAAAGATTTGGATGTAATTAAACAGTGTAAAGTCCGATTTAGCAATATTTGTTCGTCTGTGACTCCGTTCTTTCCCAAGCCGCCCGCTTTCATCGAGGATTTAAGATAGGACATTGAAGACAAGTATTTTAATTTGAAAATTTCAACATACCATCTATTCATCTATCAATGTAAAATTTAAAAGAAATATTTAGAATGAGTTGAAGGGTCGATATGATAAAAGTCCTAACCAGTCGTATAAAAGAATCGATCAGCTGTTTAATGGTCTCTTATAGGTAGCATTTTCAAAATATAAATTTTAATCAACTTGTACGTATGCCTTCCTTTTTGTCTATGTCTTTTGGCAAACGAAGCGATAACATATCGAATGTGAAATGCCATTTATAAAAAAGCTGATATCAATTAGTTGAAAATTAAGTAAACATATAGATCAATGAAAATATGCGTTAGGCGTTGAACTTGAACATCAAAACATTTCGCCATAAATATGATAACATTTTCTTTTATTTTTGTTAATTAAAAAAAAAAAAGTCTTTTTATCGAAATAATACTAAATAAAAATGTGATTTTTTCCTTTTTTTTTTTCTTTTGATATTTTTTTTTTTTAAACTCAAACGTTTGTAAATATTTTGCATGTAAGAAAATCTAAATCTTTATAATAATAAAATGATTATAAAACACAGCATATTCGTACATAAAAAAAAAAAAAAAAAAAAAATTAAAATAATTTCCTCACTATACACATAATCTTTATGCTCACAACAAAAAAAAAATTACTTGCATTTCTTACATTACTTACTTCTTCACTTCAACATTAAATTCAAACTATTATCAAAGAAAAAGTGGTTATAATATTAAAAAGAAATAAAAAAACATTTTACACACAAAAAATTAAAAAAAAAAAACTTTCCATTTAATAAGAAGGTTGTAATTACCTGTTCGTCTATTCCTTAGTTTTTGTATTTTGTTTTTTTTTTTAAATTTGAAAACAAAAAATTTTGTAAAAATACTTGATTCATTTTATATGAACTCAAAGCAATAATTTGTTGCCTGATCACAATTAGTATTATTCTAAATGAATTTCAACAATTTATAACTATAAGAAATGTATGTCACATTATAACATCACAAAATATTTTATTTTTATTTTTAATTACATTTTTTTTTTTTTCTTTCAACTCCACTACCACTGAAGTACATTGTTCTGTGTTACATCACCATTATGCGTTTGAGATGCTTGTAACCCTTTACCATATCTTGATTCCAAACTTGCATAGGATTTTTAGATCAGTTAAGACTTTGTTCAAAATTTTTTACTATGAACTTTTTTGAAATGAATAAGAGAAAAATTACATTGCAAGAAGAAAAGCAAAAGCGAAAGAGAAACATGTACAGAGACGAATACGTACTGATGGTATTTGTATAGACATAGGAGTAATCAGAATTGATGTAGCAGTGTCCGAGTGTTAGTCAGTCTTTTGCTCTTACCGCATTCATGAAATCAAAATTTGCTGGAAAATGTGCCCAACGGCTCACCATTAAGTACCCTACACCATTTCGCCTAATACACTTGTTCATATAACAGCTTTTGTCAGTAAGACCTTATTTGAAAGAGATCGAAAGTATGCTCCCATCTGAACAAATTCCAATAGCGTTCATCTATGGACCAAAACACGTCAATGAACCAAGTTTCGGCCACCATTTCAATTATATATAGTTGTTCATATACTGACTGTTGTAAGTAAGACCTTATATTGGAAGTGGTCGAAAATATGCTCTGGTCAGAATCATTTTCAATAGCTTTTGCTGTTAAGCCAAAACATGACTGTGTATAAATTTTCATCGACATATATCGAAAATTTCCACCTGTAGGGTAAATACAAGAAAGCAAGACGGACAGACAAGTTTAAATCGCTACACAAAACGACTCTGAATCGATCGGTGTAATGAAATGTGTATCTATCTCAAGTCCTTTTGACTTCTGCATACATCCGCACAAATTTAACATACCCGTGTACCAGAAGTAGTGTGCAGGGTATAAAAATAAAGTGATAGACGCCTAAAATTCGCTTTTAGAAGGTGTAAGTTGTTATGCTTCGAATTTTTTGTCCATAAATTCGCAAATTTTTATATATTATGAGAAATATATACAAATATTTGATGATTTTCAACCATTTTATAAATTATCTACAACTACCTACTACGCAAAAAGAAAGAGTACAAATTCTTTTCGTATTCATAAATTGTGCCATATAATCTAATACTTTTTAGATAAATGAAAAATACTTCTTCTTCTGCAAACCAGATGATTCCATATGATCAGACATCTTTTGATTTATATAGGAATAGGAATTAATCTGATCGCATATAACTATCGAAGTGTTATAATTTTTCGTTAATCTGAACCTATAAGCTGTATTTCCTTGCCCTAGTCCACATCTAAAAAACAATACGTACATATATGTAACCAACCAATTCAGTTTTGACATAAATAAATTAAATTCTATAGCGATCCGAAATCGATGAAAACAATTAATAAGAAGTAAATCTCAGTCTCAGATTTTGCAAAGGTTTCTAGAGAGTCAATATTATTAGCCTTAAAAAGTCGACCCTTCATGAAGAGTGTATTCGTTCACTCACTTCACGCTCGAACTACACTACTACACTACATTCGAACTTAACGGGCCCAAGTTCGATTTTCAGATTTCCTAACGTGTTCTAACGATTTTTAAAGAAAAAAGGAGAAAAAGAACCCCGTTAAATACTCTACACCAGACCTCTTAACATAGACATACCTGCGAGAACTTTTCAACTTTTTCACGTTACATGGCCATTGTTAATATAGTTCATCCTTGGATCAAAACACGCCGATGTACTAAATATCATCAAAACACTTTAGACCGAACCGAAGAATATCTAACGGACAAACGCACAAGCAAGCTTAGACCGGGAGTGTGTTGTGCACATTCCCACAAACTTAATATATAATGGTGCGGGGGATCATATGCGAAAAATTAGGAAAGGACTCATGGCTTCGTCTTTTTAGCTTCTGCAAATCCAAAGCAATTTCAGTGTTAATGGCAAGCTAATTGTATTCAAACTCAATTGTCATAACTCTCCGCACCTTAGGTAAGAATCCCGAGAAGTCAGTGTCCGCGGGTTCAAATCCCAAGTGCAGCAGATTTTACTTTGGTTGTAGTTATAGTAAGTGGTCAGTCGGCAAAGGCATACAATTTCTTCTCTCATCACTTATTTCTGATCGTCACCGTTTTACACGAATTGGGGACATTGCCTAAATGATTGGTCATATTCACAAAAAGAAGGGGAAAAAAAAAAACTGCCGAATCTTTTTCCCAGATTTCATATATTTAAGTCAAAGTATACCACGAAATATGTAACAGAAATACTCTAATATGTTGAAAACGTTATACTTTCCGTGGAGTTACCTATATTCACTTGTTCGTCAAAGCGAAAGCCAAAGCGCCGCCGGTTATTGGAACACAAACTGGAACCAAAATTGATAAAGAAACCGAAAAGGAGACGCAAGTTTTCATTGGTGGTCAGCACAGAAATAAATAGAAATGTTCTCACAAATATTTAAGACGTGTAAATGTTTGTTTGTTTCAAAATTCCGAACCGATCAAATTCGTTACAATTCCTTTAAGATAGCAAGTATCCAAAAGTGGATATAACGGCCCTTTGTTTTTTACTTTCTGGTAAAACTCTCTACGCGTAAAATTTTAATTTAACTCCATAAACCAAATTTAACTATAAACTACATAACTATATGGGTGAAAAACAAAGACATTTCAATATTCGAAAATAATTCAGCGATTAAAAGACTTGAGTTTATTTTATTAAAAGAAATGTGCAAAGGTTTTGAGAAAACAAGTAATAAACCTACTGCGAGCAGTAGGCTTATATAGGAAGAAGTCGAGAAAGCGATTTGATCCAAACCATTTTCAATAGCTTTTGTCGTTGGGTCAGAAAGCGTCGATGCGTCAAATTTCGTTAGGAGACACGGCCCACAATTTCGCTTAATATACATATTCATATAACGAGTTTTGTAAGCAAGACTTCATTTGGCAAGTGTTCAAGAAAGTACTCCGACCTGAACCATTTTCACTAGCTTTCGTACTTGAACGAAGACATGCCTGTGTAGCAAATGTCATCAAAATATCTCAAAAATTTTCGGACTCCAATTTGAAGGTAAATAAAACAAAACACGGGCAGACAAGCTTAGAATCAAGCAGAAGAAGAAATTTAAAAGCAGAATCACCTTCTGAAACGATCAGTATAATAAAAGGTGGATTTATCTCAAATTCATCTAGGTGTTGTACCACAAGTGGTATAAGAGTACAAAAAAAAAAAAAAAAAAATGCATTTACACAAATCATTAATCGATTATAAGCTCTTGTTTATGTGTATGTAAATTTCTTTTATATTTTATTTAAACAAAAAAAAAAGAAAAAAAACTATTATGAAATTATTCATTAAATCTACTTACAGATTGAATCTTAGAAATTAATAAATAAAATTTGTAAACAAATTTAATGGAAAAACAAAAATTGTTCTCTGCCATGCAAAAGGAAAAACGAAAACTGTAAAAGTCACAAACTTTTGTAATTTATTTTATTTAAATATAAATATACGCGACGACTAGTTAAGCAAATGTAAATGTATATGTGTGCATAACTTAAGTTACATATATATATAGATATATATATATATATCTCGCCATAATATGTATGCGGAGAAGATATTCACTATTATAAATATATTTCCCTTAATGTAGACATATTTTTGCGTACATATTTAGTCTTTTTGCACAAGAACAAGAAGAAGAAATCGGTAACAGTTAAAAAAAAAGTCTTGAAAGAAATGACAAAATAACTATTGCTGAAATATTTTACAAAATCAAAAAATATAAGCAAAATAAGCAAAATAAGTAAATAAATAAATAAATAAGAACAAAAGGCATTTATGTAAAACAAAACATCACATAATTTATAAATTATACAAAATATATATATAAAAAAAAAGAAGAAAATTATAAAAAATGAATGTAAAAAAAAAAAAAAAAAAATACTTAAAATTTGGAAATGTTTTTTCTTAAGTTTCATTAAAAAAGCAAGTATGAACATTATAGTCGGGCAAGGCCGACCATGAAATATCCTACACCGCATTTCTCTAACACAATTCTTATTTTTGTACGAATTACTTAGACTTTTCCACTCTACAAAGCATCAATTTTCGGGAGCATCATTATTAGGGTAGGATCCAAAAAATAGGCCGACATGGTCCAAATTTGGTACAGTTAATTTTTTTATATTAAATTACTATTATGATATTATTTTCATCACGAAGCATTTTGAAAATTACATCTTCTTGTCGCATGAATTTCAGTTTTCGTTTTATGAGAGGGGAGGTTCAAAAATTGCCCCAGCCGGTCGAAATAATCATCCTTTCATACCAATTTAGAATGACGCAATACTACTACTTAACCACTTTTGCCGACAAATATAGAAACTTCCAATTTTTTTTACTTTTCAGAATAGGGCGTTATAAGGGGAGTGGTTAAAGAACTAGACTGGTGCGAACCACTTTCGATGGCGTTCGTCCTTGAGCCAAAGCCCGTCAGCGTGCCAAATTTCATCGAAATATCTCACAAATTCCGACCTGTAGTTTGAACACAAGTTTACACAGGACAGATATCAGATGGACAGACAGGCTTAGGTCAATCCAGATTATGATTCTGGGTCTATCTTAAGCCTTTCTGCTTCCGCATTAACTTAATATATTCTGTACCAAAAGTAGTGTAGAGTATGGTACGATTGTTATGGACAATCGTTCTCTAAAATCATTACCGGCTTTGAAACCTCTAAAGTTGATTATTTTTCCTTTATCTATTTAGAGAGAAATTCTCAATCGAATAATGGTACTGGGATAGCCTCAGCGGCTATTCCAGGCGTCCTTACTTTAATACGAAGAAATTCCAACACTCATTCATATTCTGATACAACTCTTTTATTGACCTACAACTGAACTTAAAATGACTTAAATATCTTAAACTTAAAATGTCTGTTTCGTCCTAAGATCACTCGCCCAGGGACGGCACAGACTATTCTCTATCCCTACTAAATCATATTTTGCGTCTCCGGCGCTCGGGCCTAACGGATGACTACGGATCCTAGTTTTCCGGTGTTTACCTTACCCCCACAAAGAAGAAGGAAGTCGGAAGTCCTCTTCTTCTTGTTTATACTTTTGTTCGAACACGAATTGACTTTGCCAAGCAGTTATTTGATCAGTTCCCATTCCATTTCGTTCTTACTTATACAATGCTTACTTACTATATCATCGCTATAATACTCGCAAGAGAATAACAAACTACTGCAAAAGAAAATGAGCGAAAGACGAATATACTTCTCCCATTTTAAATGCAGTAAGAGCTCTTTATTCGCGGGATATATGTTCCATAAATATGTCGCGAATACAAAAACCGTGAATACGGAATCGTAATTTATATGGGTTTATAGGGGATACGTTCCTAGGTGACAAAATAAAAAAAACAAGTATATAAAAAAATCAATTTTGTATTAAGACTTGATATGGTATGATGTGTTTAGATTATCTGTTTAGGCCCTAAGCTGCTCGGCTGCAGTACGCCAAGTCTATCCATCTTTTATAATGCCAAAGTGTCTCGGCATAAGACGGTCATTAATCTTAATGGTTCAGGCAAATTGAATGCCTAATGCTATTAGCGAGTAAAACGCTTGGTTGAGTTGCTTTATGAGAACTCTGATGAGAACTGATTTTCTTTATTTTCTTAGGCAGTATTTATACTAAATTTTTACACTAAATTATTCTTATCTTATTCTAAACAGGATTGTAATTGCTTACTAAATTATCCTTATCACACACTATATTATTCTTATATAAACAGAATTATCACTGTTTACATGCGAAGTGAAGTGTGTGACATTTTATTTTATCAAAAGGGTTATGCTGAAGTGGCATAATTTTGTCACACTTCAAGTGGACGCATACGATAGTATGCGATCACACTACAGTTTAATTAAAGTTTTTCAAGATTTTGATTAATTATCTCAAGGCTTAGGCAATGGTTTGAAGAAGTTTGTAAGTTTCTCTTGCTTGGCAGTTTTTAAAAGCTCCTTCAATTCAGATTGATACGCAGCAGTCGCATTAGCAATTTGCCTCGTTCCATAAACGGATCAATGTTCATAAAGAAATCGCCAAGGTCATTTGCCATTCTTAAACCTTCACTAAGATTTTGCAAATTAAATGTCACATTTCCAGTGCTGTTGTTGAAGCCTCTTCTTTAATTGAATATTTCCTCCAAGTCAATTTAAGTGAAATCTTCATCTAGCGATTCAAGCAATTCCTGAATATCACTTGATTCTATCTGTTCGAGTCCATCTCGTCCTATTCCATTTGCGATTTCGGCTATGTTTGCGGTCAAAGTTTAAACTTACTTGCAGATTTTTCGTCATTTTCCGCAGTCAGAGCAGAGCACGACTTCAATGTGTGTGACTTCAGTTCTTCCTATGATTCTTTTATGTTTACGATGCATTTTGCTACGTGAAATTTCTTCCTGCATACCATAATATTCACATCAGGATTATATTCGATATTGTCCGATATGATTTTGAAGGTTCGTCTAATGTAATAGAGCTTAAAGGCCTGGATTATTCCTTGGCCCATAGGTTGAAGCAAAGCCGTCGTCTAGGAAGGTAAAAATGTCACTTTTTTGTTTGGATGCATAGTTTCAAGTTCGCAAGGATGACCTGGTGCATTGTCCAAAACTAGAAGTGTTTTAAAGTCTAAATTCTGTTTTTTTAAATAAGTTTCAACTTCAGAAGCAAAACAATTCCGCAAAATTTATAGCCGCGAATATGGGAATTGGCTCGCATTTTTTTAATCCGCGAATAGTGAAACCGCGAATAAAGCAAGCGCGAATAATGAGCTCTTACTATATATACTTATCTACGTATGTCGATTAGCATAAGGAAACTAGGATAAAGAAGATTATGGAAGGATGCATTAAGTTAGTTTCAAGCTTTATAAGAACTGAGATAAATGTAAAAGATTCGGATCTTCTTGCCAGAACATTTACACTTTGCGGTTAAGTGTTAAAATATCAGGATATGCTTGCTGTTTGCCCTTTGTCCCTGCTATAAATCGATCCAGTTTCTTATATTTAATTTTATTAAATTTGGAGAGAAGCGAGTTTTGAAAACTCGTTTGGGTGGCGAAATCCTTTTCCTATCTCAGCTCGCTTAGAATTAATAATAAAAACAACACAAGGCAATTTTTTCATAGGCGTTGTCTACAATGCTGAAAATTTCGTGAAATAAATTGCCAGGAAGTAATAGTGAAGTCTTCTATCGTTCTTGGTGTTTAAACCAGTTTGCCGATTTCTTGGTGGAGCTTACCCTAAGATATGAGGAAGAATATAAAATTAAAATGCATAGCTCAGGTAAAAACAAGAAAGTTGTGATAGACATTGCTTTTTCAGAGAAAATCTTCTTTCTGATGATTTATTTTGTATTGGAAATCAAAGGGTAGGTTTGACAAGATTTAAAGGGTTTAAGAAAGCAAGATCCTATTAAGTGGTGAGCAATTTTACTCAGACTATAAAAGATGTGAAGATTAACTCGTGACAGCACTTAAAGCAAGAACAGTGAAGCGTGGATCACGAGCTACAAATTCTTTGCAAACGTCAGCAGTATCTTGAAGAAAAGACTCACCGCTCGTAGCACCATGTCTAATAGGAAACATCTTGCGTCCATCAAGCTTATTTATATAAGCAACATTTTTATTAAAGAAAGCGATGAAATAATGATAAACTTTTTCATTAGGATCAGCAAAAGTCTGGCCCTCCGTGGGCTACAGCTAAAGCTTGATGATTTTCGCGGACGGCCTTTTCACGTTCTTTTGGTGTCATCTCCTTCGAAATGCCATCGCCCAAAACTAATACTGAAGACGAAAATTATAAGAAAAAACTATAAGGTTGAACTATTAAAACACACTCTTTGTTGTTGGCTATGCAGTATATGAGAGAAATACAATAGGACTGTCTTCTGATCTATCTCGTTTTATTGAACAACTGGCAAACGTCAATCGTCTCACTGAAATATATATTGTTATGAAATTCGCTTTTGCTATGACACAGTCCGTATCACTAGATCGTGGATATTTTGATCAAGAGAAATGCACTTCAAAGTTCTTTTATTTTACTACTTTGTCTTTCACAACAGTAGGAATATTTATTTACAATTTATTTTGGCCGTACTTTCAACTTCTACGTTCTTGCCAGACTAACTCTACTTTTCACAAATATTCGATTTATATACAATTTTACAAGAATGTTACTATACCTAAATTTATGGTTGTGATCTAATCCCAGCCTGGTTTTTCCTCTAATCGTTTTCATCGGCCTGCACCTGCATGACGAGCCTGCGAATATGCACTTAGCTTTTACCTGTTTGCTTTTCCGCTATTCGTTTTCATCGGCCTGCAGCTTCATGAGGCGCCTGCGAATGCTCATTTGATTTTTCCTTCCTTAGGAAATTTATTATTACGAAAATTACTTAGCTGACATTAACTGGATTTGGGATTTTCGTAACAATATATATAAATATGCATAAAACTATCAAAGTGATTGATTTAATTTGCAATTTGGAAGTGGAACGCATTTGGCCCAATTGTGAGAATTAAAATTTTTGAATTGTAATGAATTTAACTATGACACTATTGTAAACTTGTAAAATTAGTAACTACGTCGCACAGCGCGACAAAGATGCTGAGAAACTTCCACTGTTCCTGCCAAATATAAAGTCGATAGATATCTCTATTTAACATAGATACGAGGTGATCTATTTGGCTGGTTGACAATTGCTTGCTGAACATATTTCTCTTCGCTGACCGTTGCTTTTCTCCATCTTTTCTATTCGCAGTTTCCCAAGCCACCTTGAGGTGCCGCGACAGGCACGTTACCAAATTGTTTTAAATGTCTGGTATCACCTATAGGCCTAGGCGGGGTAAAGCCCTGCCTACCAAAAGTATAATTTAATATAATAATTTAAAATACTAATTATATAAATGAATAACATAAAATATAATTTAAATGTGTGTGTGTGTGTGTGTGTGTGCGGATATCTGCAATGCAAAAATATTTCGGTTACCGAATTTTATAGAAAATGACCATGAAGTTAACATTGGCCTACAGAAATATCGCATTCTGCTGAAGCGATGAATGGAGACGTAAGCTTCTTTTTTAATCTAAAATAAAATGAACATAAATGAATAAATTAGAAATAATGATAAGTAAGGATTAACACAAACTTACCATTGGATTACAACGAATATTCCATTACCAAACACTACAGAAACTAAGCAACGATTAGCTGAATCAAAGTGTGAAAAAAGGAAATATTATCAGATTTATAACAAATATCGAAATCGAAAACTAGTGCTCTTGATATTGAAAAGAGCTAGAAAAATATAAACCAATTAGCATTCATCCCGAAACCTTTCAAATCTACCGATTTTCGTAACTGCATTCCGAGAGAAAAACCATTTACAAGCGAAATTAATATATTGACACTTTTTTGTGTTATTTTTTTGGGATTAAAGTATATCTTTGGTTTATACCTTCATATTTAGTCAAGAAAAAGCTGGAATATAGTTTTTATCTTGCAGGAAATATATTTTTTGACCCCCAAGCCCTAAGAGTAGTTTTTAATACGGGATACCTTAGTTTTTCGTACTGTACGCAGACTTTATTGGACTTTATATAAAGCACAACAGTTTTAAATTTCGCGAAAAAAAACATTAAAAAAAAAACATTTAAAAAAAAACATTAAAAAAAAACGTTAAAAAGGAAAAAATATTATATTTGCTAGTGAAAGTTTATTCCGGAATAGTTAAAAGAAGTTAGAACGGAGAGGTAAGGCTTGGTTTTATTTTACTTGAGAAGACAAAATAATTTTCAAGCTCATTTAACATTTCAAAGCAAAGCATGAGTAACATACGAATATAAAGTTTATCATACACATGGATACAAAAAACAATCCAGTCCATCCGGCAATTTTCGTCATTAAAGACATTTAAAGAAATGAAGAAAACGCATTCATATCCATCGCGCGTCACACATCACGCTTTCCAATCGCAGTAAATAAAACGGTCCCTTATGTTCATCAAATGCTTGAACAATCATATTAAAGTTATTCTAGAAGCTTCAAAGTATTCTACTTTAATATATTCCAATGTATGCACAACACTGTTAAATTACATACCCAGATGCGAAAACAATCAAAACCTTCAGTCAAGCAGTCAAAAGCAATGCGTGCATTTTTTAATCAAAACAGAGCTCACCGCACAATTAAAATGTCAGTGAACTGCCCAGAGCACTACATGATTATCCTGCTCACACTACAGTCCACATTGCACGAGTTTAGTGTAGAATGAAATTTATTGAAACATTTGCAGAAAATAAAATTTGATAATCTCCAATATGTTGTACTACCTGCTGTTTAGTGTTTTTCGTACACATATATATTTACGTGTGTACCCCAGAGAGAATGGGGCGTCATATCAAGAGACTTTAACAGAATTCTTGTCCATCCAAGTAATAAGAATGAAAGAGCAAGCAGTTGAATCGCTACTGATTAAGAGCGTTGTTGATAGCAGGGCACAAGAAGTCCGTAATAATATCCTAACTTGAACAAAATGTTGGAACATCTTATCATTCAGTTGTCCCCTGTACACAGCAGTTATTCAGCGCTTTACTATCAATAGTGATTTGGCATTCTCACTAAAAACAGATTGACGGATGAGAGATCAAACAGCCAATAGTTTATGGAATTGTATAAATAGGAAGAATGCATTTGTTCTTGTAAAATAAAAAAGGAAATATATGACCCATGAAACTATAAGGAAACCTTAAAGTTCATACATTTTAGATTGAAAATCAAACGGAGCTATAAAACTATTAAACTTGAAAAGTTTCAAAGCAAAATGATGTATGTAATGAAAAGGTAAAGCGACTTTCTTTAACTCCACTTCCGCTGATCGCTTTCGCAATAACTGTTTCTCTAACGAGTAATATATCACGGATTACTTCTCCATTATCAGATTTTCTCTTTAATCGAATCTATTCGCTTTTACTATTCATACACTGATATCTACGTTGTTTTCGAATGCAGATAACAAAGAGAAGGATCTTAACTTAAGTTCAATTCATTGCATATGCTCTTTAATAACATGCACAGCTTGGTTTCATTAGAAACACTCATTGCTGTTAGGCACGGAAGAAGAGAGCAAATATATTCTCTCATTTCACTCTTTACTAACATGTACAGCTTGGTTTCATTGAAAACACTCATTGCTGTTAGGCACAGAACAAGAGAGCAAATATTTTCTCTCATTTCACTCTTTAATAATATGGGGAGATTGGTTTCATTGCTATTAGGCATAGAAAAAGAGAGCAAACATTACTGTAAATTTACAGTACAAATACATTTTTATTCATGTATGGTGTACCTAACAGCGAACACGAAAGAAAACTATAAAAAAACCGAGTACAAGTGATAGCATCAACAGTTGTTAAGTGTTGGTTCGAGTAAACAGTCAATTGTACGTGAGTGAAAAACGCATCTATCCAAGTACTTTATTGCAGAAAGTTAAGAAAACTTGGATAATATATAAATATAATTAATGCTCAAAAAGAATTCCATTGATTAGAAAAAAAAAAAAAAGAAAATCAAATCAAATAAATTGTATAAAGGAAAAAAAAAAAAAAATGAGTTTATTTCCAACAAAATTATTACGTATCATAAGTAATATGAATACCTTGACAGTTGCGTTACCATTTAGTTCAGCCAACGAAGCATCAAAAAGTGCATGCAGTTTTCAACAGTCACGAAAAAACTCGACCACAACAACGGAAACAACATGCCCTCATCTCACTTTAGATACTGCATCAGCAACCGGAACAGCGACAACAAATCCATTAAGCTCTGTCGCAGAATGGGCAATAGCTTTACCGTATAACGAAATTCCTGGTCCAAAACCTATACCTATTTTAGGTAATACGTGGAGGTACGTGTAAGAGGATTTCAACAATCATTTCAAAAGTGATTTTCTTACTAAAAATTATGGTGAAAACTTGTTGTCTTATGAGCATTGTCCTCATGAAATTCAGGTTTTTTTTTTTCTTTTTGTATTTAACAAGAGTTGATTGTTGTCTTATGAAAATCGCGGCATTGTAACTGAAAACGCATCTGTAAACTTATAAAAAATTGAGTTTCTTTTATAAAACTATTCATAAAATGAAAAGAAAACATTAATGAATGTTGCGTGCGAGAAACTTTTCAAAGAAGCTAAATGTGAAATTATCCAACATTGCCTTGGAAGGCAAGAAAAAAATAAAGATGGAAAATAGTAATTAAAAATACTTTTGCTTTTCTTTACTACGAACAACAAAAACAATTGAAAGCGAAAGTTTTGCCGCGCGATTATTATTTGGAATAAAAACATAAAAAAATCTATATAATATAAGATAATTCTCTGATATAAATGAGAATTTAACAAAATTAAGAGAAGATATGTGTTTAATATTCTTGAGGATCAATAATTTTTAGCTTAGGTAATGTAAACGTAACGAGAATAATCAAAATCTCTTGTTGCAACATAACAAAGGCATAGACTGTAGAGGCGACTAAATAAATTTCAAATTTTTTGTTTTGCTGTTACCTGCAGCGTAAACGTGATAGTTTACACGAAAAGCAACAAACTGCATGCTTTTAAAAGACTTAAGCAACAAACTTGTTTTAAGAAAATCATAAACTCTAAAAATTATGTGTCTTTGTATGTTTGTAAAGATATCGAATTTTTTTTTTTTTCATTATTTTTTCAGATATTTATATTTATTTATATTAGGGGTACAAATAAATTCGGTCTGTTGAAATTGGTTGGGTTCAATTTTCCCAAAAATTCTGGCATAGCTAACAGGGTCCTTTGAAGTTTGCGAGCATTTGGACAAAAATTGTTAGTCTTCGAAACGATGAATATTCACATACGTCTGTCCGTCTTCAGCAAATGCATCACAGGAAGTGATTTTCAGACTTAAGATGAAAAGTTTAACTGCGCCCTGCGGTATTCTCCAAACATGGCCGTCTTCCGCATACCAGTTATTCAGATCGGCGCAGATCAGTGGTTCACAGACGTTGAAGATGTACAAAAATGGGTCAACGGCTATTATGCGTCCAAACTCGCAAGTTTTCACCGCAACAGCATCCATTAGCTACCCGATAAACGTCGAAAGATCATATATAATCTTGGTGCTTACTTCGATTGTAGCGAACATATTTCAAATAAAATTGAATTTCATGAAAAAACGGAAGGAATTTATTTGTACATCTGCTACATAAATACATATATAAATAAATAAATGCTTGCATAAGCAAACACATAAGTACAACTGCAGACACAAACAGAAAATTTGCTGAGAGAAGTATTTTGAAAAAAAAATAATTTCAATACAATTTTTCTCTACATAATAAGAAAAGGAATTAACATAGCGCTAGGATTTGTCATGCAAACTTACTACCCCTATTATATTCCCATTTAAGCCAAGCACTGACTCTAATTGATTTTCTTAATTCAGTTTAATAGCAAATAATCCGATCAATGTTCTGATTGCCTAACTACGAAATCAACAAATAGTGGGAACAATGTATACAAAAAAATAAAAAAACTGTGAACGCTTGAGACAATGGCGCATGTTATAGTACAAGGCCATCAATGACAAGATGGAGAATTACTTAAACGAAAAATAATTCAAACAAAACTCTACCATTTACTTAAATGATGATAACCGTAACGACTTTTCAAAATGTGTCTCCAAATTCAACTTAGCCAAGTAAAATTGGCATTCACCAATACATAATTATAATCTCTCTCTCTCTATGGTAGAGCATACTTCTGACAAAAGCGAATATACAACACTCTCTAGCTGTTATCTTTGTAAGATAAAATTTGGATAATATGTATAAGCAAAAAAAAAAAAAAAAAAAAAAGGTGCTATGTGAGAAGTGATCGAAAAAGTGGCCCGATCTGAACCATTTTTAAGAGGGTTCGTCCTTGGGCCATAACATGTCAACTTATCGGATTTCACCAAAATATCTTAAAAATTGCGAACAATGGGTTGAGCAAAAGTATATGACGGATAGACATTTCTTGAATGGATCGGTATAAAAGAAGTTAGTGTAAGGTATAAAAATTGTTATGTTAAAAATGAACAAAATGCAAAACATCGAAACCTATTCAGAAAGTAATTTTAATCTATAAAGCCATAGACTTAATTTTCTCGGTCAAATCATTTCATTAATAGTGTGAACCGATGCGATTTATTTTTCATAAGGAAAGTGATAAGGAGAGCATTATGAAATGTTTAGAATATTTCGATGAATAATTGACTGCTAATTAATCGTTAATTTGATATACTACTTAGTAAGTTCGTAGGATGACATGAAGTCACAGATATTGAAGAATTTATATGATTTTTACGAACGTACGAACAGTTAGATAAAATTTCGTGAGACATGATATAGTTTGCAGTTGTTTTAGTGACTTTACGCAGAGTTATTCAGAACAACATATATCAACTACGATTCACCGTAAAATAGTCTAAGCCATCCTATAGATAGGTATTCATGAAACGACTTTTCATAGGGAAATTATTCGAAAAAGTAATCGGATCCGAATCATTTCCAATAGCACTCGGCCGTGTGGCAAAACAGGTTGAACATAAGAAAAAAAAAAAACGGACAGGTAAGATTAGATCGTCTGATACGATCGGTATAGTAAAAGATGGGCCTGTCCTATCTCCCTATGGGTGGTGCGTACATCCGCACAAACATAATACTCCCCCGCACCATGCTTTCAGACAAACTCCTCAACTCCTAGTCGAGGATGAATCGGTTTTACAGTCAAGCAAAATCCACTGGAAACTATGTTCAAGTACTTGATCGATCACATCTCTGTGAAGCTCGCTCCGAAAATACAAATTCCTTTTAGACGAGTACCTGGTCTTTGATCGACCACAAATTCTTAAAAAAGCTTCCATAATCAATTATAAATGAACTGTTTAAATCGTATCGAATGAAACCTCTCTCACATCCAACTTTCTTCGTAACTATATATCGATCGCTAATCTGCTTTGAAACCAATCAAAGCTAATTAGAATTGAAATTCTGTTCAATTGTGCGCCTAATAGCCAACCACAAGTCTACCTCAGAGCTATTAATTTTTTACTAAGCGAAAATACATGAAGTTGGGTAAAATATTTTCGAGCCTGAACTCACTAACTTACGAACAAAATTTTATATGAGGCAGCATGTCAATGTTCCTTTAAGAAAACATAACTTGAAAATTTGAAATCTGACAGACGGACAGGCACGAACTATTTTTGTAATTAATGAATGAGTCTCGCCAAAGGTCTTCCGGACGACGAATATCTCTGAAGATTTTTTTAATGTTGCCTACGAACTTGTAGATAAGCAGAATAGAGAACAATGAGGAAAAGTTTTCTAAAAATGAACTCTTTCACAGGAAACTATATTTTTGCACCCTACACAACTTGTGATGCAAGGCTATATTAAATTTCTACGGATGTATACAACGCCCAGATGCACTTCAAGCAGAATTGTGGCGATCGATTCAGAATCACTTTCTGCATCATCTTAAGCTTGTCTGTCCATCTGTCCGTCTTGGTTTTTTGCATTCAATCTGCCAAAACGTCTATTTGAGAATTTTCGACGAAGTTGGGTATACAGACGGGTCGTGGCCCAAGGGCCAAGGGAACAGTATTGAAAATGATTCGAATCGGCCCACACCCCACATAAAACTTTATCCTGAAAAGTCTTCGTACAAATAACTGTTTTAAAGCAAAATGGTGTAGGGTCTCTAACGGTGGACCATGCCACACTATAGTGTTTTTGCTTGTTTGTTTACTATAGGAAGAGGCTTTCACTGAAATGCAAAATTATTGTTCGGTATTGCTGACGACTAACCTAATATTATGAACATGTATGACACACAAAAGTGTAAAATCGCGAATTTTCGCTTTCACTCTACTTCCTCTAATGTATCGATTTCGATTAATAATATTAAATATTCGAGCTTTTGTTTGTTGCGTTGTACGTATGTGTGTTAATTGCTTTTCTATAATTGTATTACATATGCTTGCGTTCATATAAATATTACATAAATGAATAAAAGACAATATTTATGCGAAGCATGTCCAAATCGCTCGTCACCATACAATAAATAAATATTCCATAAAAATTTCACGTTTTATAGGTTTTTTTTTTTTATTGTGTTTATATTTTAAATTTTTTAATTACCTCCAATAACATATAACAACAAGCGTACCGGCTATTTTAACATCGAACTCCACCAGACGTTTGTATTAAGTAAACGCAGATGGATAACGATAGGAGTTAAATATATACGTCTTTTAACGATTTGTTTACATTTTAACAAATGCAATAAACCAAACACATAGATGACTAAGTCATGCTTGTCACTTAGTTAATCAGAAAAATAAAGAAAAAACACACCAAAATGAATATAAAAAGAGCAAATTATATATAAGATAAACTTGGTAGAAAGATCGTCTAACTAATTGCCTCCACCTTCAAAGGTGTTAAAAATAATTGACAGATAATATAATCTTAGATGCTAGTGCTCAGCCTAATTTAGTCCTAGCATTTATTTTTTTTGGCCCCAATAAATTCTCATAATAGTAATGATAGTAATAAACAAAACTAGCGGCCGGATTCTGATCAGCATTGTAGACACATCAGGATATATTCATTTCGTGTAGATATTCGTAACAGCCAGAAGGGCTTAAGAAATTGATCTAAAGCTGTCTGTCCGTCTGACCGTCGGCCCTTGTAAATTTGTATTCAAGCTACAGGTTGTAATATTTGAGATATTTTCATTTTGTCCCACAGACGAACGCCTATGAAAATGATTCGGATCGGTCCACTTTTTCGATCACTCCCCGTATAATGTCCTATTTTGAAAAATCGTTATTATCGTTATTAAAAATTGCAAATTTTCAAAATTTCTCAGTAAAAGTCGCTAAATAGTAATATTTCGGCATTCTAAATTGGTATATACTCTTTGGACAAGCTTGGGGCAATTTTTTAACTTCCTCTCATGTAACGAAAACTGAAACTCATACGACAAAAAGCTTCAATGCTTCATAATGAAAATTATATCGCAATAAAATAAAAAGTTAACAGTACCCAATTTGCACCATCTCGACCTATTTTTTGGATTCTGCCTTAATAAGGATTTGCACGAAAATTGATCCTTTGTAGAGCAGAAAAGTCCAAGTTTTAATATGTGGTGATGAAAATTGATGCATAATAGTAATTTCATAAAAAAATAAAAAATTGTGTTAGACAATGATGTGCAGGGTATTTAGTGATTGACCTTGACCGACTATGATGTTCTTACTTGTTTTTAGGATAAGTCTGATAGGTATAAAAGATTCGGTCGCTACCGAATATAATTTTTTTACTTATTTTGAAAACACAGGTTGTATCAGTTTATATAGCAACGCGATCGCGCACTTTTACCAAATTGCTTCATTTTCAATACCAACCTGCATGCAAGAGTTTCCATTTATTATGCTAAATTTGAAGCCGATTGCTACATTTTTGCGACGAGGACGGATGGATACGTAGATATCGGTTGAGAATTTCTCGCTGATCAAAAGCATATATACACAAGAGGGGGTCTCTGAAGCTTCCTTCCTTGGGTGTTGCAACCGTTTTGACAAAATGCATATTCGCCTGTGAGCATAACATTATTTTCTCCAAAATAATTATGAATTTACCGTTCATAGGCCACTTTGTCCCAAAGCTGCGTGCATAATAACTTCTTTATATGGTTTGCAATTGAAATGAGAATTTTTAGAAATTTTCTACAAAACATTACCATTACGACGACTTTTTAAAATATTTTTCTTTAAAATTTTATATTAATAATAATATACTTTTCTTACTGTACCTTACCTTACCTTACGAGAACTTTTTAAAATATTTCTCTAAACAATTTGATACCAATAATAGTATATTTCCCTAATTGCTTAAATGTAGGTTGATGCCAATTATTGGTCAATATACTATAAGTGATGTAGCCAGAATTTCCTTCGAACTGCATCGGCAATATGGAAGAATTGTACGTTTTAGTGGCTTAATTGGAAGACCGGATTTATTATTCATATTTGATGCCGATGAAATTGAAAATGTAAAGAAATTTAAATTTCAATCTCAATACATTTTTAATTGAACAATCATAGTGTTACCGCAATGAGGGGCCTACTCCGTTTCGACCGTCAATGCCGAGTTTGGTGAAATATAAAAGCGTTGTACGTAAGGATTTCTTTGGCGATTTGGGTGGAGTGGTGGGAGTGTAAGTTGGATTAATTTCAGAAAATACATATTAAGGACGATTTGTAAACATTATTGTAGACATGGAGAAGCTTGGCGAGAATTTCGTTCGAAGGTGCAAAGACCCATTTTACAATTATCTACAATAAGGCGTTATTTACAGCCTTTAGAAGTGATAACCGAAGACTTTTTAAAACGTTGTGTAGTTCTATTGGACGAGAACAATGAGTTGCCTGAAGATTTTGATAATGAAATACATAAGTGGTCATTGGAATGTATATTTAATATAAAAAAAATTACCAAACTAATCACAACATCTTAATCATCATGATTTACTATTTGCAGGCATTGGTCGAGTCGCTTTGGATACACGTTTAGGCTGTTTATCTCCGAATTTACCTCCGGACTCTGAACCACAACAGATTATTGACGCCGCTAAATTCGCTTTACGTAATGTGGCCACTTTGGAATTAAAGGCGCCATATTGGCGTTACTTTCCAACGCCCATGTGGACTCGATACGTTAAGAATATGAATTACTTCGTCGAGTAAGTTATCTACGAAAAATTTGCATCACTTTTAAATGATCTGATTAAGCGAGGGTTACTTTTTGAAGAATTTGTCTAAAATATATAAAGAATACCACGGTGCGTTTGAAAACTGAAGGTCCAAGTAAAAATGGAGAAACATCTCTTTTGGAGAAAGTAATAGTAACGCAAGGAAACGAAAAGATAGCTACCATTATGGCTTTAGATTTGATTTTGGTTGGCATTGATACGGTCAGAGAAAAAGTGAACAAAATCAGTACAAAAATATTTAATAGATCGTTTCTTTTATAGATATCCATGGCTGTTTGTTCTATACTCTATCAATTAGCTACACGTCCCGAAGAGCAACATAAAATACATAAAGAATTAAAACGGTTATTGCCAGAACCCTTTACTCCGTTAACAATAAATTTATTAGATCAAATGCATTATCTAAAAGGTTTCATTAAGGAAGTTCTCCGCATGTATAGCACAGTAATAGGTAATGGTCGTACCTTACAGCAGGATACTGTCATATGTGGTTATCGTGTCCCGAAGGGTGTAAGGATAAATGAACCTTAGAAAGAAAGATTTATTTGTTCTTTGTTTTAATGCTTGTCTTTTGTAGGTCCAAGCTGTGTTTCCTACCTTGGTGACCGGTAATATGGAGCAGTATGTCACCGAAGCTCATATATTTCGACCCGAGAGATGGCTTAAGCCTCATCAAGGCGGGTTTGAAGGCAATCTACATCCTTTCGCCTCTCTGCCATACGGCTATGGAGCGCGTATGTGCCTCGGACGTCGCCTAGCCGATTTAGAGATGCAAATATTATTGGCTAAGCTTTTACGAAATTATAAATTGGAATATAACTATCCCGCCTTGGATTATTCGGTCACATTTATGTATGCTCCCGACGGACCACTAAAGTTTAAAATGACAAGAATTTAAATTTAAATAGTTTATGTCCATAAATAAACTTTGTTCATTTTATTTCCTTTTCCAGGCTTTATACCAATTTTTGATGGCCTTTAAATTTTCTTCCGCTTCTTGTTTTGTTTCATTTGTCAATTGATAAACAATATCGGATTTATAGGAATTTTTTGCCTCTTCCAAAACAATCCCAAATATCTCACATTCAATGTTTGATTTCAACTTCTTATCGTTATAGTTCCGCTCTTTGAGACGGTCAAAAAAAAGTGCGGTATTAGAGCAAGTCGTCACAAAAACTGCCTCAAACCATCTTTCCGGAAAGAAATCACAACCATGATATTCCACAATATTACCGCCTTGCTGCATTAAGGGTTCTAAATAGTCCATTAACTGTAAATGCATTAGTTAGTTCTCTAGAAGATACAATATATACCAAAAATGTACTTTATCTTCATCTAGAATGGGGCAGTCGTATTCTTCGTCATATTCCTCAATCAGGTTGTGCTTTTTAGCCAGTTCGGAGCAATTTAACCAACGTAATTTTAGCTGTTCAGCTAAACGTTCGCATAAATAACTTTTTCCAGTAGCCGGAGTACCTATTATAATAGATAAAAGGTTCTTAACTTTTGTAGATAAGATTCTAAATTTTTACACACCAGTGATAAGAATATTTGGAACACACTCCTCTTCTTCAGTTTTTGTAGACATTGTCTTGGTGTTTTCTTTTTTTTTCAGATATTTGCAAAAAAATTCTACAAATCCGTGCCGCTTTTAGATACTAAAATAATTATCTCAAAGAATTAACACAGAGATGTATGTTTAAATGTTAAGCAAAACATCTGGTTTCGTATTAGTTGTTTTCTGCGACTTAATGTAACGCAATGCAATTGTTCGTAAGCATTAAATTAAACTCTTTAATACTTATCATTATAAGAGAACATGTCTCTTTTCATATCATCATTACCTCGTTAGATGCATTCAAATAAACGTAAAAGAAGTCATATTCCTTCAAATTCTTAAGCAACTAGTTTTTTGTGGACATTTGAAAAAATTAAGGAAATGTTTTTTTTTCCGTTCAAAACTATTCAATCTTATTTTAAACATAGCCCTTAACCTATCGCATGGATAGCTGGATTTAGTTTCATATAAACCGATGAAAAGTAACCCTGTATTTGTTTAGAATTGAGAATAATTCTTTTGCAATAATCAAGAATATATGTAACTTATGTAATCTGCTTTACTAAACGCACTTATTACACACATATTATTACCAAATTTAGTATTTGTTACGTTATTCATAAGCACCTAAAAAATTTTCTTATTGGTTGGTTATAACATTATCCAACACATGCATAAAACTGTTAGGCTGTAATAGGAAGAGCAATAAAATTAATTTAACTTTAAAAAAAAACTTTTTCTTCTGTTTATTTGCATTTTCATGCGTGATTTTAGTAAACGTCATTATTAGTACACAAGACAATTCTCTTGTATTCCTTTCCATTCGTTTGAACATTTTTGTACGCTTGGCAACTCTGTACGCATTTGCTGATTTAAAACACCTAACGGTACTCGGTTTTTCTTTGTTATGCTTAGGTTTCTAGAGGATGCATTTGTAGTACTGAAAAATGCCCTAATACATCTTCACATAAGAATACCGAGAGTAACAAGAACAATATCTAAGTAAATTATATCGCTCTACTTGGGGGGATCGGCCAATGAGAAACTAAAATCAGTAGCAGCAACAATTAAATAAGAGCGGTAGCATTCGATTTTTAAATATCAAGCTGGTTGGTAGCAAATAAAATGGAAGACATAGAAAATTCTTCCTTAAATTCGCAAGAAAATCAAAATTATGATAATGCGAGCCTCCCAAAAACGATTACCGATATAAATCAAGGAATATCTGCTGCCGCAACACTCAGCAATTTTAATGAAAATGCTGATATAACGAACGAGAACGAACATTTTAATTGCAATATGGATCAATCTAGACATTATCATATTCCTTACATACTAAACGGGGAATTGTACCAGATACAAACACAAGAAGGTGAGAATGTGACAGTGAAATGTTGCAATTGCCCACCGGACCGTGTTTATCGTGGTAGTGTTAGATCTACCGGAAATTTTCATATGCATATTAAGGTAAGTGTAAAATGTATATATAATAAATCTCGAAGCTCAAAGTTACAGTTTTCAAATCTTGACAAAATGCAGCGTCGACATCCAGATTTGCTGGGCAAATTGCATAATATGAAGGTGAATGCTCTGTTGGAGCGACGTGATCGTTTAATGCGAAATAAAAAATTTAGTAATCATCGTTCTCATCGCAATCTAGCCACATCTACTCCCGTCAGAGTTTTTAAAACTGAACCTATTTCGCAAAACCAAACAGACATTCAATTTATGCCAGAAGTTAATCGTATAAATTCCTCACCCGAATTGAGTTTAATGCATACACATAAATTAAAAATTAAGACCGTTTTCCGGCGTCATCAGCTTGAATCGAATGAAATGCGCCAGGAGGTAAGATGTTAAGAATTTATAAAACTTGTTAACCTAATATCTAAAGAGATGGAATGCATGTGTATACTTAATTCAATCCAAGCCCTTTCTCTCTATCTGTATATATATATTCTCCGCATGTGAATATCTATGACATAATATTTAGGTCTCTAATTTTCTTTTATCCCTTCATATGTAACTGTAGAATAAATCTTTAGCATCTCATCAGCATGTCGAATATCATTCGAAACGAGAGAAAAACTGATTTATTAACTTTAGCAATTGTCTGTGATGAATTTCGAACCCGTATATACAAAATTTCGTTTTTGTTTTGTCTTATTTATCTTAACTGATAAATATCTAATACTAACACAATTTTTGCTCTTTGGTTGCGTTGCTGCTCTAGCGTGTATGCTTTCGTACCGTTATTAAAAAAATCTAAAAATGTTCGTAATCTAAAGTATTTACGCTGGTAAAACATGATCTTCTTCTTTTTTTTTTGTTTTCTCTCTTCTCCTCTCTCCCTCTCTCGTTTGGTACGGTAATATTTAACAAATGGAATAATATGAAGGCATCAAATAATGAAAGCTGCGAAGAGGTACCATTGGATTACAGCTTTAAAACAGGAAATCAAAATGTCACCTCAGAGGAGCAACAGCAAAAGGTAGGGATATAATTAATACACACGAACAAACAGACAGATAATCATATTTTAAATTGTAGCCTACGCAACTGTTATCTACAAGCGCGCAAAATATCACGGAGTTGTCAACGATGCAGCAATCTATTAACGGCGATAATACTCTTTCATATCAAAACGCAAATGAGGCAACAATATCTCCTGCAATCAGCTTGCGTAATAGCTACGGTTACAACTTTGCTGACGATGCTGGCACTGTCAATGAACGCAACTATCACAATTTATCGAACGTAAAACCTGAAAATTTTTCAACAACCGAAGAAGCAATTAATGTTGCTAACCTCACACAAACCACTTCTACAGAGAGTTTTAATTCGATGCAAGGAGATGCAAGGAACTCCGGCCCTGACACTGGCAACCGAGATAGCAATTATTGGTCCGATGTCATATTACGAATTGAAAAATATTTGGAGCTAATACAAAGCGAATTGAATGTTCGCAATCAAATCGAAACGGATCGTATGTATTTGGAAATTGCAAAATTTAAATATCTGCATCCAAACTTCCATTACAATTGGTAAAAATTTAAGCGGATATACAAGTTCTTTTTTCGATTGAGTGAGTTATACGATTTATTATGAAAGATATATGTTTAAGTAATAACGTGAAAATGTACTTTTGCGAGCTTAAAGATGAATATGAATAATTCGAATGATTTGCTGTAAATATCATTCAACATAGAATCCTAAGATCATGATTTAATAGAACAAGATTCATAAATATACGAGAATCATTTGTATCAAGCTAGTTAAGCCTTACAATTATTAGTATTAAACGACAACTAAGTGAAATACAGTTTTTTTTCTTTTCTCAAATCATTTCTTGAGTTTAATTTTCCTCTACTTTTGAATTTGTCAATTTGTTTTAATGCGATGAATATCTCAAATTATCAGCACTTTTCTCCAGCGTCAAATAAGCAATTTGCATTGCCAATTGCTGCTTGTATTGCTGCTCTTACTCTCAGGGATGTTTCTCATGTGCGTTTTGAAGCCAGCCAAATGACGATAAGAAAATAGGGAATTCGAATATCGATGATAACGTTCTTAATAGAAGTAAGCCGTTCTATCTTTGCCAGGTTCAAAGATTGTAACGCCTTTTACGTTTTGTATTCTACACCACTTGTGCTACAAGGAGTAAGTATGTGCGGACCGATGTTAAACGCAGAAGGGCTTTAGGTGGACGTTATATGATACCGCCCGATTCGTAATCATTTCTGGATCATTTTCTATATCGATCTAAGCCTATCTGCCCGTCTAATATCTGTCCATGCAAATTTGTATTCAAGCTACAGATCGTAGTTTTTGAGATATTTTGATTAAATTTGGTACAGTGACGGGCTTTGACCCTAAGGACGAACTTTCTTGAAAATGGTTCGAATCGGTTCGCCTTTGCGATCACTCCCCATATAATGCCTGGCAAAAGCCAGTGCAAGATTTACTCTGCTTAGCTAGAGTAGTAATCGAAGATCTTACGAATAATAATATAAGTCTAAGCATATATTGAAAACCACCTCAGGATTTACTTGCGATGGTTTACCAGAATCCTTACAACTGATCTTATATTCAATATAATGGTAAACCCAAGTCCGATTACTTATTATTATGGAATTAACATAAGCGGATTCAATATTTGTTTCTTCCGGTAACCCTTGGTAAAGACTTCGTGACGGGCTGACATTAAACCAAAGCCTAAATAGGAATGAATAAACTTATTAATTTCTTTATTCAAACTAATTTTCACTTCGTGCATATATTTTTCAGCCCTACAGCGCAGCCTACAATGAATGCGAAATCATTTTTACAAAGGCAAAAAAAAAAAACAAAAAAGCAAAAGTATTTGTGAACAGCGACCACGATGCCGGGAGGGAAAGGAGGGACAAAGGCCAGAGTCATAAGTTTGTGTGTTTATTGTTTACTAACAAACTAATTGAAAGGTGACAAAATCTTCAAGCATCTCGCTGCATTGCTTAGGCAATGCATATGCTTATGTCAATTTGCTTGTTTAAGCCACACAAGTATAACAAAGAGGAATCAAAAGTTCTTCGAAGGCACGTTTCATAAAAATTGATCCTTCAAAACAAAACGTACTGAATGGTAACGATGTGCAAAAATTATGCAAAAGATGTGATAAACGTTTGGATACAAGTTTAAAGAATTTCATGCGTTGCTTAACTATAAACAGAAGAAAAGGTAAACTCACGAACTGATGTAAAACAACAGTTCATACCATAAAAACTATATACTTAGACAGCGTTAGTTAATTGCCAGATATCTGACTGAATTGAACGAGTGAAAAATAGTATTTAACTGTTTGAAGGATCAACAAGTTTCAGATAGATATATATAAGGAGCGCGTATCCCCGTTATGGTTACAGATACTCGGCCTGATAGTGTAAATCTTGCGCCCACTCCTTGGCAAGAACGCTGCAGACTTAGTCTACCAATAATACGCTATAAACCAACTCAAGCATTGAATAGCATTGCCGTTTAATGAAAACAAAAAATAACTGAAATCATGGTACAAAATATAGATTAAGTTACTTTGATAACATAGACTAGAAAAGTACATTAAATTTCACGCTCGTTTAGTTTATTTAAAAGAGAAGGGCAACTCTTTGAATAATCCTTCATCCGTTGTTAAGAAAATAGATTTTTAGTCCACAAATTTTCTATGCCGTAGAAATAAGAATAGTTTCATGAGTTGTTTTTGTAATGGGGCTGAAATATATCTGTTGTTTATTTGCTGACTTTCAGAAGAAGAAGAAGAGCCTATAATCATTTTACGCATTTTTTGTTTACAAAAGCTTTTTCTTTTTGAGGGAAGATATAAGAAAATTTTCCAAGCCTATAATACGATATAGCAGAAAGTGTTATTATAACAACAATAAAATAGTAATAAAAGGAAAAACGATGCATGAAGCATGCTGGGCGTTTGTACTGTAATCAAAAAGATTCCAAGGACAGTGAAACTTCTAAAAATGTTACGACAAGTTTTACATCCAAATAAGGTATTTTACATGAAACGCGTCGTGTGTATTTTAGGTTCTTTTTTTAATTAGGTTCTTTATCGTCCATTTTAAATTCAGGTTGCAATAAATGGTACAAAATATATTAATATTAAGTTACTTTGATAACATAGACTAGAAAAGTACATTAAAATGTATAGCATCCGACCAAAAAACATTTCTCATTGATTGAAAAGTATAATTTTATTATTATTTATTATTATTATGTGGAGCTTGCAAAATTATACAAGAGAAACTTTGGTCCATTCTCTGAAGATAATTTGCATACTTTTGTGTACAACTACCATACTACTTTCGAAATGTAAACAATGTCACATGCAAGGCAAATGTAAACAAGGATCATGAAATATTTTTACAACGCAAAAAAAAGATAAATGGAAAAGTCTTAGAAAGAAAAGCACCTTAGCTACAATGTGCTGTGAGTGTTTCTCCTATCAAAAAAAAACAAAAAAGCATTCGAGATACAATCAACCAAATTGGTGTTGTTTTTTCAAAACTATAAATAAATATTGGCTTTTTTCTTATATTTAAGTTGGCAACACCGTATGATAATCAACAATTATTATATAAGGCAATGTTCAGAGTTGCTCGTACAAGAGAAAGCATCTATAAGTGGAGAGCGAAATAAAATCCAATGAGAATTATTTTACTTTACGAACGGTTGAAATAAACCAAAAAAATTTTAAATGATTAAATTTTAAACTGCATTCACATTTCTTCCCTAAACAAATTGATTGTAATTGCCTATAGCCCATGGCCTAATTTTTTTGTCTTTACTCCCATTCTTATATCTTTTCATTCGAATTGCAGATTCCGGTAGCCCCTCTAAATGAGATGAAAATTGCGACAAGTGTCTTTTGAATAATATCATATAATGAGAGGTCCCCGTTAATCCAAATCTAAATTACACAAGACAGTATCGTAAAAGCGGAACCTCCATAAGATATAATTTGTATTGATAAAAACTTGGACTGTAAAACATTAGAAGTAACGTCTGGATAATTCAAACAAAATTTTATAGTCAGCTAGAGTACTGAGTGCAAAACTAGATACCATGAAAGTTCATAGCCTCTTTTTTGTTGATAAACGAACAATAATAAATATTAACATTAGATTTAAAACTATAAAAAAAACGAAGAAAAAACCACACCTTAATGGCTCAAAAATGTAAGAAAATCTACATTAATGTCGAAAGTAGAAAATTTTTGAGAAAGAATGAATTAAATTGAGAAAGCATCGTCCACTATTGCATATACGCATAAAAGTAGGAAACATGTATAAATAATATTTCTATATATATGTTTTTGTGCTTATGTTGGTGCAAGAGGCATATGCAAATGCGTATGCAGCTTTCGTATTCAAAGTACATACATTACAATACATTATATTATATTTTAAATATACAACCTACGACATAATTTGGTTCATCCAATGAAAAAGAAAAAGATTGATTCTCAACCCTTATGCTATCTTAACCTATCTTATAGCAATTGAAGCGTCTTGTAATCGCAATCGTAACAATGTATTTCATAAGGAAGGCACAGAATAATTTTCAGCATTTGGCCGTTAGTTTCCATTTCTTTTGGACACAACCTGCGTGCAATAACAATAATTGATATATTTGTGCATCTATTACACATCCTCCATTCTACATACTATATAGCCCACATACATGCATTCATACTTTGCTATATCCAAAAAAAAACGCAATTAATATGGCGGCACACACGCTTGTTCTTGTAATGCAACCAATATGGTGCTCACTATAAATAACGCACGCGTACAATAAATATACGTTATCTGGCAGATTTGTGCAGAGGCTGGAAATTGCTAACTTATTTCAAAAGAATTGTAGACCTATAATCAAGGTGGTGCAAATGTATAACACAGTTAGCTTATAGCCTTCCACGCTCCAAGCCCTTCCATTTGATACTCATATCGGTAGTATTATTGCGAAAAGAAATTGTTAATCCGTCAGCCCAGGTGGTGTTCACTATACTTATTCACTTATTCACTCACTCACTCATTCACACATTCAGTCATTTCTTCATTCATCTATTTATTTGCGCACTTCATTATGTTAACTTGCAAACGGAAAAGGAAGACACCAACGAGATTCCCACGGAAACTATGTGGGTCTCCTTAGCAAAAAATTAAATATACGCAATTGTAAATAACAAATAAATGCACTTACCGTCAATGCTCATATATATTACTTGAAATTATACTTTTTTATACTTAATCTATAAATTTTTATTTGTTTAAATTATTTATATTTATTCATTATTTTATTATCAAATTCCTTACACTTATTTAACTTATTAAATGATACATATCTTAATAAACTTTTCTAATACATTCAATTTTTTTTACAATTTTATAATTTTTTGCTTTTCTTTTAAATTTAATATTATATAAATTTTTGACCTTCTTCTTTTAATTTTTAAACCGTTTAATTTTTAAACTGTTTAATTTTTTTTCGCAATTTTTCACTTCGTCAAGCTTCTTTTTGCACTTGATTGGATGGTTTTGATTTTTCGCTAAAAGCCGTTAGCTGCTTTTTTCCTTTACATGGTTTACAAAAAAAAGTACCATGTGTTGTAAATAGAGGAGAGAACAGAGTTGCTTTCAATAAGTGGTGGAAAAAAACCAAAACAATTCTATTAAACCTAACCAATTGTGCTAAACGAGAATTTTTAAGCGGAATGATGTTTCAAAAGAAGTTCTTACAGTGTTCAAAAAGCCTTCATCAGGTGGCAATTATTCTGCCGCGGATTTGGCCGGTAACGGCGACAAATGCTCGAGTAGTTTTAAAAGGAAAGGTGGGTATTAAAATGAACAATGCCGATAAATTTGCGGCTCATATGTGTAGATAATAAACAATAGTAATTCTTAATAAAATATGATTGAACGTAAAAAAAAATATATACATTTGTTATGCATTAAAAAGATAATTGAATATTATATTGTAAAACGAGATCATATTTTATCTGAATACAGAACCACAGCGGTTTTACTCGTAGTATTACAAGCTTGATCGTAGCGAGAATTAGCCCAATAAGAATTTTTTTCTTCAAATTCAATTCAGATTCTGAAGGATCATTGGACCAATAAATTCTTTGATCGCAGAGATCAAGTTCCAAGGAACACAAAATGTTGTTCGAAATCACTGACCGCTGACATCTTGTTACAAACAGTTTGGAGGATGAACTGAGAGAAGCTTTGGGAATAACAGGTACACTTTTAACGACGGCATTAAATTTTTTCTTTGTCAGAATCTTATTAGCAATTTCATTATCATCCTTGGTCAACACGACGGACGAGTTCCAATCGAGGAAAATTCTCACCGTAGGAATTATCGTCGAGACATTCAAAATGGTTTGAAGAAAACTTGTCTTTCACTTCTTTGTAGGAAAGATTTTTAATGGCCATAATCTTGTTGATATTTAATTCCCGCTCTCTGTTCGGGCAAGACTTGTTTAAGAGTTTTGTGTTCACCTGAACCACTCGACAGACACCTCATCATTTCGCTGTTTTCGGTACAACTAGGAGACTTACTACAATCCAGACACATGCTCTCCTTAATCTCACAAAAATTCGACAAATGCGCATATCGGCCACACTTAAAGCACTACTTTGAGGGGTGCGAAGTACTCCATGGGAAGGTTGCAAAAAGCGAACATGATCAATTCCGGAAGGGCGTTCTATTTGAAACCAATTTTAATACTCGTTGTAGGAATAAAATCGTCCGTCAGGATGTCAGGATTTCTTCTTCGAACCCTAACAGCAGACTTAATGGAATCGTCGGACTCTGCTTGTTCAATGAGCTCATTTACATCACACTCATTACAATAGAGACATTGCGAGAGAATAACTCCGAATTTTTCCGTGAGAGATCTCGGAATATACGCTTTTATATATATTTTTTGCAATTTGGCTCTACCCTTGCTAATCACCTTTAATTCTTTTAAACCGTTAATGTTGGAACATTTGAGATAATCATAAAAGAAAAGATGTGAATTGATGTTCGTACGCAAGCCTTTCAACAAAAACGAAGGAATTACATTGCGAAATACAGTCATACAAATTAATTTCATCACTTGGAATGGCTTCGGAAATGAACTCAGAGGACTTATTAACTATATGGTTACTGAACATTGTTGAACCATTAGCTTTAGCTCCTTCTTTGGCAGATAAATCAACTTCATCCCCAACCATCCTCGACCTCTTATTATTCCCAGTGGAATTAATATTAAAATCAGCAAAATCATCTCTACCTACGGTAATCAGATCAGACCCTGTCTCCATAGGGAGACAGGCTGATGTTATTTTAACTGTTATCCCGGGGAACACTTGCCAAAAAATCCAGACGAAGAAAGAATTGAATATATATATTTTTAAAAAGGAGTTTACAGAATTGCAAACAAAAGAATAATTTTCCCCTCGAAAACGAACTCACTAAAGATTTACATCAATTAAATTTTTTTTTTTTTGTTTCTTTTTTAACAAATTCTTTTTTTTAACTTTT
>NW_024006098.1:0-13681 GCF_014805625.2 Glossina fuscipes | reverse complement strand
TTTTTTTTTTTGGATTCATAGTAGAATCAAAAATTCGTGTAAAACGAGTGTATTACTCTCATTGGCAAATCGCGTAAAAAAAGAGTTGGATGTACCTGTCATCGAGAACAAAAGTTGAATCTATGGACAACCATTACATTTCAAACCTAACACTTTACGAACAACATTAAAACATTAGGACTAGAGAGGATTGCCGCATAGCCGAGTAGATAAAGAATGGCGACCACTAAGTCAGTGTTTGCGGGTTCAAACGTCAATGCGTTTAAACTATACTTGGTCATGACTACAGTGAGTTCTCAGTCGGTAAAGGTGTAACAATTACCGCTTGGGCGCACAACTGCTAGGCTGCGATCACTCCCTTTCTTTTGCTCTCTTTCACCACCTTTTGATGACCATCGTCAAGATAAACTTATTAAGGGTATCCACCTGAGTGATTGGTCATAATAAAAAAATAAAAAAACTAACTTCTCTAGAGTAAGTTAAAAAAAAAACGAAAAAAGTAACATACATTAGTAATTCCACTGAAAATCTTACTTTGTACATTGTAGGCCGAATGTCACAAAGAGAAGAAGAAAGAAATGTAAACAAGAAAACAAATTTAACGAAGCTGCAAAAGATTTTACAAAATTTCCTTAAATACACATTACGTTACATACATTAACATCTACAGGGAATGTTTTTTTTTTTTTTTTTTGAAGTAAATATTATATATGCCAAAAATCTGTGCATGTTCTGCTTAATAGGGAGCTCTAGGCGAATTTTACATATCTAAACGTTTGAAGTGCAAGGTATGCCTTAAGACGTGCAAAGCTTTTCCTTTTGTTTTTCATTAATTTTTTTTTTTTATTTTGTTTTTTCTTTTATTTATTTATTTTTTGTTTTTTTTGTTTTTTCGTTTTTTTTTTTTTTTTTTTTTTTTTGATTACCCATCAATTTTAGCACTTAACTAATTGCATGCACAAAGCCTCAACAGAAATGTGCAAATTAATTTCACTTCTATACAAAGTAAACTTTTATCACAACTCACGACATCAGGAATGCTGAACTTACTAACTAACCATTAGCAACAACAGCAACAACAACAACATCTGCAACAACCGCAATAACACAATAGAACCCTTAAAAAGAAAAAAAAATAATACTTACACTTGAGAAAGATTTCATCACAAATTCTAAAACAAATACAATAAATTCCTTTTTATTACCACATTTATAAATATTTAGATGAAAAAACCTAACTATGCTCAGACAGTATTATGGTGTACGCCGAAATTATTTGCCAGTGATTTTAGTGACGCTTTTATGATATGTTTTTCGATGAAAAAGAAAGCAAAAAAAAAAATGTTATGGAGCAGCATTTAATGGTTTGAAAATAAATGCAAATGTGTTCAAGCCTTTTGCTTACAGCTGTCATGGGTGTTATCTATTTAAAATACACTGATACGCTGCAAAAAATTTGTACCATAGAAAATTTTCTCAAATATCAAAATGTTGATAGTTTAATAAAAATTAAACAAAAATATATTTATTTTTTTTTTCAAGGTAAGGCAGGCTTTATAATTAAATTTAAATATTTTTGTCCGAAAATATCATATACATTTCCAATTTGTATTAATTAAAACATTACTTCTCGCGCAATAGTTATATATGTCGAGAAAAGGAAAAAAAAACACGACCTCATCTTTTTTCTGTCCGAAAATATCATTTACATTTTCAACCTTTAATAATTAAAACATTGCTTTTCGTGAAATTGTTGCAAATATCGAATAAAAGAAAAAAGTCGACTCTGGATTTTTTTTGTCCGAAAATATCATATACATTTCCAATATGTATTAATTAAAATATTACCTTTCGCGCAATAGTTATATATGTCGAGAAAAGGACCAAAAAAACACGATCTCATTTTTTTCCTGTCCGAAAATATCATTTACATTTCCAAATTTTTTTAAATTAAACCCGTTTTCTATTCATGAAATAGTTATCAATGTCAAGTGAAAGAAAAACAAACACACAAATAATTTAAGGTTGACACTAAAACTGTTGTAGAAGATTATAAGGACTTGTATTCGCAACCATAATTATATTTACATCTGCACTGCAATATTTCGCACCTTAAACTCGAATAATTAATTTGGTACACTGTTACTTTTTTGTAAGTTTCTTCCGCCAAGTCAGATAAATTTTGATGGAAATTCGTATCTTTTTACCCAATATGGTGTATGTATCACTTATTTGCCTTTGAAATGCGCAAAATTGCTTGTTTATATTAAGCGCGCATTTCGTGAAAAAAAAAAAATCAGAAAAAGCAAGATAGCGACGTCCAAACATTTTCTTCGCGAAATGTAAACAGTATTCTGCTTGTACTTGTGCTAAGAATATTTTTTCGAGTGTTCCTTCGTACAGTATAGATACTTATGTTATGTAGCAAATCTACAATCACCACACGGATGTGTTGTTTTTATCACACTGGCATAACATGTAGCGCAAAAAAAAAAAGAAGTAGTTTTATGCAAATTCATCGGACAAATCATAAATATTCATGCATTTGATCTCTAATGGATACCAATTTCCTGCCACATATATAGACAACGTACATGCATTTACCATAGCGTAACAGTTCGGACATGTTCATCATTATCATTACCGTCATCATCGTCGTCATTATCGTCATCATCGCTGTCGCTGCTATCAGAGCTCTAGTTGTTTAACGCTTTCATGGAAAATTTATCATCATTTCGAGAGAAAAAAAAAAAAAAAAAAAAAGGCAAGAAACGAGTTAGCTGAACATCACATCACATCGCATCACATCACAAAGTGTCAATAATCGTTGTACACATATGATGGAAGAAAATCAACTCATAGCCGGAATCCATGTGGATAATAGTTTCGTAGGCAAAAACAATAACAACAACACCAACAACACCAAAACACCAACAGCACATAACTTAAGATCACAATGCTATAAGAAGCCAAATGAAATTTACATACAAACATACTATTTTGTAGTAATAAATGGCTTGACTGACTGTTGCTCTTCTAACGAATAATTATTTCCCACTTGCCCTTGCCCTGATATAATGGTTAGATTGGCAGACTTCCAATATAATAGAAAAGTTTTTACATTTTATTATTATTTTCTTTCATTTTTCTCTTTTTTTTTTTGCTTTCCTTTTATGAAAATATACAAAAAAATACTTGGGGCTATTTTTTCAAGTATATATTTGCAATATATTTTTTTTTTTCTTCTCGTTATAAAGATTATGAAAAGTTTTCTCTTTGTTTTATTCAAACTTTTCGTCCAGCCATAGTTTACTTAGTTTAGGGATGAAGAATTAAATGCAAAGAAAAAAAAAAAAAAGCAACGATAAAGAAAACACAACTTGTTTCTATTCATGGAAATTCTTTCAAAAAAACAAAATGAATTTATTGCTTTTTTTTTTAATTCATTTTTCTTCTTAATTAGCTAATGAAGAGAGCTAAGGGATAAACTAATGATTTTAAGGAAATTTCACTATGCAAAGCCACGATTGCAGTAAAAAAAATTCTTCATCTAGGCATAAAGCGTGCATGATGATGGATGGAAAGTAATGATGGAATTTGTGATGGAAAATGCAATGATGAAGGAAAGTAGTGATGGAAAGCATGGAATGGGTTAAGTAGTTGACTATGAATATATAATCAAACCATAACGTGCATCGTTAATTTTAATAACGAAATCAACTGTTTCGTCATTTTTATACCCAAAGCCAGGGAAAAAAATACTTTATCATTGTCTTGTCTTTCTTTTGCCAAAGAAACCTATTCGTCCATTGATTGTGACAGATACTCGAACATTCCCAAATATATTATGGAGTAATATTTGAAAGCACAATAACAATTTCAACTCGGCGTTCTATTCAATTAATACAGACTTCTATTTAGTTAGAGAAAAAGGTGTTCTCGAAAGGACAGGCTTCCGCAAAGTGTAACCAAGAAAAGCATTTGACTGAATTAGTAATTATTGGGGAAATACTGTCAAGTAGACTTTTTTTACTACTTCCTTGGTAGATCCCTAAAGTTGCTTTTTAACACATCTCAACCTAACGACCTTCAAGTCAGATGAGGATGCTCTCAAGACAAGTTATTTAGGACGTATTCTATTTTACTCACACATTGTTGGTTTTCTATTCAGTATTAAAACATCCCATACCGTCATATAAACTGATGATGTTATTCGTCTCCTTTAACGCAGAATCTCATCCATAGTTGCTTCAATGCTGTGACATTAAATGATTTTAAATGTAAAATTTTCAAAATGAAATTCTTTCACAGCAAAATGCTCCACAAATTCGACGAAGCTGGGAAGTGTGGTTTTCATCCTTGATCAAAACGCTTTATGTAACCACAAATTTCCCTTCAACTTGGACATTGAAAAATGCTTAACTAATGCTATGCTTTATTGAACTTCGATGACATATACATACTAAAAAAAAAAAACAAAAAAAAAAGGATTACATGAACTTGCGAGGACATCTACTCGAACATATATATCTATTTTATTGTCACTTTTTTATAAATACGCTGTTAAAGCGTTACTTACGCTAGCTGGGGGTCCACCCGCTGCCGTACGAAAAACAGGATATTATTTAAATCCTAAATTTACGTAGAGCAAACTAAGGTTTGTCCTTCGGACTCACCGAACTTTATTATATATAAACTTTAATGTTCCTATCCGTCCTTCAATGAACTTTTTTTTTATAAAACGTAGCCAATGTAAAATCAGTTATGAACTCTTCAGCGCATTCAAGATTTTCAAGACTTAAATCTACTCTTCTTGCACCCATCACCGAAGCATGAGACGTATATTGCGTTTGTCAAAACGTTTGCATCGCCTAGAAGAAACCATCGCAGACCGCGCAAAGCGTATTCAACCGATCTAAGCCTGTCTTTCCGTCCGTCCTTGTGATGCCTGTCCATGTAAATATGTATTCAAGCTATAGTTCGCAATTTTTGACATATTTTGATTAAAAATTTGATACGGTGACGTGTTTTGACGCAAGGACGAAAATGGTAATGTAAATGGTTCGGAATGGTCCGCTTTTTCGACTATTCCCCATATAACGCCCTTTTCTGAAAAGTCGTTATGTAAAAAAAATTGCAGGTTTCAAAATTTGTCGACAAAAGTGGCTAAGTAGTAGTATTTTGGCATTCTAAATCGGTATCAAAAGTTTGGACCGGCTAAATCGATGACTTTTCATGCAAACTCACATTATTGAATGTGGAATTTTCATAGCAGTACGTTATCAAAGACTATCAAATATTTTCTGATTTCTGTTGTGAACATAAAACCTTTGCGTAATTATAAAAAATTGAAAAGAGAGTGAAAGAGTCTTTGTCTAAATTCGAACAAAGAAGAATGTTGACGATAAGATCTTAAATGTGCTAAAATTTCGGATTTAATGTTCCGATTTACAGCCCAGGCGGACTCATATTTATAGGCACATCACTAATTCGATTTATATAATCTGAGTTTAGTTTATAAAGAACAACCCAGCCCAGTGTTAGGCGGCTATAGTATCATAAAAAAAAAAAAAATTGCTTATCAAGTAAATATTCCCCAAAAAAAATTTTATAAATAAAATTAATATTATTTGACACTTTATCATTGTGTTATCCTTCCCTGCCTGCTCAGTATAAATGATTACAAAAGTTCTATGACCACATCGTACATAATCTATAAC
This sequence comes from Glossina fuscipes, assembly GCF_014805625.2. NCBI lineage: Eukaryota > Metazoa > Arthropoda > Insecta > Diptera > Glossinidae > Glossina > Glossina fuscipes. Next base: position 7,961 of record NW_024006098.1, on the reverse strand, counting down.
CTAAACTAAATTGGAAAAATATGCAAATGTTTTTAAACTTTTCACATAATTTATCAATTTGTAGAAAGAAAAAAATAATAACCAAAAGAAAAAAAAAAATGTTTATATAAGCGTAAGAGTAGCCACAAGTACTACGTTATGCATTTATTTTTTCTTCTAACAAAAACAAAAAAAAAAAAAAAAATGCTACAGAAAATTATCAACCAAACGCATCTTAGCGAAAATGTAAAAATGACCTCAAAAAAAAAAAAAAAAAAATTTGGAAAAAAAAATAAAAATGAAACCTTAGACAAACGTGTGGAGAAAAAAATACCATTTAGCTGAAACTAATAGGCACCAGCAATAACTGCTATAAAAATTAGGCAGTTACAAGCTAGACTTGGTTGAAGTTAAATTTTTCAAGTCTTTGAAGGTAGTTAGGCAGACAGGCAAGCAAGCAAGCAAGCAAACAACTAACCAAGAGGCCGGCAACATGCGCCTATAAAGAAATGAGTTAACAAAAATCGATTGAATACCATTATAGGAGAACAAAACGGTCAAAAACGTGTACAACACAAACACATACATATACTTGAAAGTATAATAATAATATACAGCATACACGTACAATATAAAATGGTAACGTAAAAAACATTTGGGCTTTGTGTAGCAATACTAACAGCAGCCGGGCTGCCTGTTACAGTCAACATCGGCAACAAATTTCACATCAGATTACAAATATCCTAAAGGTGTCTAGGTAAACACAATTGCCAACTTTTCTACTATTTTTCTTTTATTTTTTTTTTTAATTTTTTTTTTTTTTTTTTTTTTTTTTTTGTGGCCGTCTGTAGCCTCAATATGATGATCATCACATGATGATGCAGTTATGCATACATTTGTAAAATCAAAGGCCACAAAATGAGGCACACAGACAGTCAGTCAAGCAAACCGATAGTCGAAAATGACAACACTGCTGGCAGAAACTTACTACATTTCAATATGACAATCAGGAAAGAGAGTGATGGGGAGAGAGGGGGAAGGTATAAAGCAACGTACAAGGAGAGAATAAAGAGTGTTTTTTCAAATTGCTTTCTTTGACATAATTTGAATAGTTTGAAGATTAGGCAGAAAATTTATAAGAAAAAAAGAAAATATACGAAAGTATGTTATCCATAAAAACTTCTCAATTCGTAATGCTCTAATATATTACATTATAAAAAGTTGATGTCAAGCACAGCATGTCAAAAGTTCAAGAAATTATCCAAATGACAACCTAACCTGCGCACCCACAATAAAAAGAAGTGAAAAAAAAAAATAAAATCAATTTTCCACAGCCGTCATGCAGCAGAAACTCTTTGAACCTATACGACAATGAACAGACAAAATTGCCATTCTCTTGCATTGCAATTCTTCTAAAGTAAAATTCTGTTAACGTAAGAGAATAATCTAATATATATATGTATGTCGTCTCATCAAAGCTAAAATTCATTCATTTGGTCTTTAATTTTTAATTTTTTTTAAAAATATTTGTGCAAAGTGCTTTGCTGTCCTTACCTCATCACAGCATTACGTTATATAGGAACCATCATATTTATCTACCTCAACACTCCCTACTTTGTTGTCTATAACTCTAATTGGATAAATTTTCCGTTTTTATACTATCAAAAAAAAAAAAAAAAAAAAAAAAAAAAAAGAGAAGAAACATAAAAATAAAGAAAAGAAAAAGACATTTTCAACATTTATCTATTTGCACCAGTTGATGGCAATGACAGTGTAAGCACAAAACTAACAAACTTCTTTTATGCTAATTTTCACAAATTCACTAACGGTGACATTGAAAAAACTCTTAGAAGAAATTTTCTCAAAGAAAAAAAGAAAAAACACGAATAATTCTTGAAAGAAATTCATAATAAGAACGACGAAGAACACTAAGGGCGTGAGGTTACATTTAAATTTAACTAGCAAAGACACAAACCTGAAATGTTAACCGAGCTCTGTTAAGCCGTTAACATAGCTTTGTTAAATAGAGTCTCAAAGAGATTTAAAGAAAAATTTAATTAAAGTAGAACTTTTTCAGGTTTTTTTTAGATATCATAAAAAACAACAGGACTTTATCCTAATTAAAACTTATATATAAAAAGATCTTTCTATTATGTCAAATGCAAGGCTAACAAAGTGAAAGTTTAACCACTGTGACCAATCCAAGTGTGGTAGGCAAACAAAACTCATATCATGTGATCGTGTCACTTTGATCAATAAGCATTCCAACTATATTCTATAGTTATGAGCACTCCGGGGAAAGATATTTTTTGGCACTTTGAAAATGTGACTTTTCAAAGTTTGCTAAGTTATGAGTAAATAGAAGACATTTTCAAAGTGTCAAAATAAATTTTTCCCCGGACTGCAAAAAGACCTTTTTATACTAAGTTTTAATTAATTAAGATAAAGTCGTATTTTGCTTATAATATCTAAAAAAAATCCTGAAAAAGTTCTCTTTTAATTAAATTTTGCTTTAAATCTCTCCGAGGCTCCATTTAACAATGCTCTGTTAACGCCTTAACAGACCTATGTTAACTGTTTTGGTTTGCGTCTTTGCTAGTTAAATATAGCTTTACATCCTTAAGAACATTACATTAGATCAAGGCCGACCGCTAAATACCGTACACCACACTGTCCACATATTAAAACTTCGACTTTTCTACTCTACAGAGAATAAATTTTTTTAAAAATTCTTATTAGGGTAGGACACAAAATTTAGGCCAAGATGGTCCAAGCTGCCCGTCTTGTATTGAAATAAATTTAAATAAATACGAAATACTTCCCAATTTAGAGCACTACGTATCAAAACATATGTACTAACTTATATTTCTATATGGAGCTCGTTCGTTAAGTAATTAGTGACGATTAATTTAAAGGCTCTGGAGAGAGTGTCTTAAATATGTTCGTTAATTGAATTTGTATTTACGCAGTTATTATCTCATATTCTCTATTAAAGCATTGTGGAAAAATATTGCAATTTTACATATAACTTTTGCTATAAATGATAAATTATCGACAGAACTATTTAAAAATCGCCATAGAGACAGACGTGGACTTAGAATCTTATCCAGAACAGATCTGCTGTGTCGAGTACATTGCCTAGAGTACTCTAAGATATAAAAAAGCTTTGCTCTAGATATCAAAGGAAACCCTTTGATGACAAAATATTTGTTCAAAAAATCTTTCTAAAATCTTTCCAACTTACCTTATCATCATATAACTTGACTTGATTTGGTTTCATGTCGCTTTAAATTTAGTTTGATGCAAGATGTTTAACAAAATATTCGTACACTTAAATTTAACGACATTAATTCATTAAACATTATAATGGATGAATATCCTTAAATTAAATTCTCTCATTTAAAAATGTTTCACTTTTTGCGTGCTTCAAGATGCTTTGTTCAAACAAAGATTTAAATTTGTTTTAATCGTTCCATTCGTTTTCAGTGTTGATTAGCAAAATAATCTCCTACCTGTCTCTTTTCTCTCCCTTTTTCTCATTTTCTTATATAATTCATTTGATAGCGCAATCATCGCAAACACTTCGCAGACATTAAATTCTTTCACTTAAAATGTTTCACTTTTGCTAAGCATCAACATGTGTGCACGAAGGTTTGAATTTGTTTTAATCGAACTCATCACTGTTGATTACCAAAATAATCTTCTACCTGTCTCTCTTTCTCTCTCCTTTTCTCATTCTTTTATACAATTTATTTGACAGTGTAATAATCGCAGGCACATTGGCGCTATATAACTATAATTATATTAAAACATTTGTTGGCTACTAAATCAACTTGAATAATTAAATTAAACGTCAAGTAAAATATAACAGATAGAACAAGAGTCCAATAATTTTCAAAAGTTTTTTGCTTTTTCCTTTCACAAAGAAAAACTAAGTTTGATTTGGAGAGAAGGCAAAGTGAAGAGAGTCAAAAGTTTTGCAACAATTTTTTTACTCCTCAGTGCAAATATTTCGTATTAGATTTTTCCTCAAAACAATCTAAGCAATTATTTATATTAATATCAAATTCTATACTTGAAGTCTTATTAAAAGAGTTGACTTTGAAAATTGTGAGAGTTTAATTAATTAAAATTCGCGGGGAAGCTTATTTTACACGCTTTCGGCGCAAAAATACCGGAAAACTGATCTGATAAGGATAAACTAGTGCAAGTAATTAAACAACAATCGTTATCGATAACAATATAGAGAAGAAATGTTGTAAAAGCGTAGACATTAACTTTGTTCAAATTTGTCACACAATATTTAATTTTAATAACGACTTGATTAATTAATTATAATTTAAAATAATGTTTACATATCGTAAATTGTTTTAGAAAAATAACTTTTTAAAGTTTCTCTGTTTATTATAATTTTCTGTAAGTTCTTCGTTTTAATATAAAACCTTTCAAAGTTCATTCGAACTTTATGTATACATGTGCGTAAACGTTGATTTGTTCATTAATTAAAAACGATTGAACTGATTGATTCAATTTTTTTTTTTTTTTTTTTTTTTTTTTTAAAGCAAGAACAATAGGCTTACAATTCCATGCAGTAAATGTTAATTAAAAGCTATTAGTTTTAATGAATTTCTACTTTATTTGTTTTTTTTTTTTGTTATTTTTTAATCAAATATGCATATGAATCCTTTTTTACAGCTCTTACCTTTACCGCCGAACCCCAAGACACAGTTGTACCGGAAGGTCATTCTGCTCTACTGCAATGCGTCGGCATAGCACAATTTGGTAAAAAGAAAGTCTTACCACATATACGATGGCGTGGTCCCGATGGCCAAGATTTGGGTATCGTAGGCGACACTTTTCGGAATCAATTAAAAAACGGTTCTCTGTACATCAGCTCGGTGGAAGAGAACCGAGGATTAACGGGGTCTTATCAGTGCCTACTGTCAGTAGAAGGTATTGGCACTATAGTCAGCAGACCAGCTATTATATCGATAGCGCGTTTACCTGATTTAAATCAAGATTTCATTGAAACTTATTTACTGCCAGGCCAAACGGCCTATTTCCGTTGCATGATTGGTCAGTTGCAAAGCGGTATTAAGCATTCAGTGCAATGGTTTAAAGATGAGTTGCCATTACAAGTGGATAAGCTGCGTATGGTTATACTTCCGAATGGTGCTTTAGAAATTGATGAAGTAAAATATGGCGATCGTGGTGTTTACCAATGCAATGTCACTTCAGGCGGAGTGTCACGTTTAAGTAGTAAAACACATTTAAATATAAAAAAACTCAACGATGCTAGTGAAAGTCCGGTTGCTCCCTCATTTCTCGTTGGCCCTTCGCCTCAAACCGTGAAAGAAGGTGATGTGGTTACCTTGGATTGCGTAGCCAACGGAATCCCTAAACCTCAAATCAAATGGTTGCGCAATGGTGAAGAATTAGATTTAAATGATTTAGATTCGCGTTTTTCGATCATAGGAACCGGTTCGCTACAAATATCTTCAGCCGAAGATATTGATTCGGGTAATTATCAATGCCGCGCCAGCAATACCGTCGATTCATTAGATGCCCAAGCCACTGTACAGGTGCAGGTACCTCCTAAATTTATACAGAGTCCACGCGATAAAAGTGCCTACGAAAAAGAAGAGTTAGAATTAGAGTGCGCAATACGAGGAAAACCGAAACCTATAATTAGATGGTTAAAGAATGGCGATGCGATTACACCGAACGATTACATGCAAATGGTCGGCGGTCACAATTTAAGAATATTAGGCCTTTTACAATCGGATGCTGGTATGTTTCAATGTGTCGGCATTAATCCAGCCGGTAGTGTGCAAGCAGCTGCACGTTTAAGAATTATACAACCAGGTGAGTTGAAATATATTTTATAGTGACTCACTTATTTACTGTAGATTTCAATCAGTTAGAAACTTTGCGAAACTTGTTAAAACATATAAAAATATATCTAAACGCTTATGAAGATTGTAGTCCTGTATCCCTTCCAAGTCATTAGCCTTTTAAATCCCACATCCAATCTAAACTTTAGAATTTTTTCTTTTATGTTACAAGAAAGCTTTGACAACTTGCAACCCTGACGTTCAAATATGTATATCGCTAAACTAAAAAATTTGTAAATAGACATCAGTGTTTAATAATACTTAAAAAAAAAAAAAAAATGATTAAAATTTAAAAATGTAGTAATCAAAATATTTATTTCAATATTAATTCATCATAAAAGCTTTTGTTATTTCTTCTTAGCATGAATATAGAAAATCTACTACTAATTTTTAAAGAAAAATTATTGATTTCTCTTGTCAATATAGTTCATACTAGACTATCCATCAGAAATCTCGTAGAGTGTATATTAGATTCTTAAATGAGCGAGAAAATATCTCCGCTTAAGACGTTTGTCTGCGTAAGAGATCCTTCAAGTTTTAAAAATGCGCCAAGAAAGTTCAACTTGAGTTCTTGCGTTCGTTCACTTTTGAAAATGAGAGACGCCAGATCTTTCGGTCAATAACAAATGCTCGCAAGTTGGAAATTATTGATTCCGAAATGTAAATATTATGGGCGATTGGCGCCGTTGTTAAATGTTTACTTAATGTTATATTTTGTATTAATTTTTTATTTTCTTTTTTAATAATTTTTTTAAATTTAATTTCTTTTCTTTTTCATTTCTTTTTTCATTTCTTTCCAATATGTAACATAATTTATTGCTCCTCTGCACAATCATTTTCCGTTTTCCTCCATTTTCCATACCATTAAACCAATCATTCACACAAAAACCCCATCATAAGGCAAATTATTAAAAATGAAAAATTCCCGTAAATCTCAATCGCAAACAATGAAATCATTGCAAACTGAAAAAGAGAAAAATCGTAAATTTAATAAATTCCAACAAAGTGCATTACGTACTAAATCTGGTAGTGCCAGTGGTGGTGATAGTGTTAGTGGCAATTCTATGGAATCCACACGAAACATTTCAAAAAGTGCTTTAGACAGTTTACTCTCACAAAAGGGTAATAAAAAATTTCCCAAAATTTCCGAGCAACCATTAAATGATCGCGATTACGAGGCATTTAATGGCGACAGTAACGACGACTTAGAAGACAATGATGATGATTTATTACCCATTAGTATACATGATTATGATAAGTCATTGCAAAACGATAATAAAAGCAATAATAATGACGATTACGATGATAATGATGATAATGATGATATTGACGACGACGATGACGATGATACTGGGACAAATCAGGAATACATTATTGCGTATAAACATGGTGATGATCCAAATAAAATTTTAAATTCTTGGTCAAATAAAAAGAAATTAACAAACTACAACAACGATGACAATTATCCTGCTTCTTCACCTATTTCCAATTTACCACAACAAACCTCCTCCTATTCATCTATAGATTTAGAGCATCTTGAGAATTCTGGCATTGATGCTGGCACTAATGTTGATAGTAGCACCGCCACAAAGTCGTCCACAAAGGCTAATGCAGCGCTAATGAATCGCTTACCAGGACCACCCAGAAATCTAGCCGCGCAAATTATTAAACCACGATTCGTGACCATAAGTTGGTCAGCGCCCATGAAAAATTCCGACGAAGTGGTCTCATATACCGTATACTACAAGATGAGCAGTAGCGAGAGGTAAGTTCAAATAGCTTATACTTGTTTTCAAATAATTCTAATCAGTTTCGATTATCTATCTATAAAAGAGAAAGAAAGTCAACTAGCATAGCATGTGTTGAGATCCGAAACAAGAGCATAGATGAATAGCGAAAATCTTTCAATTTTTTGTTATTATGTTCCGACAAAAACCAGTTGAAAGTATTGTTTTGGCACATTAAATAAAGGTGGAAAATTTGGTATGGATCGAACCATTTCTTATACCCTGGCCCCCTCATACAAACCAGCTTAGCATATTATATTCTTTATTATATAAATGTATCAAAAATATGCATTCATCTCCC
>NW_024006097.1:0-13681 GCF_014805625.2 Glossina fuscipes | reverse complement strand
TTTTTTTTTTTGGATTCATAGTAGAATCAAAAATTCGTGTAAAACGAGTGTATTACTCTCATTGGCAAATCGCGTAAAAAAAGAGTTGGATGTACCTGTCATCGAGAACAAAAGTTGAATCTATGGACAACCATTACATTTCAAACCTAACACTTTACGAACAACATTAAAACATTAGGACTAGAGAGGATTGCCGCATAGCCGAGTAGATAAAGAATGGCGACCACTAAGTCAGTGTTTGCGGGTTCAAACGTCAATGCGTTTAAACTATACTTGGTCATGACTACAGTGAGTTCTCAGTCGGTAAAGGTGTAACAATTACCGCTTGGGCGCACAACTGCTAGGCTGCGATCACTCCCTTTCTTTTGCTCTCTTTCACCACCTTTTGATGACCATCGTCAAGATAAACTTATTAAGGGTATCCACCTGAGTGATTGGTCATAATAAAAAAATAAAAAAACTAACTTCTCTAGAGTAAGTTAAAAAAAAAACGAAAAAAGTAACATACATTAGTAATTCCACTGAAAATCTTACTTTGTACATTGTAGGCCGAATGTCACAAAGAGAAGAAGAAAGAAATGTAAACAAGAAAACAAATTTAACGAAGCTGCAAAAGATTTTACAAAATTTCCTTAAATACACATTACGTTACATACATTAACATCTACAGGGAATGTTTTTTTTTTTTTTTTTTGAAGTAAATATTATATATGCCAAAAATCTGTGCATGTTCTGCTTAATAGGGAGCTCTAGGCGAATTTTACATATCTAAACGTTTGAAGTGCAAGGTATGCCTTAAGACGTGCAAAGCTTTTCCTTTTGTTTTTCATTAATTTTTTTTTTTTATTTTGTTTTTTCTTTTATTTATTTATTTTTTGTTTTTTTTGTTTTTTCGTTTTTTTTTTTTTTTTTTTTTTTTTGATTACCCATCAATTTTAGCACTTAACTAATTGCATGCACAAAGCCTCAACAGAAATGTGCAAATTAATTTCACTTCTATACAAAGTAAACTTTTATCACAACTCACGACATCAGGAATGCTGAACTTACTAACTAACCATTAGCAACAACAGCAACAACAACAACATCTGCAACAACCGCAATAACACAATAGAACCCTTAAAAAGAAAAAAAAATAATACTTACACTTGAGAAAGATTTCATCACAAATTCTAAAACAAATACAATAAATTCCTTTTTATTACCACATTTATAAATATTTAGATGAAAAAACCTAACTATGCTCAGACAGTATTATGGTGTACGCCGAAATTATTTGCCAGTGATTTTAGTGACGCTTTTATGATATGTTTTTCGATGAAAAAGAAAGCAAAAAAAAAAATGTTATGGAGCAGCATTTAATGGTTTGAAAATAAATGCAAATGTGTTCAAGCCTTTTGCTTACAGCTGTCATGGGTGTTATCTATTTAAAATACACTGATACGCTGCAAAAAATTTGTACCATAGAAAATTTTCTCAAATATCAAAATGTTGATAGTTTAATAAAAATTAAACAAAAATATATTTATTTTTTTTTTCAAGGTAAGGCAGGCTTTATAATTAAATTTAAATATTTTTGTCCGAAAATATCATATACATTTCCAATTTGTATTAATTAAAACATTACTTCTCGCGCAATAGTTATATATGTCGAGAAAAGGAAAAAAAAACACGACCTCATCTTTTTTCTGTCCGAAAATATCATTTACATTTTCAACCTTTAATAATTAAAACATTGCTTTTCGTGAAATTGTTGCAAATATCGAATAAAAGAAAAAAGTCGACTCTGGATTTTTTTTGTCCGAAAATATCATATACATTTCCAATATGTATTAATTAAAATATTACCTTTCGCGCAATAGTTATATATGTCGAGAAAAGGACCAAAAAAACACGATCTCATTTTTTTCCTGTCCGAAAATATCATTTACATTTCCAAATTTTTTTAAATTAAACCCGTTTTCTATTCATGAAATAGTTATCAATGTCAAGTGAAAGAAAAACAAACACACAAATAATTTAAGGTTGACACTAAAACTGTTGTAGAAGATTATAAGGACTTGTATTCGCAACCATAATTATATTTACATCTGCACTGCAATATTTCGCACCTTAAACTCGAATAATTAATTTGGTACACTGTTACTTTTTTGTAAGTTTCTTCCGCCAAGTCAGATAAATTTTGATGGAAATTCGTATCTTTTTACCCAATATGGTGTATGTATCACTTATTTGCCTTTGAAATGCGCAAAATTGCTTGTTTATATTAAGCGCGCATTTCGTGAAAAAAAAAAAATCAGAAAAAGCAAGATAGCGACGTCCAAACATTTTCTTCGCGAAATGTAAACAGTATTCTGCTTGTACTTGTGCTAAGAATATTTTTTCGAGTGTTCCTTCGTACAGTATAGATACTTATGTTATGTAGCAAATCTACAATCACCACACGGATGTGTTGTTTTTATCACACTGGCATAACATGTAGCGCAAAAAAAAAAAAGAAGTAGTTTTATGCAAATTCATCGGACAAATCATAAATATTCATGCATTTGATCTCTAATGGATACCAATTTCCTGCCACATATATAGACAACGTACATGCATTTACCATAGCGTAACAGTTCGGACATGTTCATCATTATCATTACCGTCATCATCGTCGTCATTATCGTCATCATCGCTGTCGCTGCTATCAGAGCTCTAGTTGTTTAACGCTTTCATGGAAAATTTATCATCATTTCGAGAGAAAAAAAAAAAAAAAAAAAAAGGCAAGAAACGAGTTAGCTGAACATCACATCACATCGCATCACATCACAAAGTGTCAATAATCGTTGTACACATATGATGGAAGAAAATCAACTCATAGCCGGAATCCATGTGGATAATAGTTTCGTAGGCAAAAACAATAACAACAACACCAACAACACCAAAACACCAACAGCACATAACTTAAGATCACAATGCTATAAGAAGCCAAATGAAATTTACATACAAACATACTATTTTGTAGTAATAAATGGCTTGACTGACTGTTGCTCTTCTAACGAATAATTATTTCCCACTTGCCCTTGCCCTGATATAATGGTTAGATTGGCAGACTTCCAATATAATAGAAAAGTTTTTACATTTTATTATTATTTTCTTTCATTTTTCTCTTTTTTTTTTTGCTTTCCTTTTATGAAAATATACAAAAAAATACTTGGGGCTATTTTTTCAAGTATATATTTGCAATATATTTTTTTTTTTCTTCTCGTTATAAAGATTATGAAAAGTTTTCTCTTTGTTTTATTCAAACTTTTCGTCCAGCCATAGTTTACTTAGTTTAGGGATGAAGAATTAAATGCAAAGAAAAAAAAAAAAAGCAACGATAAAGAAAACACAACTTGTTTCTATTCATGGAAATTCTTTCAAAAAAACAAAATGAATTTATTGCTTTTTTTTTTAATTCATTTTTCTTCTTAATTAGCTAATGAAGAGAGCTAAGGGATAAACTAATGATTTTAAGGAAATTTCACTATGCAAAGCCACGATTGCAGTAAAAAAAATTCTTCATCTAGGCATAAAGCGTGCATGATGATGGATGGAAAGTAATGATGGAATTTGTGATGGAAAATGCAATGATGAAGGAAAGTAGTGATGGAAAGCATGGAATGGGTTAAGTAGTTGACTATGAATATATAATCAAACCATAACGTGCATCGTTAATTTTAATAACGAAATCAACTGTTTCGTCATTTTTATACCCAAAGCCAGGGAAAAAAATACTTTATCATTGTCTTGTCTTTCTTTTGCCAAAGAAACCTATTCGTCCATTGATTGTGACAGATACTCGAACATTCCCAAATATATTATGGAGTAATATTTGAAAGCACAATAACAATTTCAACTCGGCGTTCTATTCAATTAATACAGACTTCTATTTAGTTAGAGAAAAAGGTGTTCTCGAAAGGACAGGCTTCCGCAAAGTGTAACCAAGAAAAGCATTTGACTGAATTAGTAATTATTGGGGAAATACTGTCAAGTAGACTTTTTTTACTACTTCCTTGGTAGATCCCTAAAGTTGCTTTTTAACACATCTCAACCTAACGACCTTCAAGTCAGATGAGGATGCTCTCAAGACAAGTTATTTAGGACGTATTCTATTTTACTCACACATTGTTGGTTTTCTATTCAGTATTAAAACATCCCATACCGTCATATAAACTGATGATGTTATTCGTCTCCTTTAACGCAGAATCTCATCCATAGTTGCTTCAATGCTGTGACATTAAATGATTTTAAATGTAAAATTTTCAAAATGAAATTCTTTCACAGCAAAATGCTCCACAAATTCGACGAAGCTGGGAAGTGTGGTTTTCATCCTTGATCAAAACGCTTTATGTAACCACAAATTTCCCTTCAACTTGGACATTGAAAAATGCTTAACTAATGCTATGCTTTATTGAACTTCGATGACATATACATACTAAAAAAAAAAACAAAAAAAAAAGGATTACATGAACTTGCGAGGACATCTACTCGAACATATATATCTATTTTATTGTCACTTTTTTATAAATACGCTGTTAAAGCGTTACTTACGCTAGCTGGGGGTCCACCCGCTGCCGTACGAAAAACAGGATATTATTTAAATCCTAAATTTACGTAGAGCAAACTAAGGTTTGTCCTTCGGACTCACCGAACTTTATTATATATAAACTTTAATGTTCCTATCCGTCCTTCAATGAACTTTTTTTTTATAAAACGTAGCCAATGTAAAATCAGTTATGAACTCTTCAGCGCATTCAAGATTTTCAAGACTTAAATCTACTCTTCTTGCACCCATCACCGAAGCATGAGACGTATATTGCGTTTGTCAAAACGTTTGCATCGCCTAGAAGAAACCATCGCAGACCGCGCAAAGCGTATTCAACCGATCTAAGCCTGTCTTTCCGTCCGTCCTTGTGATGCCTGTCCATGTAAATATGTATTCAAGCTATAGTTCGCAATTTTTGACATATTTTGATTAAAAATTTGATACGGTGACGTGTTTTGACGCAAGGACGAAAATGGTAATGTAAATGGTTCGGAATGGTCCGCTTTTTCGACTATTCCCCATATAACGCCCTTTTCTGAAAAGTCGTTATGTAAAAAAAATTGCAGGTTTCAAAATTTGTCGACAAAAGTGGCTAAGTAGTAGTATTTTGGCATTCTAAATCGGTATCAAAAGTTTGGACCGGCTAAATCGATGACTTTTCATGCAAACTCACATTATTGAATGTGGAATTTTCATAGCAGTACGTTATCAAAGACTATCAAATATTTTCTGATTTCTGTTGTGAACATAAAACCTTTGCGTAATTATAAAAAATTGAAAAGAGAGTGAAAGAGTCTTTGTCTAAATTCGAACAAAGAAGAATGTTGACGATAAGATCTTAAATGTGCTAAAATTTCGGATTTAATGTTCCGATTTACAGCCCAGGCGGACTCATATTTATAGGCACATCACTAATTCGATTTATATAATCTGAGTTTAGTTTATAAAGAACAACCCAGCCCAGTGTTAGGCGGCTATAGTATCATAAAAAAAAAAAAATTGCTTATCAAGTAAATATTCCCCAAAAAAAATTTTATAAATAAAATTAATATTATTTGACACTTTATCATTGTGTTATCCTTCCCTGCCTGCTCAGTATAAATGATTACAAAAGTTCTATGACCACATCGTACATAATCTATAACCTAAACTAAATTGGAAAAATATGCAAATGTTTTTAAACTTTTCACATAATTTATCAATTTGTAGAAAGAAAAAAATAATAACCAAAAGAAAAAAAAAAATGTTTATATAAGCGTAAGAGTAGCCACAAGTACTACGTTATGCATTTATTTTTTCTTCTAACAAAAACAAAAAAAAAAAAAAAAATGCTACAGAAAATTATCAACCAAACGCATCTTAGCGAAAATGTAAAAATGACCTCAAAAAAAAAAAAAAAAAAAATTTGGAAAAAAAAATAAAAATGAAACCTTAGACAAACGTGTGGAGAAAAAAATACCATTTAGCTGAAACTAATAGGCACCAGCAATAACTGCTATAAAAATTAGGCAGTTACAAGCTAGACTTGGTTGAAGTTAAATTTTTCAAGTCTTTGAAGGTAGTTAGGCAGACAGGCAAGCAAGCAAGCAAGCAAACAACTAACCAAGAGGCCGGCAACATGCGCCTATAAAGAAATGAGTTAACAAAAATCGATTGAATACCATTATAGGAGAACAAAACGGTCAAAAACGTGTACAACACAAACACATACATATACTTGAAAGTATAATAATAATATACAGCATACACGTACAATATAAAATGGTAACGTAAAAAACATTTGGGCTTTGTGTAGCAATACTAACAGCAGCCGGGCTGCCTGTTACAGTCAACATCGGCAACAAATTTCACATCAGATTACAAATATCCTAAAGGTGTCTAGGTAAACACAATTGCCAACTTTTCTACTATTTTTCTTTTATTTTTTTTTTTAATTTTTTTTTTTTTTTTTTTTTTTTTTTTGTGGCCGTCTGTAGCCTCAATATGATGATCATCACATGATGATGCAGTTATGCATACATTTGTAAAATCAAAGGCCACAAAATGAGGCACACAGACAGTCAGTCAAGCAAACCGATAGTCGAAAATGACAACACTGCTGGCAGAAACTTACTACATTTCAATATGACAATCAGGAAAGAGAGTGATGGGGAGAGAGGGGGAAGGTATAAAGCAACGTACAAGGAGAGAATAAAGAGTGTTTTTTCAAATTGCTTTCTTTGACATAATTTGAATAGTTTGAAGATTAGGCAGAAAATTTATAAGAAAAAAAGAAAATATACGAAAGTATGTTATCCATAAAAACTTCTCAATTCGTAATGCTCTAATATATTACATTATAAAAAGTTGATGTCAAGCACAGCATGTCAAAAGTTCAAGAAATTATCCAAATGACAACCTAACCTGCGCACCCACAATAAAAAGAAGTGAAAAAAAAAAATAAAATCAATTTTCCACAGCCGTCATGCAGCAGAAACTCTTTGAACCTATACGACAATGAACAGACAAAATTGCCATTCTCTTGCATTGCAATTCTTCTAAAGTAAAATTCTGTTAACGTAAGAGAATAATCTAATATATATATGTATGTCGTCTCATCAAAGCTAAAATTCATTCATTTGGTCTTTAATTTTTAATTTTTTTTAAAAATATTTGTGCAAAGTGCTTTGCTGTCCTTACCTCATCACAGCATTACGTTATATAGGAACCATCATATTTATCTACCTCAACACTCCCTACTTTGTTGTCTATAACTCTAATTGGATAAATTTTCCGTTTTTATACTATCAAAAAAAAAAAAAAAAAAAAAAAAAAAAAAGAGAAGAAACATAAAAATAAAGAAAAGAAAAAGACATTTTCAACATTTATCTATTTGCACCAGTTGATGGCAATGACAGTGTAAGCACAAAACTAACAAACTTCTTTTATGCTAATTTTCACAAATTCACTAACGGTGACATTGAAAAAACTCTTAGAAGAAATTTTCTCAAAGAAAAAAAGAAAAAACACGAATAATTCTTGAAAGAAATTCATAATAAGAACGACGAAGAACACTAAGGGCGTGAGGTTACATTTAAATTTAACTAGCAAAGACACAAACCTGAAATGTTAACCGAGCTCTGTTAAGCCGTTAACATAGCTTTGTTAAATAGAGTCTCAAAGAGATTTAAAGAAAAATTTAATTAAAGTAGAACTTTTTCAGGTTTTTTTTAGATATCATAAAAAACAACAGGACTTTATCCTAATTAAAACTTATATATAAAAAGATCTTTCTATTATGTCAAATGCAAGGCTAACAAAGTGAAAGTTTAACCACTGTGACCAATCCAAGTGTGGTAGGCAAACAAAACTCATATCATGTGATCGTGTCACTTTGATCAATAAGCATTCCAACTATATTCTATAGTTATGAGCACTCCGGGGAAAGATATTTTTTGGCACTTTGAAAATGTGACTTTTCAAAGTTTGCTAAGTTATGAGTAAATAGAAGACATTTTCAAAGTGTCAAAATAAATTTTTCCCCGGACTGCAAAAAGACCTTTTTATACTAAGTTTTAATTAATTAAGATAAAGTCGTATTTTGCTTATAATATCTAAAAAAAATCCTGAAAAAGTTCTCTTTTAATTAAATTTTGCTTTAAATCTCTCCGAGGCTCCATTTAACAATGCTCTGTTAACGCCTTAACAGACCTATGTTAACTGTTTTGGTTTGCGTCTTTGCTAGTTAAATATAGCTTTACATCCTTAAGAACATTACATTAGATCAAGGCCGACCGCTAAATACCGTACACCACACTGTCCACATATTAAAACTTCGACTTTTCTACTCTACAGAGAATAAATTTTTTTAAAAATTCTTATTAGGGTAGGACACAAAATTTAGGCCAAGATGGTCCAAGCTGCCCGTCTTGTATTGAAATAAATTTAAATAAATACGAAATACTTCCCAATTTAGAGCACTACGTATCAAAACATATGTACTAACTTATATTTCTATATGGAGCTCGTTCGTTAAGTAATTAGTGACGATTAATTTAAAGGCTCTGGAGAGAGTGTCTTAAATATGTTCGTTAATTGAATTTGTATTTACGCAGTTATTATCTCATATTCTCTATTAAAGCATTGTGGAAAAATATTGCAATTTTACATATAACTTTTGCTATAAATGATAAATTATCGACAGAACTATTTAAAAATCGCCATAGAGACAGACGTGGACTTAGAATCTTATCCAGAACAGATCTGCTGTGTCGAGTACATTGCCTAGAGTACTCTAAGATATAAAAAAGCTTTGCTCTAGATATCAAAGGAAACCCTTTGATGACAAAATATTTGTTCAAAAAATCTTTCTAAAATCTTTCCAACTTACCTTATCATCATATAACTTGACTTGATTTGGTTTCATGTCGCTTTAAATTTAGTTTGATGCAAGATGTTTAACAAAATATTCGTACACTTAAATTTAACGACATTAATTCATTAAACATTATAATGGATGAATATCCTTAAATTAAATTCTCTCATTTAAAAATGTTTCACTTTTTGCGTGCTTCAAGATGCTTTGTTCAAACAAAGATTTAAATTTGTTTTAATCGTTCCATTCGTTTTCAGTGTTGATTAGCAAAATAATCTCCTACCTGTCTCTTTTCTCTCCCTTTTTCTCATTTTCTTATATAATTCATTTGATAGCGCAATCATCGCAAACACTTCGCAGACATTAAATTCTTTCACTTAAAATGTTTCACTTTTGCTAAGCATCAACATGTGTGCACGAAGGTTTGAATTTGTTTTAATCGAACTCATCACTGTTGATTACCAAAATAATCTTCTACCTGTCTCTCTTTCTCTCTCCTTTTCTCATTCTTTTATACAATTTATTTGACAGTGTAATAATCGCAGGCACATTGGCGCTATATAACTATAATTATATTAAAACATTTGTTGGCTACTAAATCAACTTGAATAATTAAATTAAACGTCAAGTAAAATATAACAGATAGAACAAGAGTCCAATAATTTTCAAAAGTTTTTTGCTTTTTCCTTTCACAAAGAAAAACTAAGTTTGATTTGGAGAGAAGGCAAAGTGAAGAGAGTCAAAAGTTTTGCAACAATTTTTTTACTCCTCAGTGCAAATATTTCGTATTAGATTTTTCCTCAAAACAATCTAAGCAATTATTTATATTAATATCAAATTCTATACTTGAAGTCTTATTAAAAGAGTTGACTTTGAAAATTGTGAGAGTTTAATTAATTAAAATTCGCGGGGAAGCTTATTTTACACGCTTTCGGCGCAAAAATACCGGAAAACTGATCTGATAAGGATAAACTAGTGCAAGTAATTAAACAACAATCGTTATCGATAACAATATAGAGAAGAAATGTTGTAAAAGCGTAGACATTAACTTTGTTCAAATTTGTCACACAATATTTAATTTTAATAACGACTTGATTAATTAATTATAATTTAAAATAATGTTTACATATCGTAAATTGTTTTAGAAAAATAACTTTTTAAAGTTTCTCTGTTTATTATAATTTTCTGTAAGTTCTTCGTTTTAATATAAAACCTTTCAAAGTTCATTCGAACTTTATGTATACATGTGCGTAAACGTTGATTTGTTCATTAATTAAAAACGATTGAACTGATTGATTCAATTTTTTTTTTTTTTTTTTTTTTTTTTTTAAAGCAAGAACAATAGGCTTACAATTCCATGCAGTAAATGTTAATTAAAAGCTATTAGTTTTAATGAATTTCTACTTTATTTGTTTTTTTTTTTTGTTATTTTTTAATCAAATATGCATATGAATCCTTTTTTACAGCTCTTACCTTTACCGCCGAACCCCAAGACACAGTTGTACCGGAAGGTCATTCTGCTCTACTGCAATGCGTCGGCATAGCACAATTTGGTAAAAAGAAAGTCTTACCACATATACGATGGCGTGGTCCCGATGGCCAAGATTTGGGTATCGTAGGCGACACTTTTCGGAATCAATTAAAAAACGGTTCTCTGTACATCAGCTCGGTGGAAGAGAACCGAGGATTAACGGGGTCTTATCAGTGCCTACTGTCAGTAGAAGGTATTGGCACTATAGTCAGCAGACCAGCTATTATATCGATAGCGCGTTTACCTGATTTAAATCAAGATTTCATTGAAACTTATTTACTGCCAGGCCAAACGGCCTATTTCCGTTGCATGATTGGTCAGTTGCAAAGCGGTATTAAGCATTCAGTGCAATGGTTTAAAGATGAGTTGCCATTACAAGTGGATAAGCTGCGTATGGTTATACTTCCGAATGGTGCTTTAGAAATTGATGAAGTAAAATATGGCGATCGTGGTGTTTACCAATGCAATGTCACTTCAGGCGGAGTGTCACGTTTAAGTAGTAAAACACATTTAAATATAAAAAAACTCAACGATGCTAGTGAAAGTCCGGTTGCTCCCTCATTTCTCGTTGGCCCTTCGCCTCAAACCGTGAAAGAAGGTGATGTGGTTACCTTGGATTGCGTAGCCAACGGAATCCCTAAACCTCAAATCAAATGGTTGCGCAATGGTGAAGAATTAGATTTAAATGATTTAGATTCGCGTTTTTCGATCATAGGAACCGGTTCGCTACAAATATCTTCAGCCGAAGATATTGATTCGGGTAATTATCAATGCCGCGCCAGCAATACCGTCGATTCATTAGATGCCCAAGCCACTGTACAGGTGCAGGTACCTCCTAAATTTATACAGAGTCCACGCGATAAAAGTGCCTACGAAAAAGAAGAGTTAGAATTAGAGTGCGCAATACGAGGAAAACCGAAACCTATAATTAGATGGTTAAAGAATGGCGATGCGATTACACCGAACGATTACATGCAAATGGTCGGCGGTCACAATTTAAGAATATTAGGCCTTTTACAATCGGATGCTGGTATGTTTCAATGTGTCGGCATTAATCCAGCCGGTAGTGTGCAAGCAGCTGCACGTTTAAGAATTATACAACCAGGTGAGTTGAAATATATTTTATAGTGACTCACTTATTTACTGTAGATTTCAATCAGTTAGAAACTTTGCGAAACTTGTTAAAACATATAAAAATATATCTAAACGCTTATGAAGATTGTAGTCCTGTATCCCTTCCAAGTCATTAGCCTTTTAAATCCCACATCCAATCTAAACTTTAGAATTTTTTCTTTTATGTTACAAGAAAGCTTTGACAACTTGCAACCCTGACGTTCAAATATGTATATCGCTAAACTAAAAAATTTGTAAATAGACATCAGTGTTTAATAATACTTAAAAAAAAAAAAAAAAATGATTAAAATTTAAAAATGTAGTAATCAAAATATTTATTTCAATATTAATTCATCATAAAAGCTTTTGTTATTTCTTCTTAGCATGAATATAGAAAATCTACTACTAATTTTTAAAGAAAAATTATTGATTTCTCTTGTCAATATAGTTCATACTAGACTATCCATCAGAAATCTCGTAGAGTGTATATTAGATTCTTAAATGAGCGAGAAAATATCTCCGCTTAAGACGTTTGTCTGCGTAAGAGATCCTTCAAGTTTTAAAAATGCGCCAAGAAAGTTCAACTTGAGTTCTTGCGTTCGTTCACTTTTGAAAATGAGAGACGCCAGATCTTTCGGTCAATAACAAATGCTCGCAAGTTGGAAATTATTGATTCCGAAATGTAAATATTATGGGCGATTGGCGCCGTTGTTAAATGTTTACTTAATGTTATATTTTGTATTAATTTTTTATTTTCTTTTTTAATAATTTTTTTAAATTTAATTTCTTTTCTTTTTCATTTCTTTTTTCATTTCTTTCCAATATGTAACATAATTTATTGCTCCTCTGCACAATCATTTTCCGTTTTCCTCCATTTTCCATACCATTAAACCAATCATTCACACAAAAACCCCATCATAAGGCAAATTATTAAAAATGAAAAATTCCCGTAAATCTCAATCGCAAACAATGAAATCATTGCAAACTGAAAAAGAGAAAAATCGTAAATTTAATAAATTCCAACAAAGTGCATTACGTACTAAATCTGGTAGTGCCAGTGGTGGTGATAGTGTTAGTGGCAATTCTATGGAATCCACACGAAACATTTCAAAAAGTGCTTTAGACAGTTTACTCTCACAAAAGGGTAATAAAAAATTTCCCAAAATTTCCGAGCAACCATTAAATGATCGCGATTACGAGGCATTTAATGGCGACAGTAACGACGACTTAGAAGACAATGATGATGATTTATTACCCATTAGTATACATGATTATGATAAGTCATTGCAAAACGATAATAAAAGCAATAATAATGACGATTACGATGATAATGATGATAATGATGATATTGACGACGACGATGACGATGATACTGGGACAAATCAGGAATACATTATTGCGTATAAACATGGTGATGATCCAAATAAAATTTTAAATTCTTGGTCAAATAAAAAGAAATTAACAAACTACAACAACGATGACAATTATCCTGCTTCTTCACCTATTTCCAATTTACCACAACAAACCTCCTCCTATTCATCTATAGATTTAGAGCATCTTGAGAATTCTGGCATTGATGCTGGCACTAATGTTGATAGTAGCACCGCCACAAAGTCGTCCACAAAGGCTAATGCAGCGCTAATGAATCGCTTACCAGGACCACCCAGAAATCTAGCCGCGCAAATTATTAAACCACGATTCGTGACCATAAGTTGGTCAGCGCCCATGAAAAATTCCGACGAAGTGGTCTCATATACCGTATACTACAAGATGAGCAGTAGCGAGAGGTAAGTTCAAATAGCTTATACTTGTTTTCAAATAATTCTAATCAGTTTCGATTATCTATCTATAAAAGAGAAAGAAAGTCAACTAGCATAGCATGTGTTGAGATCCGAAACAAGAGCATAGATGAATAGCGAAAATCTTTCAATTTTTTGTTATTATGTTCCGACAAAAACCAGTTGAAAGTATTGTTTTGGCACATTAAATAAAGGTGGAAAATTTGGTATGGATCGAACCATTTCTTATACCCTGGCCCCCTCATACAAACCAGCTTAGCATATTATATTCTTTATTATATAAATGTATCAAAAATATGCATTCATCTCCC
>NW_024006096.1:0-9796 GCF_014805625.2 Glossina fuscipes | reverse complement strand
GGTTGTGTTAATATTAAAAAAAAAAAAAAAAAAAAAAAAAAAAAAAAACAGACAAACAAATATGTGCGTGGTCGCGTGCGTGTGTTTGTGTGTGTGTGTGTGTGTGTGTGTGAATGCTTATAAAAACAACATCAACCGTTGTTTGTTTTATGAATACATTAAATAAACAAAAAAGAGTTTTTTACCCTTAAACGAAATATATTTCATAACATATATATATAAAATATATATATATATATATAAAATATGTCAAATAGCATTTCAATCGGTGTTAATGATGTTCATATTTAAAGCTATTTTGCCTATATAGGGTCCATATGTATAAGTAAACCCTTTTCTTTTCATTTAATTGCATATATCATAATACATCCTTAAGCGTTTATTGCACTTTGTTCATGTGTTTTGTGTTTAAGTCAATTATTTCAGTCATGTTTACATTTTGACAGATTGCGGCTACATATGTTATATATGCATGTATGTATGTAAACGTTTCTATTTCTTACCAAAGCACCGTCAAGTATTCAGCAGTGTGTCGATTTTACTGTTTCAACGAAACTCTATATGGTAGTGTGTCTCTATCACATCTATGAAAGAGACAAAAACAACAAAAAGCAAAAAAAAAAAAAAATAATGTCATGTTATGCTATAATAAATGAAAACATAGAAAACGCAGGTGTATTAAACAAACAAACAAACATATATGCCTTCTATTTGAAATGTTGGTTTATATATTCTAGCTTATTTTCCTGTCCGAAAATTTGATATACATTTGCAATTTTAATTAATTGATATGATTTTAATTATAATTAGTGATAAATAGTTGGTAAAATGATGAATAATAAACAAACATAAATATAATGAAAATAATTTATTAAATATATTTCCACCATAATAGCATTGTTCTGAAAATTTTTTACCTATCTGATAAGGTAACGGACTCGCGAGTTCAAATCTTAAGTGTGATAGAGTTTTCTTAAGTCGTAGCTATTGTTAGTGCTTAGTCGATAAAGTCATGTCTTTTATCGTTTTGACACACATCCAGTAGGCTGTGGACACCAGTACTCGTTCATATAAAAAAAAGAAAAAAAATCCTCTCGGAGAATACCAACCTTTTGGGTAAGGTTTGCTTTGATTATAATTTTCTTTTCGAAATTCAACAAAAGTACCTTGTAATGTTACAAAGACTGGTAATGAGTACATCGAGCCGTTCAGTATTCATTGCACAATATCTTTGTCCTTTCCTTCTCCTTATGACTACAATTTACGCTATTCTGAGCGGTTGCTTACAACAGTTTCCTGTTCTCATATCTATACTTCAATGACTAACAAGGAAGTGCTAACCCCTTAATCTATACAAGTTCCATGAAAACTCTTAATCTGCTAATCTATACGGTTTTTTATACGGTCATACATGTATTCGATTCCAATTTTATATCAGTATTTTATTATATTAGTTTGGGGAAAAAGAAATCCATTATTTTTTCGGTAGATGGATCACATACGATAACCCTGTGCGAAAACGATCGTGGTCAAAGAGCGGTCAAGCACCTCAAACGGCCAGGAACGTTTTGCTATGCATTTGGTGGGACTGGAAGGGGATTATTTATTATGAGTTGCTTCCATATGGCCAAACGCTAAATTCTGATCTCTACTGTCAACAACTGGACCGTTTGAAGATAGCGATTGACCAGAAACGGCCAGAATTGGCCAACAGGAGAGGTGTCGTGTTCCACCAGGACAACGCTAGGCCACACACATCTACAGTGACTCGCCAGAAACTTCGGGAGCTTGGTTGGGAAGTTTTAATGCATCCGCCATACTGTCCGGACTTGGCACCAAGCGATTATAATCTTTTTCTTGCATTGCAAAATTTCTTTAATGATAAAAAATTGGAATTTAGGGAGGATTGTGAAAATCGACTACTAGAGTTTAGTGCAAATAGAGACCAGGACTTCTATGAGAGAGGCATTTTGAAGTTACCTTTAAAATGGCAACAAATCATACAACAAAACGCTGCATATTTGACCCAAATCGGACAATCCGAAGCATGTTAAATAAAATCCTGAAGTTCATATAAAAATAATGGATTTCTTTTTCCCCAAACTAATATATAAATAACATGGAATTGCTAATCCGCTTAATCTGTATGGTTTCTTACATCCTTATCTACAGGACATGGTACCGCTAATGTGCCAACCTATACGCTTGCTTATAGCATATAAGTGCTCCAATTTCATACCAATGCGAGAATTACTTATATTTATTATTAAACCTCAGCCGTAGTATTTTAATTCAATCGACTTTGCTATTTTGTCATTTTATATATATTTATGGTGGCTACTAAAAATCCAACACTTACTTGTATCCACACGGACTAAATCGCTCACGATTTTCCATCAGATATCACTTTCGGGAAGTTTACGTAGCCAACTTCTCGTCGGTACCGTACAAATTCCACAATATTCGTTATTTCTTAACTTATCAGCTAAGAAGTTAACTTATACTAAATACGTACAAATATCTTAAAGCTAACTGTGGGACTAAAACGAGCTGGCAACCTTGGTTCACATGCCGCGATGTTAAACCTCGAGAGCTTACATGAGGGGTGTATTTAAAGGCTGCATGAATATTAAAACCATCTTTTCGCTCAAGTGTTCAAATCATAATTCATAAGATCACGAAACTTCGGCATCCACAACAAAGTGCATAAGTCGACAAAGCATGCCATTCCTATTATGTATTATGTTATCCGTTTAATTGTGATATTAGATTAAAAATATCTCGCAGCGTATTTTTTAATCCAAGAATGGATATGAAGGCATTCTTTCTATACTGGTAGACTAGATACGCCTCCATTACCTCATTACAGTCGCTTTACACTAGATTGCGATGATCAAAGGTCAATGCGTAAGAGGAATTTATTTTATTTTACCTTTCACAATAGGATCCTTATTACCTCCGCGTAGCGAATTATGTTTGTAATGCTGTAGTACGTTATCGATGCACAATATTTCATACAAATTGACAATATATCGGATTGTCCGATTTGGGTCAAATATGCACCGTTTTGTTGTATGATTTGTTGCCATTTTAAAGGTAACTTCAAAATGCCTCTCTCATAGGAGTCCTGGTCTCTATTTGCACTAAACTCTAGTAGTCGATTTTCACAATCCTCCCTAAATTCCAAATTTCCGGACAGTATGGCGGATGCATTAAAACTTCCTAACCAAGCTTCCGAAGTTTCTGGCGAGTCACTGTAGATGTGTGTGGCCTAGCGTTGTCCTGGTGGAACACGACACCTCTCCTGTTGGCCAATTCTGGCCGTTTCTGGTCAATCGCTATCTTCAAACGGTCCAGTTGTTGACAGTAGAGATCAGAATTTAGCGTTTGGCCATATGGAAGCAACTCATAATAAATAATCCCCTTCCAGTCCCACCAAATGCATAGCAAAACCTTCCTGGCAGTTTGAGGTGCTTCACCGCTCTTTGACGACGATCGTTTTCGCACAGGGTTATCGTATGTGATCCATTTCTCATCTCCAGTCACCATCCGTTTAAGAAATGGGTCTATCTTATTCCGTTTGGCAAAGGCTTCGCAGATGGAAATTCGATCCATCATGTTTTTTTCTGTTAATTGGTGTGGCACCCAAACATCGAGCTGCTTTTTGAATCCAGCTTTGTGTAAATGGTTTAAAACTGTTTTATGGTCGATTTTTAGCTCCTGGGCGATGTTACGACTGCTAACATGCCGGTCAACTTCGATCATTTCTCCGATTTTATCGACATTTTCGACGACCGACCTACCTGTGCGAGGTGCATCTTTAACATCAAAAATTCCTGAATTTGGAATCTACGAAACCAAAAATTGCACATAATTGGCTGTTACAGTATCGGAACCATAAACACCATTCACAATTTTAGCCGCCTGGCTTGCATTTTCGCCTTTGTCAAAGAAAAACTGTAAAATGTACCGAATTTTCTCTTTGTTCACTTCCATTTTTAACACGCTGTAATTCACAACTGAATGCACCAAACAAAAAACAGCAAAAGAATTTTTTTACTGCGAAATGTACAGTATGTAAATGTACAGTATCGGAAATTGTTTGATCGATACTTTACGAGAAAATGATGGATTTCTTTTTCCCCAAACTAATATTTCCTTATTTTTATTCATTGTAAATCGAATTCAATTGTTTCCAGGCCTTGAGAATGTTAAGCCATTCAACTAAATTGCAATTAAGATGAACAAGGTAAGAAGGGGAAAAACCTATGATTATTCCATGATAATTAACTTAACCAGAGAAGTGATTTACTAAAACTAAAGTATTAAAACACTAGTACATCTGAGTCTTATCGGCTTTACTGAAGACTCTACGGCATTGGAGTTTTGAATCCACGAGCAATGGGTTGTGTTAAACAAGATCCTTTGTTAAACTGAAAGCCTATGGAACATGCAGCGCGGCATTTAAGATTTAAGAAGACTTCACGTGTAAGCGCAAAGTTTCAAGCACTAACGCTAAACGGCTATGTATTGCTCTTTAATTAATATTTGCTTTACATTCCTAGTATATGCATAAAATATATCAAGCGCAACAACAAAAATGCTAATATAATCTCATATCTTTAACCCCAAAACCGTGAACAATTTGTCTGCAATATTTTTTTTTTTTTATAATTATTGTTTGAAAATTTTCCATCAAAACTTTTTCTTTTTTCTATATCCTACCAACTAAATAATAAAAAAAATCATGTATGAGTAATGAACTCATGGAAGGCTTCGTTAACTTTTGTTAAATGAAATGTAAATTTTTGTTGTTGTTTTTTTTTTTTTTTTGTTTTATATGCATTCGAATGAACCGAATTCGCCGGCTTTAACTAAATAATTGAACGAACACAAACTAGTGCAGAAATTTTTGCGAGATATTTAATGGCCAGAAACAAAGTTGGTTCGCTCGCTAAAGTGCGTTATGGAAAGCAAACAGTAAACAAATTAATTTATTTACTTTACGAAATCTTGTGTTCATTAGTTAAAACATACGAGCGCATATAATGAAACAAAGTAAGGAGATTATATCCGAATTAATATCTCTACAGTGTACAATTATGTTTGCGAAAATTTATTAGGTTGATGAAGGAAGAAATTTCGTATTTGTTGAAAAGGGAGTGGGTAGGATAAGATTACCACTTGATTCGGATTATTTCCAAAACTATATAAGGTCATTTCATGTATTTTTTCATAATTTCTGGGATAAAATGAAATATATATTCCTTCCTGTAATTAGAAGAAAAACAATATTTTCGGTATCATTTAAAAAAAAAAAAATTAGCTTTCTTGATAAACTTGAAAATTATCTGAGGTCACAAAGGATGAAAATGAACACGATACGTTCTCGGAAGCGCATGTTACTGCTCAATGAAACCATATATTGATTGATGATAAGATTGAATGTTAACGATGCTTCCATCGGTGCGATTTGTGCTGACTATTCTGCATTGCTCCAAGCGAACGAAACCGTAATTAGGAAAAGTTACCAAAGTTACCAGTTGACGAAATTGCGTCAATCATTAAAGAAGAAACGGTTGCAATATAGGAGATGGAGAGTTGGTATGGATTAATTTTTTACCTTCATACCGCCAAAATTGTCCAGAAAATGGTAGCAGAGCCCAACTGGAATGGGCTAACCTCGTATTGTATTCACCAGACTTTGCTTTTTTATGATTAACTATATTCCAAATGATGACCTGTCTATCTCAGCTAAGCTTGGATTATCATGATGGTATGCAAGAATGTCGATCTTTCCGCGGACAGCATTAAACAACTGTTCGCCGCTTCAACACCGAATGTGTATTCAGCCCAAAAAGTTTTACCTAACGGTTAATAATGATTTCATCACCATTTTTTTTTTTCAAAAAGTTATGATTTTAATAAAAATTCTTTCAAAACTAAGCTAATGCTTATAAGCTGAGAGAAAAAAAAAAGAAACTCTCTAAAATTTTTATAAAAATTGTATACAAAAATGGTACTCGATCGTCCATCACAATTATTAAAAAAAAAAAAAAAAAGGAAAAGCTTAACCATCAAAAAACAATTGAAACCGAAGCAATCAATTTATAAATTATAACTTGTATCGATTAAAAAGATATGCCGCGAATGCTTGAAAGACAATAAACAACTTTTTTTCCTTTTTTTTTTTTTTGTTAATAATCTCATGATCAGTGCACCGAATAATGAAGCATTTCCGTGTACTGCGTTGTCATTAGGCAATGAGCTTAAGTTTGGTCGAAGGCGAACATGGCTTTTTAGTTAATTTTCTGCAAAAACTATAAAACGCTGGCATTGCAACATTATTCATTCGCTTGTGCAATGACGACATAAAAAAAAATTCATAAAATTTTTACATTTTTTGACAACAAAAGGTTCGGCTGCGATTCAGGAGTTGCTCAAACTCGGACCTATTTTTGCAGATCCGGGCGAGCTGACTCTGCATCTCATAATACAGGTCGCATTCCCCATTTACAGAGACATAGTTTCTAGGTTTGTGGCCGGGGTTTAAAAGTAAACAAGTTCGGCAGATATTTTGTACTTAGGCGCGACACAGGAAAGAAGAGAAAATAGCAAGCATGCTCGGGTCTATTATTGAAAGGGTTTGTGAGACTAAATTGATTTCAACTATCATTGGCAACGACTCCAACCAAGTGCTTTTGTAAGACCTTACGATTATGATGCACCTTTCTGTGTATAGAGGGCGTTAGAGAGAATATTTTCCGTCAACCTCATAAGAGGGTCTGCTGGCTTTAAATTTATTACCTGAACAGCTGATGTTTCTCCACATGTAACTCCACTTAACACTCTTATTAGTACGAACCACCTTTAGGTGAGGGGGGAAGAGTGTCTACGATGCTTTATAAAGTCAATACAAGTGAGACCTTAACTTGCTTTTCTTTTTCATAATTGCAACGTCAATGGAAGGATTTAAGATTCGGCATAAGCCAGGTACTTAACTTTTCTTAATATTTTTTTCATTATTCTTGTTGTTGTTGTTGTTGTTATTATTGTACTTGATAAATTAAATTGAAGCAAATCAAAGGCTCGCTAATATTGTAATTACATTTTTCCGTTTGAGCTAATTTCTGGGTTGTGATTTTCGTTTTGCCAAGTTCTGTGCTGTGCTTTTTTTTTTTTTGTCTTTTTTCTTTATTTTTAATTGAAGACATACGGCACAGCTTAAGAATAACCTCAACAAAAGTAAATTGAGTCGCTTTTTAAATGGGTTTTATAATGTTATTAAATCAAATTTAAAATTTGTTTTTTTTTCTTACGAAAAAAAAATTTTTTTTTGTTTACTTTTTTTACCCTACACCCCTTCTAGTGCACGGGTATATTAACTTTATGCGAATGTATGCAACTTCCCGAAGGATTTAAGAAAAAATTAACTTTAATTATATCAATAGATTCAGAGTCACTTCCCCAATGTAAGGTTGTCCGTACGTCTGTCTATCCGTCCATCGTATTTTCTTGTGTTCAACCTATAGGCCGCAAACTTTAATCAAGCATATTATAGACCAAAGACGAGCGTTATTGTGAATGTTTCGGATCGGATCAGTTCTTGAACCACGTCCCATATAACACCTTAGTTGTCTTATGTATAACTGTATTAAGCAAAGTAGTGTAGGATATTTAATGTTGGACCCTGTCCCACTAAAGTGTCTTTACTTGTTTGAATATTAAGCGCTAAAAAAACGGGCTGACTAAGTAGAGAGAACTTTTTTAATTGAAGAAAATCAATTAAATAATTAAAAGCAATTTTTTCCAACAAATGAATTTAAAAAAAGTTTCAAAAGAGGAAAACGAGCTCTATAAAGAACGATTGAAAAGGGCAAACTGTTTAAGAGGGTGTTGCAAGCGAGAAGACTGAAAATGATTTTGGTTACCTTGTTTAACAAATTATTTATAACAAAAATTATCCTCATCGCTAGAATTTGATAAAAATCTGTGAAGGATTTCGTCTTTTTTTTTTTGTATTCTTAAATCAATAATTTTTTGAAATTTATTTTTCAACCGTTTATCTCGATTGCTAGTTTTTTTCTCAACTGTTCTTTATTAGTATGTATTGGCTTATAAATGTGCATATGAATGGATTGCGCAAAGTTATTCAATCTCTTCAATTTGCTTGTGGATAGTAATTACATAGAAATTTCCAACGGGATGGCGGCTAGTTGGCTCTTAATTATTCGGTAACTGAAACATTATTCACTATGTTAATCGCAGATAAGCAAAGCAATTACGTTAGAGGCATAATTTGAATTTCTCAATCCTTATAAAGCAATATCTTTAACTTTAAATTTTATTATTTTTTTACCAAAGAAAAACAATCCATTCCATGAACAAGAACAAGCAAAAAGATTATACCCCATAAAATACCCACAGTTATTCATATAATGTCTCTTCAAACTAAGACGTTAAATAGAAAGTGGTCGAGATGGAACCGCTTTCAATGGCGTTCGTCCTTCAGCCAAAACACGTCAGTGTACCAGATTTCTTTAAAATACAAGAAAACAGACCAGGCGGGCAGATTGCCAGGCAGACAATCTTAGCTTCAGAAAGTGATTTCGAATCGATAGGAAATAAAAGATTGGTCTATATTAAGTCCTTATCGCATACATTCGCACAAACTTTATATAACCTAGTGCCACAAAAGCTGCAGGGCATCATAAGTACCTACGCATTTTCGTTTTTCTTTACAGCAATTTTCCAGTTTTTCTTTTCTTTTTCTTGCACTGATCCGTCAAAATGTACATCAGAGATCTACTATCTATATATTTAAGTATTTTAAGTTTATTGACTCGAACATTTTCCCTCTCCAAAAAACGTCTTTATTCATGAAATCTCTTTCAGTTGCAAGGAACGAAAGTTTGTTAAGCAGTTAAAACGTTACCAGAATTTCGATTATTCGGAACTAAGAAGTATAAGAAGTTGCCGACAAGCAAAATGTTGAAATTTCCAATAATCCAGCTTAGAAAAGTTTATCCAATCGCATTGCTATTGGCGTTCAGCTCATGAAAAGTAATGAACTCGAGCGATCAATAAACAG
This sequence comes from Glossina fuscipes, assembly GCF_014805625.2. Lineage (NCBI taxonomy): Eukaryota > Metazoa > Arthropoda > Insecta > Diptera > Glossinidae > Glossina > Glossina fuscipes. The sequence goes on along the minus strand of NW_024006096.1, from coordinate 705 downwards.
ATGACGAAAAGTCGATAAATTACGATAAGAATGATCAAGAAACAACAGCTGTACAATGCATTCCAAAGTCTCCGGTCAAGTTAAGACGCGTCTTTGCTTAGATAGACGTCTACGAATGCGTTATCTATTATTGGGGGAAATGTCAAACTGCACACGGCCTTTAGAAATCATCGGAAAAAAAAGAAGATCTTAAGCTAATTTAAAAAATGAAAACCACCTCTCCCAACTTGTTTACCGTAAAGCCCAGGGCCTTTAAAATAAAGGGTTTATAGTCTACATATATTTGTCCAATCGCCATTCTCTCTATCTATCTTCATTTTAATGACTATTAGTTTGCTGGTCTATTAGTTTGCCGGTCTATAAATAATATACCCGACTCTTTTTTACACGATAGATGCATTCCTTAAAAATCGTGTAAAAGAGCACATGCGGCACATTATAAATTTATAAAACAAAAGTCATTCACTTTTATTACATTAAAAGCAAATTAAAATTAGTGTATAGTGATCTTTCAGTCCTTAAGTACACACAACATATAAAAACTAAAGTTGAAATTAGGCTTAGAAATCAATTTTCCAACTATTCATTTTTGCTCGATAACACGCTTGCACGTTTATTACGAACTGGATCAAAAATCATCAGTAGATATGTCGCGTAAGTCTAGCATAACTGTCGGATTTGATTCAAACGGAGAATTTCGTTCGT
>NW_024006095.1:0-9797 GCF_014805625.2 Glossina fuscipes | reverse complement strand
GGTTGTGTTAATATTAAAAAAAAAAAAAAAAAAAAAAAAAAAAAAAACAGACAAACAAATATGTGCGTGGTCGCGTGCGTGTGTTTGTGTGTGTGTGTGTGTGTGTGTGTGAATGCTTATAAAAACAACATCAACCGTTGTTTGTTTTATGAATACATTAAATAAACAAAAAAGAGTTTTTTACCCTTAAACGAAATATATTTCATAACATATATATATAAAATATATATATATATATATAAAATATGTCAAATAGCATTTCAATCGGTGTTAATGATGTTCATATTTAAAGCTATTTTGCCTATATAGGGTCCATATGTATAAGTAAACCCTTTTCTTTTCATTTAATTGCATATATCATAATACATCCTTAAGCGTTTATTGCACTTTGTTCATGTGTTTTGTGTTTAAGTCAATTATTTCAGTCATGTTTACATTTTGACAGATTGCGGCTACATATGTTATATATGCATGTATGTATGTAAACGTTTCTATTTCTTACCAAAGCACCGTCAAGTATTCAGCAGTGTGTCGATTTTACTGTTTCAACGAAACTCTATATGGTAGTGTGTCTCTATCACATCTATGAAAGAGACAAAAACAACAAAAAGCAAAAAAAAAAAAAAATAATGTCATGTTATGCTATAATAAATGAAAACATAGAAAACGCAGGTGTATTAAACAAACAAACAAACATATATGCCTTCTATTTGAAATGTTGGTTTATATATTCTAGCTTATTTTCCTGTCCGAAAATTTGATATACATTTGCAATTTTAATTAATTGATATGATTTTAATTATAATTAGTGATAAATAGTTGGTAAAATGATGAATAATAAACAAACATAAATATAATGAAAATAATTTATTAAATATATTTCCACCATAATAGCATTGTTCTGAAAATTTTTTACCTATCTGATAAGGTAACGGACTCGCGAGTTCAAATCTTAAGTGTGATAGAGTTTTCTTAAGTCGTAGCTATTGTTAGTGCTTAGTCGATAAAGTCATGTCTTTTATCGTTTTGACACACATCCAGTAGGCTGTGGACACCAGTACTCGTTCATATAAAAAAAAGAAAAAAAATCCTCTCGGAGAATACCAACCTTTTGGGTAAGGTTTGCTTTGATTATAATTTTCTTTTCGAAATTCAACAAAAGTACCTTGTAATGTTACAAAGACTGGTAATGAGTACATCGAGCCGTTCAGTATTCATTGCACAATATCTTTGTCCTTTCCTTCTCCTTATGACTACAATTTACGCTATTCTGAGCGGTTGCTTACAACAGTTTCCTGTTCTCATATCTATACTTCAATGACTAACAAGGAAGTGCTAACCCCTTAATCTATACAAGTTCCATGAAAACTCTTAATCTGCTAATCTATACGGTTTTTTATACGGTCATACATGTATTCGATTCCAATTTTATATCAGTATTTTATTATATTAGTTTGGGGAAAAAGAAATCCATTATTTTTTCGGTAGATGGATCACATACGATAACCCTGTGCGAAAACGATCGTGGTCAAAGAGCGGTCAAGCACCTCAAACGGCCAGGAACGTTTTGCTATGCATTTGGTGGGACTGGAAGGGGATTATTTATTATGAGTTGCTTCCATATGGCCAAACGCTAAATTCTGATCTCTACTGTCAACAACTGGACCGTTTGAAGATAGCGATTGACCAGAAACGGCCAGAATTGGCCAACAGGAGAGGTGTCGTGTTCCACCAGGACAACGCTAGGCCACACACATCTACAGTGACTCGCCAGAAACTTCGGGAGCTTGGTTGGGAAGTTTTAATGCATCCGCCATACTGTCCGGACTTGGCACCAAGCGATTATAATCTTTTTCTTGCATTGCAAAATTTCTTTAATGATAAAAAATTGGAATTTAGGGAGGATTGTGAAAATCGACTACTAGAGTTTAGTGCAAATAGAGACCAGGACTTCTATGAGAGAGGCATTTTGAAGTTACCTTTAAAATGGCAACAAATCATACAACAAAACGCTGCATATTTGACCCAAATCGGACAATCCGAAGCATGTTAAATAAAATCCTGAAGTTCATATAAAAATAATGGATTTCTTTTTCCCCAAACTAATATATAAATAACATGGAATTGCTAATCCGCTTAATCTGTATGGTTTCTTACATCCTTATCTACAGGACATGGTACCGCTAATGTGCCAACCTATACGCTTGCTTATAGCATATAAGTGCTCCAATTTCATACCAATGCGAGAATTACTTATATTTATTATTAAACCTCAGCCGTAGTATTTTAATTCAATCGACTTTGCTATTTTGTCATTTTATATATATTTATGGTGGCTACTAAAAATCCAACACTTACTTGTATCCACACGGACTAAATCGCTCACGATTTTCCATCAGATATCACTTTCGGGAAGTTTACGTAGCCAACTTCTCGTCGGTACCGTACAAATTCCACAATATTCGTTATTTCTTAACTTATCAGCTAAGAAGTTAACTTATACTAAATACGTACAAATATCTTAAAGCTAACTGTGGGACTAAAACGAGCTGGCAACCTTGGTTCACATGCCGCGATGTTAAACCTCGAGAGCTTACATGAGGGGTGTATTTAAAGGCTGCATGAATATTAAAACCATCTTTTCGCTCAAGTGTTCAAATCATAATTCATAAGATCACGAAACTTCGGCATCCACAACAAAGTGCATAAGTCGACAAAGCATGCCATTCCTATTATGTATTATGTTATCCGTTTAATTGTGATATTAGATTAAAAATATCTCGCAGCGTATTTTTTAATCCAAGAATGGATATGAAGGCATTCTTTCTATACTGGTAGACTAGATACGCCTCCATTACCTCATTACAGTCGCTTTACACTAGATTGCGATGATCAAAGGTCAATGCGTAAGAGGAATTTATTTTATTTTACCTTTCACAATAGGATCCTTATTACCTCCGCGTAGCGAATTATGTTTGTAATGCTGTAGTACGTTATCGATGCACAATATTTCATACAAATTGACAATATATCGGATTGTCCGATTTGGGTCAAATATGCACCGTTTTGTTGTATGATTTGTTGCCATTTTAAAGGTAACTTCAAAATGCCTCTCTCATAGGAGTCCTGGTCTCTATTTGCACTAAACTCTAGTAGTCGATTTTCACAATCCTCCCTAAATTCCAAATTTCCGGACAGTATGGCGGATGCATTAAAACTTCCTAACCAAGCTTCCGAAGTTTCTGGCGAGTCACTGTAGATGTGTGTGGCCTAGCGTTGTCCTGGTGGAACACGACACCTCTCCTGTTGGCCAATTCTGGCCGTTTCTGGTCAATCGCTATCTTCAAACGGTCCAGTTGTTGACAGTAGAGATCAGAATTTAGCGTTTGGCCATATGGAAGCAACTCATAATAAATAATCCCCTTCCAGTCCCACCAAATGCATAGCAAAACCTTCCTGGCAGTTTGAGGTGCTTCACCGCTCTTTGACGACGATCGTTTTCGCACAGGGTTATCGTATGTGATCCATTTCTCATCTCCAGTCACCATCCGTTTAAGAAATGGGTCTATCTTATTCCGTTTGGCAAAGGCTTCGCAGATGGAAATTCGATCCATCATGTTTTTTTCTGTTAATTGGTGTGGCACCCAAACATCGAGCTGCTTTTTGAATCCAGCTTTGTGTAAATGGTTTAAAACTGTTTTATGGTCGATTTTTAGCTCCTGGGCGATGTTACGACTGCTAACATGCCGGTCAACTTCGATCATTTCTCCGATTTTATCGACATTTTCGACGACCGACCTACCTGTGCGAGGTGCATCTTTAACATCAAAAATTCCTGAATTTGGAATCTACGAAACCAAAAATTGCACATAATTGGCTGTTACAGTATCGGAACCATAAACACCATTCACAATTTTAGCCGCCTGGCTTGCATTTTCGCCTTTGTCAAAGAAAAACTGTAAAATGTACCGAATTTTCTCTTTGTTCACTTCCATTTTTAACACGCTGTAATTCACAACTGAATGCACCAAACAAAAAACAGCAAAAGAATTTTTTTACTGCGAAATGTACAGTATGTAAATGTACAGTATCGGAAATTGTTTGATCGATACTTTACGAGAAAATGATGGATTTCTTTTTCCCCAAACTAATATTTCCTTATTTTTATTCATTGTAAATCGAATTCAATTGTTTCCAGGCCTTGAGAATGTTAAGCCATTCAACTAAATTGCAATTAAGATGAACAAGGTAAGAAGGGGAAAAACCTATGATTATTCCATGATAATTAACTTAACCAGAGAAGTGATTTACTAAAACTAAAGTATTAAAACACTAGTACATCTGAGTCTTATCGGCTTTACTGAAGACTCTACGGCATTGGAGTTTTGAATCCACGAGCAATGGGTTGTGTTAAACAAGATCCTTTGTTAAACTGAAAGCCTATGGAACATGCAGCGCGGCATTTAAGATTTAAGAAGACTTCACGTGTAAGCGCAAAGTTTCAAGCACTAACGCTAAACGGCTATGTATTGCTCTTTAATTAATATTTGCTTTACATTCCTAGTATATGCATAAAATATATCAAGCGCAACAACAAAAATGCTAATATAATCTCATATCTTTAACCCCAAAACCGTGAACAATTTGTCTGCAATATTTTTTTTTTTTTATAATTATTGTTTGAAAATTTTCCATCAAAACTTTTTCTTTTTTCTATATCCTACCAACTAAATAATAAAAAAAATCATGTATGAGTAATGAACTCATGGAAGGCTTCGTTAACTTTTGTTAAATGAAATGTAAATTTTTGTTGTTGTTTTTTTTTTTTTTTTGTTTTATATGCATTCGAATGAACCGAATTCGCCGGCTTTAACTAAATAATTGAACGAACACAAACTAGTGCAGAAATTTTTGCGAGATATTTAATGGCCAGAAACAAAGTTGGTTCGCTCGCTAAAGTGCGTTATGGAAAGCAAACAGTAAACAAATTAATTTATTTACTTTACGAAATCTTGTGTTCATTAGTTAAAACATACGAGCGCATATAATGAAACAAAGTAAGGAGATTATATCCGAATTAATATCTCTACAGTGTACAATTATGTTTGCGAAAATTTATTAGGTTGATGAAGGAAGAAATTTCGTATTTGTTGAAAAGGGAGTGGGTAGGATAAGATTACCACTTGATTCGGATTATTTCCAAAACTATATAAGGTCATTTCATGTATTTTTTCATAATTTCTGGGATAAAATGAAATATATATTCCTTCCTGTAATTAGAAGAAAAACAATATTTTCGGTATCATTTAAAAAAAAAAAAATTAGCTTTCTTGATAAACTTGAAAATTATCTGAGGTCACAAAGGATGAAAATGAACACGATACGTTCTCGGAAGCGCATGTTACTGCTCAATGAAACCATATATTGATTGATGATAAGATTGAATGTTAACGATGCTTCCATCGGTGCGATTTGTGCTGACTATTCTGCATTGCTCCAAGCGAACGAAACCGTAATTAGGAAAAGTTACCAAAGTTACCAGTTGACGAAATTGCGTCAATCATTAAAGAAGAAACGGTTGCAATATAGGAGATGGAGAGTTGGTATGGATTAATTTTTTACCTTCATACCGCCAAAATTGTCCAGAAAATGGTAGCAGAGCCCAACTGGAATGGGCTAACCTCGTATTGTATTCACCAGACTTTGCTTTTTTATGATTAACTATATTCCAAATGATGACCTGTCTATCTCAGCTAAGCTTGGATTATCATGATGGTATGCAAGAATGTCGATCTTTCCGCGGACAGCATTAAACAACTGTTCGCCGCTTCAACACCGAATGTGTATTCAGCCCAAAAAGTTTTACCTAACGGTTAATAATGATTTCATCACCATTTTTTTTTTTCAAAAAGTTATGATTTTAATAAAAATTCTTTCAAAACTAAGCTAATGCTTATAAGCTGAGAGAAAAAAAAAAGAAACTCTCTAAAATTTTTATAAAAATTGTATACAAAAATGGTACTCGATCGTCCATCACAATTATTAAAAAAAAAAAAAAAAAGGAAAAGCTTAACCATCAAAAAACAATTGAAACCGAAGCAATCAATTTATAAATTATAACTTGTATCGATTAAAAAGATATGCCGCGAATGCTTGAAAGACAATAAACAACTTTTTTTCCTTTTTTTTTTTTTTGTTAATAATCTCATGATCAGTGCACCGAATAATGAAGCATTTCCGTGTACTGCGTTGTCATTAGGCAATGAGCTTAAGTTTGGTCGAAGGCGAACATGGCTTTTTAGTTAATTTTCTGCAAAAACTATAAAACGCTGGCATTGCAACATTATTCATTCGCTTGTGCAATGACGACATAAAAAAAAATTCATAAAATTTTTACATTTTTTGACAACAAAAGGTTCGGCTGCGATTCAGGAGTTGCTCAAACTCGGACCTATTTTTGCAGATCCGGGCGAGCTGACTCTGCATCTCATAATACAGGTCGCATTCCCCATTTACAGAGACATAGTTTCTAGGTTTGTGGCCGGGGTTTAAAAGTAAACAAGTTCGGCAGATATTTTGTACTTAGGCGCGACACAGGAAAGAAGAGAAAATAGCAAGCATGCTCGGGTCTATTATTGAAAGGGTTTGTGAGACTAAATTGATTTCAACTATCATTGGCAACGACTCCAACCAAGTGCTTTTGTAAGACCTTACGATTATGATGCACCTTTCTGTGTATAGAGGGCGTTAGAGAGAATATTTTCCGTCAACCTCATAAGAGGGTCTGCTGGCTTTAAATTTATTACCTGAACAGCTGATGTTTCTCCACATGTAACTCCACTTAACACTCTTATTAGTACGAACCACCTTTAGGTGAGGGGGGGAAGAGTGTCTACGATGCTTTATAAAGTCAATACAAGTGAGACCTTAACTTGCTTTTCTTTTTCATAATTGCAACGTCAATGGAAGGATTTAAGATTCGGCATAAGCCAGGTACTTAACTTTTCTTAATATTTTTTTCATTATTCTTGTTGTTGTTGTTGTTGTTATTATTGTACTTGATAAATTAAATTGAAGCAAATCAAAGGCTCGCTAATATTGTAATTACATTTTTCCGTTTGAGCTAATTTCTGGGTTGTGATTTTCGTTTTGCCAAGTTCTGTGCTGTGCTTTTTTTTTTTTTTGTCTTTTTTCTTTATTTTTAATTGAAGACATACGGCACAGCTTAAGAATAACCTCAACAAAAGTAAATTGAGTCGCTTTTTAAATGGGTTTTATAATGTTATTAAATCAAATTTAAAATTTGTTTTTTTTTCTTACGAAAAAAAAATTTTTTTTTGTTTACTTTTTTTACCCTACACCCCTTCTAGTGCACGGGTATATTAACTTTATGCGAATGTATGCAACTTCCCGAAGGATTTAAGAAAAAATTAACTTTAATTATATCAATAGATTCAGAGTCACTTCCCCAATGTAAGGTTGTCCGTACGTCTGTCTATCCGTCCATCGTATTTTCTTGTGTTCAACCTATAGGCCGCAAACTTTAATCAAGCATATTATAGACCAAAGACGAGCGTTATTGTGAATGTTTCGGATCGGATCAGTTCTTGAACCACGTCCCATATAACACCTTAGTTGTCTTATGTATAACTGTATTAAGCAAAGTAGTGTAGGATATTTAATGTTGGACCCTGTCCCACTAAAGTGTCTTTACTTGTTTGAATATTAAGCGCTAAAAAAACGGGCTGACTAAGTAGAGAGAACTTTTTTAATTGAAGAAAATCAATTAAATAATTAAAAGCAATTTTTTCCAACAAATGAATTTAAAAAAAGTTTCAAAAGAGGAAAACGAGCTCTATAAAGAACGATTGAAAAGGGCAAACTGTTTAAGAGGGTGTTGCAAGCGAGAAGACTGAAAATGATTTTGGTTACCTTGTTTAACAAATTATTTATAACAAAAATTATCCTCATCGCTAGAATTTGATAAAAATCTGTGAAGGATTTCGTCTTTTTTTTTTTGTATTCTTAAATCAATAATTTTTTGAAATTTATTTTTCAACCGTTTATCTCGATTGCTAGTTTTTTTCTCAACTGTTCTTTATTAGTATGTATTGGCTTATAAATGTGCATATGAATGGATTGCGCAAAGTTATTCAATCTCTTCAATTTGCTTGTGGATAGTAATTACATAGAAATTTCCAACGGGATGGCGGCTAGTTGGCTCTTAATTATTCGGTAACTGAAACATTATTCACTATGTTAATCGCAGATAAGCAAAGCAATTACGTTAGAGGCATAATTTGAATTTCTCAATCCTTATAAAGCAATATCTTTAACTTTAAATTTTATTATTTTTTTACCAAAGAAAAACAATCCATTCCATGAACAAGAACAAGCAAAAAGATTATACCCCATAAAATACCCACAGTTATTCATATAATGTCTCTTCAAACTAAGACGTTAAATAGAAAGTGGTCGAGATGGAACCGCTTTCAATGGCGTTCGTCCTTCAGCCAAAACACGTCAGTGTACCAGATTTCTTTAAAATACAAGAAAACAGACCAGGCGGGCAGATTGCCAGGCAGACAATCTTAGCTTCAGAAAGTGATTTCGAATCGATAGGAAATAAAAGATTGGTCTATATTAAGTCCTTATCGCATACATTCGCACAAACTTTATATAACCTAGTGCCACAAAAGCTGCAGGGCATCATAAGTACCTACGCATTTTCGTTTTTCTTTACAGCAATTTTCCAGTTTTTCTTTTCTTTTTCTTGCACTGATCCGTCAAAATGTACATCAGAGATCTACTATCTATATATTTAAGTATTTTAAGTTTATTGACTCGAACATTTTCCCTCTCCAAAAAACGTCTTTATTCATGAAATCTCTTTCAGTTGCAAGGAACGAAAGTTTGTTAAGCAGTTAAAACGTTACCAGAATTTCGATTATTCGGAACTAAGAAGTATAAGAAGTTGCCGACAAGCAAAATGTTGAAATTTCCAATAATCCAGCTTAGAAAAGTTTATCCAATCGCATTGCTATTGGCGTTCAGCTCATGAAAAGTAATGAACTCGAGCGATCAATAAACAGATGACGAAAAGTCGATAAATTACGATAAGAATGATCAAGAAACAACAGCTGTACAATGCATTCCAAAGTCTCCGGTCAAGTTAAGACGCGTCTTTGCTTAGATAGACGTCTACGAATGCGTTATCTATTATTGGGGGAAATGTCAAACTGCACACGGCCTTTAGAAATCATCGGAAAAAAAAGAAGATCTTAAGCTAATTTAAAAAATGAAAACCACCTCTCCCAACTTGTTTACCGTAAAGCCCAGGGCCTTTAAAATAAAGGGTTTATAGTCTACATATATTTGTCCAATCGCCATTCTCTCTATCTATCTTCATTTTAATGACTATTAGTTTGCTGGTCTATTAGTTTGCCGGTCTATAAATAATATACCCGACTCTTTTTTACACGATAGATGCATTCCTTAAAAATCGTGTAAAAGAGCACATGCGGCACATTATAAATTTATAAAACAAAAGTCATTCACTTTTATTACATTAAAAGCAAATTAAAATTAGTGTATAGTGATCTTTCAGTCCTTAAGTACACACAACATATAAAAACTAAAGTTGAAATTAGGCTTAGAAATCAATTTTCCAACTATTCATTTTTGCTCGATAACACGCTTGCACGTTTATTACGAACTGGATCAAAAATCATCAGTAGATATGTCGCGTAAGTCTAGCATAACTGTCGGATTTGATTCAAACGGAGAATTTCGTTCGT
>NW_024006094.1:0-36361 GCF_014805625.2 Glossina fuscipes | reverse complement strand
TATCGTAAGTGGTGTCGCATCTGGTGAAATTTGGTTTTTTTTTTTTTGATACCCATCACCGAAGGATGAGCGGTATATTCATTTTGTCAAAACGTTTGCAAAATCTGTTGCATGACACGCCTACAAGACTCCTTAAGGTGAAGATAGTTCTGTTTTTTCAAAAGGAATAAGAAATTATTTTTTACTCATTAAGCATCAATTAGAGCAGACAAGTCTACAAAAATTTGAACGCATCTTCTATGAAAGTAGAAAAGTGGGAAAAAGTCGACCAAACTTAATCAATATTAATTAATACCTCTATAATCTGCAGAAGCAAGCTTCCAAAAACCGCATAAAGTATAGAAGTTGTTAGCCAATTTCGAATTCGGAATATATCTAAGCGTGTTCATCCGATCATCTGTCCGTCTGCGCGATCGTGCAGTGTCTGTCTAAGTAAATCATCTCGCGTTCGCCGAAATAAGTTTATCGGCAAACTTTTCAAAGGACACGGCGAACAAAACGATAAGTACGAACACCTGTTGTTCTGTGTTTTTTGCTTATTACTACTAATAAAGTACAAGACATAGATCATATAAATATTCACGCATTTGCTTGTTCTCAGGATCATGGCGATGGGTATAAAAGATTCGGCCACAACCGAATATAATTATCATACTTCCATTTGTATAGTTTGTAATGTTAAATAACATGGACTCATCGACATGAGTTCATGGGATCAAGAATATATGCAATTAATAGGTTATCCGTAACTAATTTCAGTTCTTTACAAATGCGTAAGAAATCTAATTGAGTTACTTTCAAGACTTAATTATTATAACGTGCAATATAAAGATTGAATTTTAATTTGGCTCACAGTTCGGCCCCCAGAAGTATCGAAAATCGAAAATGGCTTAATAACGCCAGCATCCAAAAAAAAAAAAAACAAGTTTATTGTATGAATGAAAAATCTCTTTGCCTTCAAGATTTAAATGTCGTGTGCGAGTTCTGCAATTGTGATCATTGCCATCTCAAAGTTAAAGCGAAAACTGTTTCTTACCTTGCATTGTTATAATAGAAATTTTGGATTCCAATAGCTGACCCATACATTTGATAGTTAGTTCGATAAGCATTTATGTTATTGTCGCGAGTGCAAACCATATTGCGAGGATCTTCAATCTTGTTGCCAAAGAAATAATGCTTGTTGATATCGTTGCTTTGAATGCTATTAACACTTCGTGCACCGTAAGGTAATTGTGACGCAATGCGACGGGAAATTTGCATTTCATTTTCCCAATTTCTTTGATCCCTTAGTGATATTGTTTCTTCAAGCTTTTCCCTTTCAATTAGTATATTGTGAGGCCAGACGGAATTATATTGAGTTTTAAGCTTCTTATCATCATCATCATCATCATCATCATCATCATCATTATCATTATCAACATCATTCGGATCCTCATTCTCAATTTTCATAATATTAAAATTCCTTGGATTACAATATAATTGAGAGTTTGCATGAAATTGAGGAAATCTTACTCTATTTTCACGCTTAAGTGAACCTATCCGTCGTCTTTTCATATTTTCAAAATTAATTAATTTTTCTTCGATAGGAAAATTATTATTAATTATTGTACGATTATTGACATTCATCTCCCGATTTATAGCTGGCAAGTAATTTCCATTTGACTGAGATAGTGATTCATGTTTCAAATTATATGGATTATGTAATAGATAACTACTGTCATTGTTTTCATACATTTTCATAAATACTGCTTCGTTTCTGTTATCGTGACTGTATTCGTGGCGGTTGGGATTGTGCGGTCTTGTGACTAACGAGTCGGAGCGATTAGCACTGATGACATTCATTCGATGTTCCCCGATTGATTTAACATCTGTATCTTGTCTTGCGTTGGCGTCCCGATAATATCTCGCAATATGCTTTGCATGCTCATGCGTCGAATTTATTACATTATACGAGTGATTATTATTTTTCGCAATATCCGAATCATCAAATTTATATGAATTGATTTGTTGTGTCATATCCTCGGTCATTGCTTCTGTATTTATTGCACTGGTATGTGTGTGAGTCTGCAAAGACGGTCGACTATCACTCCGACACTCCGACATTTCATATGAACTGTAAGGAAATGGCGAATTGTCTCGATGGGTATAATTAGTTTTTGACTTATTTAGCTTATCATCCGAGTCAATGTCGGACGTACGAGTCGATTCTTGCAACTTAACTTGATGCGTCTGCAAATCTGATTTATTAGTTTTTTTAATTTTAAATAACTGAGTTTCTCCGGTCGTGGTTTTTTCATTTGAACCGAGTTGTTCTCTCTTCTCTTCTCGCCCTTTTATGTTGGGAGCTCTCAGGCTTACCTTAGCTTTTGTACGTCTCAATATATTTTCCAATTTTCCAATATATCGCCTTTTCTCAGCTGAGGCTGACGCGGATGCTTTGTTTTCCTGCGCATATGAATTTTTTTCAAAATATATATATTTTTTATTTTTATTATTAAGTTTAATAGCAAATTACCGGTATGAAGAGACGAGTGCTTAGCCTTTCCTTTTTCATTTTTTGAATTTCTCTAAATTAGGAAATAAGTGTTTATTTAGGTAAGTGTGCATATGTCTATTTTTATGAATTAATTACTTTACTTACATACTCAAGGAGTGTCTGGCCTCTAGTATTAGCTTAGGATTTTTACAATCTTCTGCTTTCTTCTTCTTTAAAAAACTGTTAGTTAACATTTTCAACCTAACGATTATTTTAATAAAAAAATAAATTTTAATAAAATATTAATTATAATAACAAAATTCCGATAAAAAATATAATAAAGAAAAGCATAACAAAAGTACATACAACTGAAATTTTAATACAACTTAAGCTCATCTTGAGATTGTTTTATTTGTACAAACACGCCTAAAAACACAAACACACACACACACACACACACACATGAGACAAGTGCTCATGATCGTTCGCCAAGATACCCGAGCTACGTAGAGGCGAAAGAAGGTGCGGAGCACGGTGCCTCCAAATGTCGACCTACTTGTGGTCCGCTTGATACAGTAGGGAGCATGGCCGCAAGCCCTGAACTACAGGGCACTGTCAACGAATTCGTGAGCAGAATGCTTTAGGCGCTAAGGCGGTCAGAGAGACAGTCAATAGACGGAGGGAAGAGGGAGTGGCAGCCAATAGGTTTTTCCACTAACGTCCCACCATTTAAAGCTTTATTTTTTGCAACCAGCCTCCGCAACGTGGTGGTAACTAACGGTGATCGCTGAAGTGGTCGACGACATGTGTACGGGGGGGTAGTTTCAATGCGTAGGCTCCATGTATGGCGAATCGTGTGTGCGTTGCTGGTGCAGCAGTATCTTTGGAATCTTTGATGCTAGCGGTAGCTTGGGAAGATTTTTGTCTCCGACCCGCATAACAAGAAAAAACACATACACACATACCTCAAGTTCCTTATCGCAGCGATTTATTGTCAACGTATTAAAATCGCTATAGGCCCACAAGGATAAATTCGAGCCGAATTGTACACACGAAAATGTTCTCATCCCATTTAATACGAACTTTTTTTTTTTATTTTATTTAAATTGTTTCATTTATTTATTTTTTATTATTATGTAGTTAATCAAAATTTATTATCATCCAATTTTTAATTTTATATTATGATTTAGTTTCATTTTTTTTTCTGCATTTTCAATTAATTTATTTTTTAATTTAATGTTAACTTTAAATATTTGCTTTTTACTTATGTATATTTATTAAATACATTTTCATATATTTCAAAATTAATTTATTGTAACGTTTATCTATTTAATTAATATTATCGTTCCGCATAACGATATTTTTATATCAACTGTGCCGTTTAACTAAGACAAAAAATCCACGTTGACCAACAATTTTAATTGAAAGTGTAAATAATCACGTCAGAACACGTTAAAAGGACACGTCAGCAAAGCTTTTCATGAAATACTTCCACTAATCGTTTTTACTCAAGTTACGTGGTTGCCTGAAAATAATAGTGCGAATATAAAAAAACATTGAAATTGTTGAAGCAATGCAAAAAAAATTGCAATAATTGTGAATAGAATAAATAATGTAAAGCTTATGTACGAATGGATTTATAATATGATTGTATCCCTTGGTCTATGATTTTTGATCCAAAAGTACGAATTTGGTACAATACAAATTTCTACAATTTCTTTCAATCCTTGTGTGTGTGCTAGAAAGGCAATGGTCACGGTTGCTTGAATGCTTTCCCTTCTTTTCACTTTTCTTTTTTTCTTTCTTTTTCTTTCCTTTTCTTTTTATTTCTTTTCTTCTCTTCTCTTCTCTTCTCTTCTCTTCCTTTTTCTTTCTTTCTCTTCGCTTTGCTTAACTTTTCTTCCGTTTCTCTTTCCTTTCCTTTTCGTCGTCTGTGCTGATCTTCTCATTTTTCCACTTTTCTCTTCTTCTTCTTCTTCTTCTTCTCTCTTTTCCCTTGTCTTTTCATATCTTCTCTTACCTTCTCTTTTCTTCTTTTCTTTCCACTTTGCCTTTTCTCTCTTCTTATTGTTCTCTTTTCTCTATCTCATCTCTTTCTATCTTCACTTTTCATCATAAAAATTCAATAACGAAAATATATCTTCTTTACAATTGCGTAATGTATATATATATATGTCAAATCTATATTAAAAATAAATAATATATATATTGATTGTTGTGCCTTAGATCAAAGCATATAAACTTATTTCTTCATAAACGAAGTGCTATCGATCCGTTCGGAATTATACTTTTTTGCTTTACATTTTCAGACAAGTGCAATAAATATCCAATTGCCAAACATTTATCAAATCTTTTCTTTTAGTTTTCAACTTCTCAATGCCTTACAAATAATTGGAATTCATTTAGACGAGCTTATGTCAATTTATGTTCATGATCTTACTTACTTACATAAAATAAACGAGAAATTGAACTTCTTCTTGTCAAAAAATTCATCAATTAGGTAGAAAGGTCTAAGGAGCTAATAATCGCAATCTTAATCGCAGCATCGTTTGCGAAAAATATTGAACGAACATGAATGCGCTAACATGCATAAAATTGAGACTGCCAACGCTAAACGATCATTCAGTTTTATATATTTTTTGCACGAGATATTAATATCATAGCGTTATATAAGATAGATTTGAAGAAAGTAAAAAAATCAATTGTTAAAAAGGAAATTTAGGGAAATTTGGCGAAAAATCATCGCATTTAATAAAGAGATTATGAAAAACAATCCATACTTACTTTTGTTTGACTATTCTGTCGATAATAGAAATGAGAAAATTGATATTAAGTCAGGGAAGAGAGTACACTTTTATATGACTTTTCATTGTGCTCTCACTACATTGGTAATGGTGTCAGATCTACTGGAATACATAGAAGAGAATTGATTATTTAGTTCGATATTAACGATGTTTGACGATATTAAATATTTGGACGAAAGTGATGCGGCCGTTCGGTACGTCGATCTGCTCTCTGACTTCATATTCTCATAATGTAGAATCCTCAGGTAGCAATCTATCTGTAACTATTGTATCTATTGCCTAACGATTTAATTATTCACGCGATTAAATCTTAAATGATTACTAAGAGTGCAATAACTGAGACCGAATTTAACGAGTTGTTGCTCCTGCTCACAACATCCATGAAGTAAGGAATCTATTCAGACAACCGTACGGGTGCAGTCTATCCATCAAAATCTATATTTATCCTACAGGAGAGTGAAGAAATTTCGCATAAAGTTGTTTTCTCTCATTCAGGTCGGATTAAGCATAAGGCGGAGCAAAAATTTATTTTCTTCTTTTACCGGACCTTGGAGTTTAAATTACTTTAAATTACATAACATTTCTCAACATCATTCACTAATTATATTTTTGCTTGACGAAATATTAAACAACGAAAATCGCTTATCAACGTTCTAGATCGTATTTGAATTTTATTAACAACAATAAATGCAACATTAAAAGTTAAAACAATTGAAACAGATATTGCAATATTTAGTAATTTTTTTTTTTCAAAAAAAAAAAAAAAAAAAAAAAAAACATATTTTTTTTTCGAAAATGTAGGAAACATTTTTTAGCTAATTGCTGTTATTGGCCGTTGAAAACGATGATGAAGAGTATGAACGATGGATTTGTGGTCCTTGCTCCAAAGCATCAGCGTTACTAATTGCTCGCGATAGCAGCAATTGATTATGCATATTAATGCGCGGCCGAGAATTGCGATGCATTTGTGAACCGAAAGCAATTTGTAATGATAGACGTTTCTGTGATAGCTGAGCCAATTGCTCGGGTGAAAGTTCTATCAATGGCGCATTAGATGAGCTTGATGGCAACGCTGGTGGTGGAGTTACTGGGGCACTATTTGTACATGTGCATGCATTTGAATTAGTTATTGACAAGTTATCGTTTTCGTTAACTCCATTTTCGATTGAATACATTTTTCTGGTATCCTTAGCCTCAAATATTTTAATAATTGGCATCGGAGGTGCAAGTATTATGCCGGCTTTACGAAATTGTTCCAAGGCGTCATCGTATGTAGGTAGGCCGGACACTATGGTATAAGAAGGTAGGGACTCCATCTCATAGTTAGGTGGATAATTGCGACATGTCTCTACCGGGTCTGTCGCGTCGGAGCGATCTGAAAATAAAATTGTACACATAATATTATTAGAATAGAATGCAAAATAAAGTATTCTTTCCTTTTTTTAATTCAATCGAAATCAAGTCGAATATTTTTCATTCATATTATAAAGTTACAGACCTAATGCTCTCTGTTAATAAATCTCAAGATCACAAGATGCTCCAAAGAAAAATATTTTATTCAACTGAGTTGAGCTCATTGGGAAAATTGAAGTCTGTTTTGGAAGTATTGATAAACCACTTGATTGAATCGGTACCGAAATGCTAGAGAACCGTTGCGCTGATTTTATGATTCCGCGAGGAGATTACATTGATGAATAAAACTGAATGGCGTACGAAAAATGTACATTTCTTACTTAGGTCGGAAAGTTTTCAAGAAACTCCCGTATAAGCCCACGCATGAAAGCAGCAAGCGTTCATCCTAAGCCTAATGCTGTAAAGTTAGCAATAGGTCTTACCAGAAGTTACGCAATTTGAATAATTGAAAGTGTTTCAGAACACACTCAACGAAATCAATATAATCTTGATACGAGACAGTTAATGTGTACTTCAATTTTTTAATAACTTTTTCGCTCATTATATAATCCAGGAAAATTCAAATAAAATGTAATCGAAAATGTCTTTGGCGTCCTGTTCGGATAACTTAGATCTGTCTAATATTTCTACTTTCCGAAACCAGATTGTCATTGTGAGTAAGACGTTTTAAGCTGAGCAAACAAGGAAAATAAGTTGAGTATCACGAGTTGAAGATCACACCTTAATGGTGCGTCAGGTGCTGGCTTCAAATTCAGATATTTAACTTTTTCTAATTTGTATATGATAGTTTTTTGCCTATTGTGGGAACGTTATCCCGCAAATTTTTAAACTTGATCTGGCATCATAAATTTAGAGAACATATATGCCACGTTTCAGCCCATTTTTTTTCCTATTACGGTGGATCGTGACCACTGTAACAACATCTAAGTAGCATGTAATACACAAATTGTTTTATGCTAATCGAAAGAATATATATCTGCCGTTGGATCTTCAATGCGCAATTTTTCCCTTTATAAAAGCGGAAACATACATATCTAATATAATATCGTGTTTCAGCGACGTGTATAAAAGGCAACCAACGCTAGCGTATTACTTATTTGTCACACATACGTATTGTTGCACATTTTTATTATGGGAAGCATACTCTTATCTAATAAGATTTTAAAAAAGAAAACATGTATTGTTTGAATCGTATATACGAAGATGTTTTAAATAGTTAAAAAAATTTAGCTCTTATCTTCACTCATTCATCAAACTTATCTATCTATCATTTCATTTTACATAATTCTGATCTTTTTAGCTCGTTTTTAATATTATGTTATTATTTATACTTGATTTGTTTCTCGCATAACATGCTCTCTCCGACTTGGTCATTCATCTTGTGGATTATGTTATTAAGACAGGGTCGTTAACGTTATCAACAAAACCAACATTTAGTGGATTTTAACCAGATCACTTGAATAACAAATTTAAAGAGAGGCAGCTCTATGTAATAATCGAAAATGTCAAGCTATTTCATTTAAACGCAAAGATTGAATGTATTATAAAGATTCTGCAATTATATAGTAAACAGAATATGCAAGCAGAGAAAAGGAATAAATAAGTAATTGTAACTATTTACATGGTGTAGAATAAAAACAGATTTAACACAATAATAGGTTTTGCTTATTCAATTGGAGAAATAGGAGAAAGAGAACGAGAGAGAGTGAGAGAGCGAAAGAGAGAGAGAGAGGAACGAACGAAAAGGTAAGCACGTACAAACAGTTGGCCATAAAATCAAATAAATGTATGTGGAACATGCAGCGCTCATACTATATAACTCTATATAACACAAATAACAAAAAAAAAAGTAGAGAAGAAGAAAGCGGCGTCAGTGGATTTAATAATTGTGTAAAAAAAGGAAGAAGCGAGAGGGGGAGAGAGAGAGAGAGAGCAAGAGAATGTTTTGATGAAAAGATTGGAGTATTAAAAAAATATTTATCAAAAAATTAAACAGAACTTGTGAATAATTCAAAAGAAATCGTTTAATAAATATAATCATTTAACTTTAGTATTTAAAATTTTAAAGATTGAACAAACGCAAAGAAATAATTATGATCAATACTTTATTAGAGCATGTGCCCATCAAAATGGAAACTAAAGATACACCAGCATTAAAAATAGTGGCAGCGAAAGAAATAACCGAAGGCCAAAAAAGTTCGGTGGCTGCACCCAGTATTCCCTTGACAATGACCGGTGAAGATGATGACGTAGAAAATTTGGATGAAGAAGAGGAAGAAGATGATGAGGAAGATGATACGGAAAGTGATGTCTTAGAAGAGGATGAGGCTACTTTGATAATTAGCAGCGATGAAGAAGCTGAATTGGAGGCGCAACGTATACGTTTTGAGGAAATATTAAATAAAAATATTTTACAAAGCACAAAAAATCCAACAAAAAGACTGAGCAGGCGCAGCGATTCCAACACAAATGTATTTATAAATGAAGAGAACGAGAAGCAGCTACAAAAGGAACAAAACAAAACAGACAATCAATTAAGTGAAGAAAAAAAAATTGCTGAAAATAAGGCAACAGACCCCAGTGTCAAAACAACAGATACAAATACAAGCACAGTTAATAATGATGACAAAAACAATGAAATGCATAAAAGATTAAGTACTAATGCCATTTCCAGCGTAACCCCCGATTTAGCAACAGGTTCCAATGAAACTGAATCCTGCGGCCTTGTATATTTACACCGTTCACAGCAAAAGTTAATATTTAATTGTAAAGCCTGTCAATTGTCCTATGCGGATTTGGAAAGATTTGGCCGACATTTACACGAAAGCCATCAACTTTTCACATTAGACTGTGATGAACAAGAAAAAGAGAATTCGCCACGTAATTTGCACGCCTCCAAGACAAATCCCAATGTGAAAAAAGAACCTTTGCCTACTAATGGACAAAGGGTTGCCGCCCTGCCCGAAATTAATGAACCTTTAGAAGCCTGCGGTAATATTTGCGTTTTAAATCGTTGCAAACTATTGCTGAATTGCATTTCGTGTGAGTGTAAATACGATAAAATGGATTTGCTCGAAAATCACTTACGGCAACAGCATCATCTGTTTGATAGTCCATCTCCACCTTCTGTTGCTACTGCGGCTGGTCCCAAAATGGAAATGCAGGAGGAAGTCTTTATTATAACAGAAGTCGTTGAGTCACCAACATTCATTTTGCCCGATGCAGTCGTAATGTTGCCCACGGAAGGTGACATAAATATGGACACTGTCGAAGTGATTACAAATCTTAGGCTGGAGGACGCTGAAGTTATTCAGACGTCGACACATGACCATATTGAAAAAAAAGAGGAAGATAATGAAAATGTTGAAAAAAGTAAAACAATACTGTCTAAAAATTTAGCAAAACGTCGAGGTCGAGGTCGACCACCTAAGGGAGGAAAATTGTTGAAAGCGCCCATGAAGTCGAAGATGGCTGCGATTGGCAAAAAAGAAGTAAGAATTCATTATATCCTATAAACTTTATAAGAATACATTAATTTTTTAAAATGTTTGCAAAGATTCTTATAAAAGTTTTTCGAAAAATTTCCTACGAAGAATATTTTGTCTTTGTAAACATTTTTTTTTTTTTTTTTTTTAGTTCAATTTTTTATACTATGGTATGAAATACTATAAGATACTAACTGCTCATGGCAAGAGAACTTATTAGCTGGAAATAAAGAATATATAAATTCTTCTTAATGCCAGTCTACTTATATTGCCAAATATTTTCTATAAGAGTTATGCGATTCAGAAATATGTGTCGTGGTTTCGTGTAATACATTGAAAGTCTTAGTAAAAATTTGACAAGTCGTTCGTTAAATCTTACCAGCAGCACGTCTCTTATGGAACTAATATTTTCATATTATTATTATTATTATTGTTATTATTATTACTATTATTGTTGGTATTGTTATCCTTTATTACTATTATTTTAACTAATTTAGCCGCAGAAATAAATTGTAAGACTTAAAGGCTTAGCGCACTAACACCTAAAAGCTATCGGCTTCACTGAAAAATTTACCTTTTTCTTTTTCCAACCACTCCCTTTAAATACTATTAGATCAATAAAAGAAATATCAAATCTCAAAAATTATACTAAAATTATTAGCATATGGCACAGAAAACGAACAGTAGAAACCATAATTATGCTTTATGTTTTTAAATACTCAGCCTTCCTCCTCTTCCTCCTTCTCCTCTTACGTATATTTTGCTCTTTTCAATTAAATTTCCACCCTTTTGCGGGGCAAAAGCTGCCCTGTACTGTCAAATTTCATATTCTATTGAAATTTTAAGTGAATCGCTTTATCAGTCTTTTTTTTATGCATGAACTTTCAATTCCCATAATCATCATTAACTTGTATGGTACTCTTCTGGAAATGCTGTTCATTGCTGATCATTGAGCCAATGCGTTATTTATCCTACTGAAGACCAGTACCTCTTACGCTTACTTATATGCTGTTTTAATGATTATGATAAAATATTCCATAGCTGATTTGCCGGAATTTTTGAATAAAACTCATAGGTCTTATTAAGTTTGATTCTAAAAAAAAAGTCTTGCATAAAATTTTATATATATGTATATATATTTATTCGTCTTGCACAATACAATCAATTCTGCTGCTGTTTGCATGATATTATCTCCTTTTGCTCCAATTTTTCGCACAGATTTTAACAATGTTGCTCTCGTAGTAGGCCTCTCTGCCTTCATAGAAAACTTTTCACTTTACAAACTTTCCAAATCGACGCACTTTCAATTGAGAAATTGTTCGATGAACATTGAATTAAACTTTTTCTACTTGTTGTTACGTAGGCGAAAATGTTAAAGTTTTAATTTTTTTTTCGCTTTTATTTACAACAACAACGATTACGAAAATTGACTGTTTTATTTTATTAAGCCCTACTCTTAACTTTATTTTAGGATTTTGATTATTTGCAACATCGATTTTAGATTTATTTACTTAATATTAATACTACGCCGTATCAGGGCAAGAATTTATCTGACATTATATAATTATTTTCCAATTGTTTCGATTTCAATTATCTAAATGAAAACATAGTTGTTACTGAAATATACAGAGAACGCAGCACGAATTTGTTCCAAAGTTTTGGATCCATGTACGTATAAACATCTATGTATATATATATTTATATAATCCATATATATAATATATCTTTGCTATATCTTTGCTATACGCATATATAACTATCTATCGTACGTGGTTGAGGTGTGTGAACAAATATTGGATCCGAGCGATATGCGAGAGCTGCTTAAGATCTTGCTAACGTCGATATTAATATAAAAGTCAAGTGTTTAATATAATTTTCTCTTTTTCACAAAATCGTATTATCATCACCGAAGACTGTGAATATATTGTTGCCTTCATTCGGCTCGTAAACGCGTCTGCGTCTCTCTCTCATGCTTTATGTAAGGCGAACAATTAATTTATGATGATTAGCTCTAATATATATATATAATATAATATATATATATATATATATATATATATATATATTGATTTTGTGATATTAATGTATGGATATATTTTTATTTAATTTAAGTGTCGTTGGCTTAAATTGAATTTTTTAAATGGAAAAAATTTCATTGAACGAAAAGTGAAATTTTTCAAAAACTAAACAAGAAAGGCTTGATATGCACAATAATAATAATTGAAAGCGAGTACTACTGCATATAATTACTACGAATTTACGTATATGTCGGTCCGTCTATCGGCTTTTAATGAGGTTAAGGTTGCATTTCAAAACTGCTTTACGCTTAAAATATTGAAAAAAGAAAACCTAATAAAATTTTGTCGAAAAAATATTAATTCTACGGGTTGTCAATATAGAATTTGGTATACTTATTAGAGCCATCCAAAGTGTACTTTTTTTTTTTTTTTTTTACTTTTAAATATATCTTAATGGAGTTGAGTATCCAAAATTCTCTTCTACAGGTGAATATAACTGTTTTAATTGCGTTTAAAATTAATTTTAAATTTTTTTATGATTTCTAGCCTAAAAACCTTCAGCAAACCTTAAGACGTTTATTGGAAGAGACAGAGGAAGATAATCAAAAAGTAGCAAAACCAAAATCTATTGGCGCTAAACGAGGACGTAAAAGTAATAAGACGCAGAAAGGTAATGAAACAAAGCCGGAGGTGTTCGACGAAACTGCGAAAGATAAGAACGTTGAAACGGTAACAGAAACTAAAAAATCGACGACTGCCACTGAGTCAACATTAGATAAGGATGTGGCAGCAACTGAGGATGCGAGTTCGGTTAATGAGGTGATCACGCTAATTTATAACTCGTTGACAGATGGAACGCGAGAAGAATCTGCTGCTGGTACGTATATATTACCCCATGAGATTGTACCGCCTGAAAGTGCACCAAAACGTTTTCCTTGCGATCAATGTGAACGTTCTTTCAATAAATCGTCGCGTCTTATCGAACATAAGCGATTGCATACCGGTGAGAAACCATTTGCTTGCGACGAATGTCCCAAACGTTTTCGGATTAAAATGCGACTGAATGAGCATAAGATGCGTCATCGGGTGGATAAAAAGTATAAATGCGAGGTCTGCAATTTAGGTTTGTCGACAAAGCAAGATTTAACTTTGCATATGCGTCATCATGCTGGCGATCGTCGCTATCAATGCACAGAATGTCCGAAAGCATTTGTACGTAGCTCAGATTTAAAAATTCATGTACGAATACACACAGGCGAAAAACCGTTTGCCTGCGATATTTGCAATAAATGTTTTAGAGCCAATCAAAATCTTATCGTACACAAACGCTCTCATATGGGCGATGATTGCAAAACTTATCAATGCGATCGTTGTGAGAAACGATTCATGCGCAATATTGATCGTAAAGTTCACATGCGCACCCATACGGGCGAGAAACCTTATAAATGTGAAATATGCCAGAAACCTTACTCGTCACGCGTACATGTCCGCGCCCATATTGAAAGGGAACATTGCACTATCGAGGAGGGTCAGGCTAAGAAAGTGAAAAAGAAGAGAGGTCCAAAACCGAAGGCCTTACATGAAGAATTAGAAAAGCAAAAGAAACTTATTGAAGAGCTTCAGGCGCAACTGCAAGCACAAATGAAACATGATGAACCATTGATTATAGAAGCTGATGCAGATATTTGCGACAATGCTATAAATAAGCCAGAACCTTCCAGTACACCAAATTCCCCACCCATTGTAAGTGATACAACCGGTGTAAAAGGTAATAATGCTGCAGCCGTCTTACCACCGTTAACAATAACGCAAAAAATTGATCAACATTCCCCCAACTCACCACAGAAAGTAGTTAATCAGAAAACTTCACTAGGCATACAACAGGTCTCCGTGACTGTGTCGATGCAAGTGGAGAATGTGCCGCAAACGACAACAACAACTATGGAAAAAGAAAATGCATCTAAAATAAATTTAAATACACCAACACCAACGACTGTTAAAAAAGAACGAAAGATCACTAGCTATTTCACCGTCATAGGTCAAAAGAGTAATGTTTGAATACTGCTTTAATTGCTATTCGCAGAAAGACATCTTTCATCTTTCTCCGCAAAATGGTACGTTACACTTTACTTATTGTAATTGTTGTGTGTTGTATCCTCTCATAAAATAATTGGGGAAAATCAAAAGGAATTTTTCGAAAACACTCCAGATTTTTCGTTTCATAAAAGTTTTTCTATTCCCGTTAATTTATATAATTTTACGGAGATCATTTATTTTAATCTTTGTGCTGGCAATCGGCCCATGGGGCTTATTGATTCAGATCAAAACGCTTTTATAATATTTTATATATAATATTTTAATTAACGTCGACTTGAAATTTGTAAAAAAAATATTGCAATTCGGGCCGCTTATGTAAATGTTTAATGTATACATTCATTCACATTGTGAAGAGGTTTACGGTCACAGTAAATGTGCACGCACCTCCTTGATAGCTAGGACAAGAGATTTATTTATAATATTTAGTAATAAAAATGGCGAGTAATAGTTCGATGTTCGTCATGGGGCTGGCATAATGCTTCTTCTTTTTGCTTAAATTTAATCCGAAGAAGGGGAAAAAGAAAAAGGAGGATAAGCAGAGATAGAAATTGTAGAGAGGAGAGAAAAGAGAGTAATATTAATGCTTACATAAGAAATGTTCTAAAATTGTAAATTTTAAGGTTCAAAGCCTCGCAACAGGGTTTTACTTTTATTAATTTTATGAAACTTAAAATTTGTGAATCAGAATTATTATTATTATTAATATTATTAATATTATTATTATTTTTTATACACGCACATGTAAAAGCAGCGTCGATTTTTTCGTAAGGGAAAAAAATGAAAATAAAATTAATTTAAGGAACAAAGAAAAAAAAAAAAAAATAATAATAATAAAAATAAAAAAGAAAGACTTAAAGACTTGTAAACATATAAAACCTCCTTTAATATCCTTCCTAACTTACTTATCTGATAAGTTTATACAACTCTGAGGTTGTGGGTTTCGCAAACTAAGCCAACGCAACGCTAAACCATAAAAACACTTCCTACGGTTTACTGTAACTTTTCTTTATATACCGTTAACTTATATTTAGTTTCATACATATATATATATATATACTCATTAGGGCGTTTTTTTTATATATATACATATATATATATATATATATATATACTTTTACACGAAATGTAGTTCAGATGGTTTACAATGAAATTAAAAATACACATATAAATATGTATTTTTTTTTTTTTTTTTTTTTTTTTTTTTTTTTTTTTTGTATAACTTTTGGAATAATGTATTTATGCTTAACTTTTAAAAGACACTCATTTACTTAATAATTTCCAATAATTCTTTTAAGACTTGTTTTTTTCTACACATTCAATACAAAATATGAATTTATTACAATATAGAATTTTTTTTAATGGAATAATTTAAATATTTACATACTATATTGGTGTAACTTATTCCTTAATTTCCGTGATGACACTTTCCAGAAATACAACAAATACTTAAAAATGTTAAAACACTTTTAAATTTATATTAAAATTGGAAAAATTAAACTTTTATTTAGCGGAAATTTTACGCCCGTCTAGAAGGTTATGTAAATTTATTTTATTTATTCAGCCGTTATATATATCACATACTACTTGTTGATAAGGGACATGTCAAATTTGTGGGGATGTGCGGATGTATGCACAACATACCGAAAGTTTTGGGATAGACCAAGCTGTTATGGTGTCACTCGGAATTCAGAAAAGCGGATTCAGACTCACTCTCTTCGGATGAGTTCTTCGGGAGAAGCAACCCCTTTTCGTGTAATGCTATGGCTATTAGAAAGAAGCGAGAAAAGCGAATGTGATACCAAGTGGTGACGTGAAGTCTAATGGGTGTATGCGTAATCGGTAAGTGTTATTTCGTCAACGATTGAGCAATCCACTGTAGCTGTGATTAAAGCCACATCTGGCACAATCGGGACTTGAAGCTGCGAACATTAACTTGGTAATCGTGATTCTTACCTACCAGACTACGCACGGGTATAATTCATTCTCTGCATCGATTTAAGCATATCTGCTCGTCTATTATAAAATGTTATAGTTGGGCAAGGCCGACATCAAATACCCTAGACTACATTGTCTTTTACAATTCTTAACTTAACTTCGTAAAATTATATCAAGACTTACAGTCTTACAGTTTCCATGTAAACGCATACTTTTCAAGTGCGACCTTATATGAGAGCCGTAATTAGCAAAAGTTTCGTTTCAAATATCATTTCATATTTCACTTATTTTGATCATAAAGTACTGGAAATTTTACTTTATTGACTTATAAATAATTCCCTTAGCTTAGAACTCATAGAGTAGTATAGGTAACAAATGCCATTTTGGGTCAAATTTTTAATATTGATTAACATTTAGCAAAAAATATTAAAAAAATTGATTTTTTTTTGTATAATATTAAAAAAATTGATTTTTTTTTGTATTTTAATTGTTTATCTCGCTCTAGAGCCCTTATGAGGAAGGTAGTTCAAAAAATTGTCTTCAAAAGTAGATCGAAATATTATTATTACTCAGCAGGAGATGCGCTTAGAATAGTAAACGGTTCACGATAATTGTTGGATCGAAAATTTGGATCGCATTATTTATTATATTTCCAAGGGATATAAAGTTATTGATGAAAATAAGATGAAATTTTCGCGTCTTTTTCGAAATAATATCAACTTCCCGTCTATTGTCATTGGGCTGTCAATGCGTTTTGTCATAAATGATTTTCTAAATAGATGCAAAACCAAAAGCTCTAAAAAATATCGCCCTAATATCAATTAATACTCCCCGGTAAGAATAAATATAATTCATCCGCATTCTGAAATATAAAGCAATTAAAAGCACTATAGTGGGCGACGGCCACCATTAAATATCGTACATTACGTCACGGGAAAAAGCTATAAAGCAAGCATACGCCGTGAATGCCACGTGATCATTTGAAAATGTATCAACAAAACGTTAAATGAAGATGGAAGGGGGCATTTTAGTTGCATATATATATATATATGTATGTGTATGTGTATGTATGTAAGTATTTATAGTTTCTTAGAAGTTTTTCGCTTTTGATTCAATCCAATGACTTTTCAGCTCTTTTACGTTTAAACATAAATTTGCTCTATTGTTATGGCGCTTAATATTTGAACCGTTACCTAGCGTATAGCGTATGAGAAGAGCTTGATGTTGTAGTTATTGTAGTCTTATTACTATCATGTTTCATTCTCCACGGATTGTTATCTTATTATGTGCTTTTTGTTGCCTTTGTTTCACAATTTTTTTCTTTCAGTCTCTTTTTGCCTGCGCTTATATGCAGTTTATACAATCGGTTTGTGGCATTTTCGTTCATTTCATCTGTGCGCTATACGTGTGCACATTTTTCCGTATTATTCATTTACGTGATTCCTTTTGTTGTTGTTTTTTTTTTTTTTTTTTTTTTTTTTTTTTTTTTCATAAATATAGAAACGTTTGTAAGCTTATTCGCTTTTAATAGCCAGTAGAAAAGTAGTATGAATATTGTTTTGGAATCTATTTTGTACCTTTACGAGAGCGCTCTGGTGTATATTAAATATTTTATAAATCAGATTGTTTTGGAAAGTCATTGCATTCTTTCGCCCAACAAATGGATTTAATAGCATTCTTTCACAGCCAAGCGGGCAGTTGAGCCGCATTTTCATTATGTAATTTAACAGTTAGGCCTGAGGTTAAGCAAGGCTTGTTATTATAAAGATTTGTACGATTCGACGGGATAGATTTTGTATGGTGGATTATCAGCTATGTCAGAAAGTCGAAAGCAGCAAAATCGGGCTTATTTTTAGTTTTCTAATGGTATTCAAACAACAACAAAAATAATTGAATGTGTAAGAAGAAAATGTATTGGCAGAAGATCAGTGTCTTAACAGATTTCATATATTGAAGATATACCAGATTTCAGAAGGTATATTGAAGCTAATGAAGACAGTATAAAGGGATTAACTGACGCATTATTTACCTAATAAATAGCAGCCATCTACAGGACATACAAGTGCTTAGCGTTACTTTTATTGTACTTTTAATATGAATTCATAGAAAAAATATTGCAATTAACTTGTGTGCGAATGTTTACATGATCAAGTAATGTGAAGTTAAATGGATAGAGTATTCTGGCGTTGTGATCGATCACTATTCATTCAACAGGGAAGATAAGGTTATAGTTTTTTGGCATCGCATCGAAAAGGGTAAGAATGAGTGAGCAATTTTTTTTTTTTTTGTAAAACAAGGCTGTTAAGCGTTACGGAACAAAAAAAAAAAAAAAAGAAGCAAATAAAATCATTACAATCACTCGGGTAAAAGGGGATCATTCAATACGACACAAAGCTTTGCAAATCTTTTCAACTTTTTAAACTTTTAGTAAAATACCAAAAATTATATGTTTATTTATTTATTTATTTATTGGATTTAAAGGCCGCCCGATAAATTTGATCATATGCACGCCTGTATTGGAAATTCTATCACACTTGAGACGATCAAAAAAATTATATATATTTTTCCAGCTAAAAGCACGTATGGGAGAACACCCATACAGTGGATTGGCTGACTTTAAATTGTATTAAAAATTAATCTCTTTGTCAAAAACTTTATCATTATTATTTACCCACTTTCATCATAAATACTCAAAATAAGACTTTGTTGCCACATAATGTCTTTCCTTTGGAAAGTATTGAGAGAATTGCGCTAAAATTTTATACATTTTAACTGTTTGAACGTAGTAGTTGTTTAACTTAAATAAAACGTTTAAACCTCGAAAATATTGTTAAGAACATTTCAATGAAATAAATTTTGAATATTTACTTAGTTGCTTATGAAGTCTTCAAGTCAAAATTAAAAATATAATAATTGTGTTTAAATGAATTATTGGAAAATTTAGAAGAGATTTTTTTCATTGATTATCCAATAAACAGTTGACAACAAAATGTGAAAAGTTTTTAAATAAACTTAACATTCTTTAGACTTAATTGCTTTCCGCACATCAACAATCATTTACACACATATTATTGTAAATGATTAAAGTACAATCTATACCCTAAACATGTTTTAATTTAAATTTACAAAAACAAAAACAACATAAAAAAAAAAAAATAAATAAAAAACAGGTAAGAACATAATGGGCAAGCTGGGCATACCTTACATCATCACTTTCCCTAATACGGTTATTCACTCGTTTAGGTGATAATGCAACAGATGCACATTATTTTCATGCAACCCCATACTGCCCATAGAAGCCCAGATAGGGTGAAGGGTGACCAAAACATCACATGGCGTGATCCAAATTTAGCAAACTTGATTTACTTCTCAAAAATATTACGCAGTTTCAGTTTCGGTCATAAAAAACAAAAAGTTAGACATATCTCTCCATATAAGCGCTTGCGTTTCATGATAACCTCTGTATATGTTGGACTCTTAAAAAATTGAGCTATGCGATCCAAATGCCATATCGTTCATGAATTAATCCATGGATTTATTTTCATCATAAAATATTGAGAATCAAACCTTTTTCTAAAGTGAGAAATCTTATATCGAGTCAAGTCCACGCAATACTCCAATGTGATTCAAATTTTGTTCACTTGATTTTTTTATCAAATTGCTGTCATGAATGAATTTATGCCTTTTTGTTATATAAGGGTTTGCATGGGGTGATATCCAAAAAATGGACCAACGTGGTCCAACTTTGGTAAGGTTGATTTCTTTATGAACCAATTTTCACTATGAAATATTGAAGATTAGATTGTTTAAACATATAAACATTCGCTTTTCGTTGGATAGGTTATATGATAGGGGACTCAAACAATTGCCTCAGCCAACCTATATTTTCCACATCAATTTAGAATGTCAAAATGCTATTATCTAGCGATTTTTATCAAGAAATTTTGGAAATTACAAGTTCAAAGTGGGCCGATGTATGAGGAGTGTTCGGAGGTTGGGACCGATCAGAACCATTGAATACAAAAAAGCATGGGCAGACATCAGCGGTCAGACGGACAGAAAAAGTTGTTGGTACAGGAAGAGGTGAGTGTATCTTAACATATCCTGCATCATAAGCGATGTAGGTGTACCTTCGGTTTGAGTCGAATTTTTATATGCTATACATTAACTTGTAATATTTGAGAGTAAAATGAAGCTTAGATGGTTCGATATATGACGTATGTCGTATCGTAATTTATTGTACATATATTTGCATGTATACACCTTTAAAGCGATTCTCGATACGTATGGAGGCGTTTGTCAAATCTAAAAGATGCTTGTGTCACAGCCATGGCAACAAAGAGGCTGTATTCAAATCAGGCAGAAATTTTATATCCTACGCAACTTGCGGTCCATGGGTATATTGCGTTCTTGCTGAAACATTCAATGCACCTGAGATCTTTTATTATACCGATCGATTCAGAATTACTAAAACTTGTCTGTTCGTCTTTTTTCGTATATTCAACCTAGAGGTCGCATTTTCTGACATATTTTAATGAAATTTATTGAACAGACGGGGCCTAACACTATTAAAAATGGTTTTGAATGGTTAACTTTTTGGACTAGTTTTCCTATAACGTCTTATTTGGAAAAACTGTTAGCGACATAGTTAGTGGGGTATTTAATGGTGGACGGTACCGAATTAAAGTGTTCTTCCTTGTTTAATATTCGATTTTAATGCTTGCGCATGATATATGCGCGTGATATTGTTTAAGGTACGCTTTCCAGGCGTCAAGGTACAATTTGCCATTAAATCATTGTTTGTTTTACTTACTAATATATATTGCACACTTTTAATTAAGAATTTATATATATATATATATATATATATATATATAAATTAGATTCATCCCTATACGTATGCGCTATAGGAGTGGAATGTAAGATATGGTTATTATAGCACTTTTACAAACCCTCTTACCATGAGCTAATTATTAATATTTGAAACAATCTGCCAAAATTGGCTATAAACACTTCCATCATTTTTTTTTTTTGTTTTTCTTTCTTTTAATTTTTCCGCTACATATTCACACTTATTTCATACGTCTATCATTTTACGCATATATTTCAGAAAAAAAAAAAAAAAAAAAAGAAAACGAAAACGTTACTCACATGAATTTTTCCATTTTTGAAATTTATGATAGAGAAATCCGGCGCATATCAGGAATATGACCGATACTATTAGCAAAGTTAATATAACTCCTACCCATATGTCGCTGACAACGCGTGAATATTCTACTTCATCTACGTAAGTGTGAGTTACATGTGTCTGCGGGTAAAGTTGTGATCCGGAACTGTCAGCTATCGTTTCATCGTCATGAGTAAACGATGTATCTTGTTTATAATCCAACGATATATTGGTCAGGGTGACGTCGACTCCCAAAGCTAATTGCTCCAATTTATTGATTAGGACTGAATAATTCTGAAATAAACTGAATTCAATGCGTTCACTATCGTTGTGATTTGTTATTGTTGCTGTTATCGTAGTGGACGGAAGTTCTGCCATAACTCGCCGTTAGTTTGGTAAGCCTGTTTTTTTTTTCAAGTTTTCGCGATAAGTGCTTAAACAAAATAATATTTTTTTCACTCGATTTCGCCTTCGATTCGGTTCTCAGTCTAGTATCTACAGATAGATTTCCGTTTTTATATATTTAATTTTTGTTGTTTTGTTGATTTTATTTATATTTTCAATTTATATATTCACGCCTTGTTCTGTCAATTAACAAGTGAATGTTAAATATATATTTTATTGAAAATCATATATAAAAAGAAAATCTGTTATATCTGAAATTTACTTTAATAAGAAGACAATGCATTTGTTATTTTTTTTATTTTAACTGACTTTTTGTCAAAATTCGCATGAGTAGCCTACTAGGTAAAGATTGCGACTACCAAAGTCAGTGTCCGCGTGTGTTCAAGCCTTAAGTGCCTCAGACTCGGATTTCGGTCAGTGTTCAGTCGGTAAAGGCGTAACACTTAATAATTGGGGACACCCGCCGATTTCGATTTCGTGTGAGGCACACGAGAGGCATCCCCTGAGTGATTGGTCGTATTAAAAAAGAAAATTCTTTACTTGGATTCTTTTGCATCTCAAATGTTTGACTGAAATGCATTTTCTTCTAAATTTCATTTTTTAAAACTATCATTTACGCCAGCGTAAGGTTTTACAAAATCAAGCCCCACCTGTTTTACAAGATCTTTCGCAATCGGAATTACGAAATATCTAAATAGAAAAGTTAAAATCACCTTCGATTACAAATGACTGAATGTACTTTGCAAAGATCTACACAGAAGCATATATATCTATAAATATTGCATTCAGACAAAAGATGGCATTAGTCAGGGGATATTGTTGTCTCTCTCAATTATAAGTAAAATTTTGATATTGCCAATTGCCAATATTCTATAATATTAGGTATTAGGCGTGACTGAAATTTTGCCATTCTTGCAGAAGAAACGGGGAAATTTTGATCGTAAGCCGGTTGCATTTTATGCGGACAATGGGGTGAAAACACGCAGAATGCCGAGATTTTCTTAACTTACGTTGTACTATGGGCGCCGCCTTTTACTGATTTCGCCCATTTTTGATATTAACCTATATGCAACGAGTTTTAATTTGGCTTTTGCCAAATTCGAAGTAGATATCTCCGTTTTTGTTACCGTGAGTACGTCTACCATAGCAATTAACAGAGAGCCGGATAGACTGACAAACATGTCTGGAACGGTTCAGATTCGATACGAATCAATGATTTGTAATCTCTATTGGGCTTCTGGGTGCTGCAAACGTTTTAAGAAGAGAATGAAATTTTAATATCCGTCTGAGTGGCCGATTAGGCAAGAGTCTCGACCAGCAACTCAATGGTCGTGGGTTCAAATCTCAACTGCCGTAGAATTTTTCATAAAGCCGAAAGCCTTAGATGTTAGCGCTTTAAGAGTTTAGTCTTAGAATTGATTTCTCTGGCGAAATTAATAATAATAATAATAATAATATTAATAATAATAATAATATTATGTGATTTTGATTGGGCGCGGGCGATATTTATTGAATTTGTGCACCGATGTTATAAGAACACCCACGGAATATACGTAGAAATTTTTATCGTTGTATCTGTCATGGTTTATAAGTATGACGAGCAAAAATAAAAATAATTTTTTTTTATTTTTAAAAACGGAGGTGGTCTCAGATTATATTCTACCATAGGCACCGTTTTAGCACCGATTCCTAAGCCAGTCTGCGTGCAAGAACTTCCAATGTTTTGATCAAGTTTTCAGTAGCTAGCTTCCTTTTTGCGGCGAGGAGAGCATTTAACACAAACAAACGGTTTAGACGATTTCGAATTTGATGCTGATCAAGAATATATATATGCTTGTGTTGAAAAATTGATACGTCCGTCGTTCTTCGACAATGGGTATAAAAAGGTAACATGGTGGGCATAAAGGGTGGGCTATTTGTGGGTTGACTAAATAAATAATTTTATCATTTTTAATTAAACTTTTATTATTCTTCGACAAGGGCACCCACCATTCATATTTTGAGCATTGGCCATATTAAATGTTGTCAAATCCGCCTGAGTGGCCGAAGGCGAGGAATCTTGACTATCAACTCAATGGTCGTGGGTTCGAATCTCAAGTGCGGTAGAGTTTTTAATAAAAGCCGATAGCCTTAGATGCTAGTGCTTTTAAGATTTTAGTCTTAGAATTTATTTCTCTGGCGAAATTAATAATAATAATAAATATTGTCTACTGCCAACCAACGTTTGCATTGCGGAGTTCAGCTTTTTCACCATGACCCCTTTTCGGGACACTTTCTCATTTGCGCATGCTTTGTGTTGTTTACAATGAGTTGCAAATTCTGCTTCAGCGCAAAATGGGATGAACTCGTGCACATTTTCGTGCGATGTTAGGAGGTTGCAAAAATTGGCGACAGTTACTTCTACAGGTAAAAATGATAAACAGATGGGATGTAAACAACAGGGGGTATACAAAAGTTGAATTCGAAAGGCCTGGAGGACCAAAAAAGTGTGAAAATAATGAATGAAAGCCACTGTATTAGTTGATGAAGCAATTGTTTCTAGACCTCTACATGCGATGGGAAAGATTCAAAAGCAAGAAAAATGTCTGTTGCGCAAATTGACTGAAAATGTCATTTTGCCTGTTTGGTGCAAGAGTTGCCCAGGGATACACTGTTGCAGTTCGAATGAAAAGTTCTGCCCACACCAGCACGCTAACCATACATGATGCCTTCTGATTAGCACTTGTTCAAATTGGTTCAGCATGGCTTGGCTGGTATGTGGATCCGCAAAATTGAAGAAGTGCGAAAATTGATCAATGGGTGGATCGCTGCTAAACTAATATAAGTTCTCTCGATACGATATCGTCATCTTGCCAAAAATATGATAAAATGACGTAGAAAATGAAGGAAAAATTTTGGTTAATATATACCGCATCGATCGAATGGCCAACACTCTTGCAGGCTTTTAAGATTAGCAAGAATGCATCGATCGAATTACTTTCAGTTTTGGTGACGAAGTCACATGCTTTAACAACGCGAAGACGAATTTTATCGCGACCGCCATTCGCAAGTCGTTCGAAATCAGTTGTTATGCCAGAAAACATTGTTATTGGAAATTTGAGGCAGCCTTAGGCACTCGTTCGACCTGTCCGCTTAAAGAATATAGTAGCGATGTTTCATAAGACGTAAGATCGTAACAGATAATGCACGCTATCGATATTTCAAGATGAATCATATCCTGCAAAGGTGCTTGGTGTCCGAAGCATTTGTTACGGAAAACTACTCACGTAGCAGCTGTACGTTTAGAGGAACGTAAAATGATCAATTCTGAACGATATATTACCGATTGTCTATCAAGGATCTTTGGGGCGATAAGGAAAACAAAAAAACGGCATCGAATCATCCTTTTGCTTGACAATGCGAACTCGCATGCATATCCCACTCATAATCGAGTATTTATGCACTGAACAAATCGAATTAGTGGATTATGCGTCGTGCAGTTATTAATTGCGTGCATAACGATTTTCGTCGTCGGCAGAAATGGAAAATGGTTCGCAGGTATGCAAAAGTGTATGGACTATAAAGAGAGGAACCTTTTTAAAAAACAATAAAGCAATTTTTAGAAGAGAAATGATTCTTTATTGCATTACTATGCTCAAAATATAAATACTGGACCACGTACGAGCTAACTTTTGGAAATGATATATAGTTTTCTGCGATCTCTACGCAATTGACAGTAACTTAAAGTGAATAGATTTTTTCACAATTAATATGTAGGTAAGAGTATGTAAAAATTTTGTGCTTAATATGAAACATTTTGAAGCATTGTTAAGAATAAGTTTCAAGTTAGAAACAGCTCGACAGAAACATTTTGATTATATAAGAATAGAAATCTAGAAGTTAAGCGATAACGATTGTTTTTTGTTTTGTAAAAAATATATTAAATGTTTACTTAGTATCGCCTGCATCACTCGCGTGATAAATGGGTATATTAAGCTTGCGCGGACGTCTGCAACGACCAGAAGAACTTGCGATAAATCTATCTTTTATTATACCGATCGATTAAGAATTATTAAGTTTAGTAAATCTGTCCGGCTGCCTACCTTACTTGGATGAAAATCGTTACATTGACATGCTTCGGTACAGGGACAAATCCTATTGAAAATTACTCATATCCCGATCATTTTTTCGATCATATCCCATATTAGGCAACACTTTGAAAAGGTTATTTAATTATGGGCAATGTTTTTACTTAATTAGTTAATTGAATATGTCGGCTTTGTTTAGATTTTTACATTTTTATAAGCACATTACAGTACTGAAGTATGAGCGATCATCTTACCCCATTCGTGCGTCTTTCGGCAAAAATACAATTGAACGGATCTTGTAACACACAC
The DNA here is from genome assembly GCF_014805625.2 of Glossina fuscipes. Taxonomy (NCBI): domain Eukaryota; kingdom Metazoa; phylum Arthropoda; class Insecta; order Diptera; family Glossinidae; genus Glossina; species Glossina fuscipes. The sequence continues at coordinate 10,185 of NW_024006094.1, read as the reverse complement.
AATAATAAGTCTATATTAGCATTAAGTTTGCATGTTAATTTACAAATGTTTGCACAAAATCTCCTTCAAGCATCTCTTGTACAAAGCCGAAATTTATCCTGTAAACAATCCATTAAAATTTGGTTTATAAATTCTGTTAAGAACTCTCTCATACTAGCCAGATATGTGAATGAATTGCATTTTCCTTATGTATGCAGCAAAATTTGTCTTAAATTTGACGAGAATGAGTTCAAGTTGAAAAGGATAACGTGCGTGCGCACAGTTGAGTAAGATGTAATCGAATTGTTTTGTCTGTTTATGAATCGGTTTTATATCATTTTTTCTCTTATTTTCATTTGCAATATTTTGTAAAGGTGAGATTTGTTACATATGTATATCTAATCAGTTTTACACAGAATTTTTACACATTGTATTTATTTAAATTTTTTATTTGCTCTAACGATAACGTTTCGCTTAAGTTTTTTTAACGTTGATAGCTTTAAAGTGGCTTGTACTGAGACGCTTAAAATTGTTGAAAATGTATTCTATTATCTATAATAGAACTCTAACTGCTGCACATATAATATATATATTACTTGAAGTTACTTTACGTTACTTAAAAATTATCTTTTGAATGCGTTGCTTAGATTAAAAAGTTTATTTAAATATTTACCAAGAAATTGTGCTTTTTTTTAACATTAGATTCATTAAATTTAAATCAATCTTTCTTAAATGCTATGAAAGCACTTCTATCTCATATCAAATAGTGTTTTGTTATATTCAATGTAAAGCAAGAATAATTTTTTCATTTTTTTCACGTGCGAATAGCACGCCGTACATTATATTGCATGTTATTATAAAATAATCTAATACCATGCCACGGTCCATAATTAAATACTCTACACCATCCTACAATTATCTATAGATCAGCTTTGCAAAATAATTCGTGATATGGGAAGTGATCGAAAAGTTAGTCCGATCCGAATCATTTTCTTCAATACCGTTCATCCTTCAGTCAGAGCATGTAACTGTATGAAATTTTATCAATCACGAACTCAAGAATTGCGGCCTATAGATTAAACAAATGACAAAACAACAGATGGAGGTCCTGTCTCGGCGTTGCATAAATTCACACAAGAAGCGTAATATACCCTTGTATCACAGCTCGTGTAGGGTATAAGAGTATTACAAATTTCCTTCACTCAAATTTGAATTTTTCTAGCTGTTCAAAGATTCCAATTGGATATTATTAATCTTGTTTGACCTTCCGTCTGTTTGCTTTTAAACTCAGTTGGAGCCTGTCTTGCAAAAATTTATTATTGAAAATATAATTAATTACAGTCTTTGTTCATTTATCCATCGCTATTACCGTCTAAGAGTAAATGATTTAATATGTAACCGGAATGTAAACCGGAAACTCAAAGGAGATGCAAGAATTTTCAATCAATCGAGATTTTCAAGTCATTTCAAGTCTTTGGCACTCAATTGTCAAATGCAGAATTTTATCAATTTATTTTAATATATAAAAATTGATTTTCTTAATATATTCAAATATTAATTTTCATTTATGTATTTTTTTTTTTTTTTTTCTTTTCTAAAGTGTATTTAATTTTATTACTGTTGTTTCACGTATTATTATTATTGTTATTATTATTATTATTATATTGTTTAAGTGGAAAATTTATTTCATATTTTTTATCATATTTTCTTCTTACATTTTTTTATATGTTACAAATTAATGTTTTCTCTCAATATATAGTGAATTATTTTTCAATTCATTTCATTATTTCACGGATCGATTACACATATTAAATGATCTCGAACTATTTACATGGGTGAATCAATGCTTCACTTTACCGTAGATAAAAAAAAAAAGTTATTTTCGTATGAGTCGTTTTTACATTTTACGCTAACTTGCTTGTTTTTTTTTTTTTCTTTCATCGATTTATTTATTTCCGATATATTTTCTATAACAAAAAAAAAAAAAATAAAAAAAATATAGTTCATCAAAAAGCAAAATAAACCGAAAAAAAGAAAAAAAAAGAAAAAAAAGATCGTAGTCACAAACTAAAGTAAATTCTTGGCTTTTATCATATGTTTCTTGTTTCGGTTTATATTTGCGTCGGCATGCTCTTAAACCTATCGAAAAATAACTATATACTTTCTTCAAAAGCAAAAATAATGGCAAAAAAAAAGAAAAAAACTAAAAATAAATAACGTAAATGTTCACCTTTAACAGTTTATGACAACTAATCAACTGTGTTTACTTTTGTTTATTTCTGATCTACAATTATACGACAGTTAAATTAAAAGCGTTTCACTTGCTCTTGAAGAGGAGCAGATAGGTGAGTATGAGTTGGTTGCGAATAACACGGTAACAGCGGCGAAAACTGAATGAATAAATTTTTGTTCTTTTTGAATTAAGTAAAGTAATAAGAAAAAAAACTTTTCCGTTTTTGCTTACACACAAAAACAAAAAAAAAAAGAAAGAAAAATGAAAAGAAAAGATATGAAACCGGCATGCATACGTAAATATTGATAGTAGGGAAGAATGCAAAAAAAGTGTGATGATACATACGCAAGTATATCTAGAAAAATTGTTTCAATGTTAATTAAAAATTCACTATTTAAATATGTTTTATATTATTAATTATATAAAGAAATGAAATTGTTTGTTTTTTAAAATAAATCATATATAGGGAATGAATGGATGAAATAACATGATATTCAGATATCTGCACAATATTCATTTATTGATGCTGATGCTGATGCTGATGCTGATTTCTCGTGGAATAAATTCACGGAGCGCCTCAATAGTCTCCAAGGGAATGTTGCACTCATTCGTGTACTCATCCGCTAATGGCTTCGATGATTTTCTTAGGTGGAGATTCTCCTGCTCCTTCTCCGTTCTCCTCTAAAACTCCCCATAACGATTCAATTATGTTGAGATCCGGCAATTGGGCTGGCCAGGGAATATGTTTAATGATATTCCGGTGCTCGTCAAATTGGAATTGAAAGTTTTTGGCTATGTGCAGAGGCGCGTTATCATTTTGAATATGGTAATGCCCCAAGTTAATCATTGATATTGTGGAGATATTAATTCGCAGTAAAGCGTACAAGCGGACCGGTTTCGGCCGTTTGTACGGAATAATGTGAATGTGAATTCATCAAACTATACCACATTCTTTCAATCATCAAGTGTATAGCTTTTTTGATCGCGCGCACCATATCTTTTGTGGCTTCCCTTTTCTATGAATTTTAGCTTTGTGAAGGCCCCGCCGTGTATATTTTTGTCAACACCAGATTACTCAATTGACTGTTCACATCTGCTGTCATTTTTGTCGTAGTGACTTTATGTTTGACCACAACTCCTTTTTAACGTTCGTGCATTTCTGTCAATTAAGACTTTGGGCTTCGTTCACTATTCCTTTTACCCGGTTTTATGTATATTGCAATTACCCGGAGTACTGGCGCTCATGAAACGTTAAACAGTTCAACTGATTTCGTCACAGAAACTCACGCTAACTGACCACCAACGATTTGCTCTCTTTCGAACTCTAAGAGATCACGCATTTCACCGATGTTCGCCTGTTTTAACCGCCGCACATCGAAGCGTATAACACATTGAAATATAACCTACAACACTTAGCACGTAAGCAGTGCAATATGTGCCCGTCTCCTCGTTTGCACGGTAACAGTGATGCCAATATATGTGTATATAATGTTCGCATTATTTTGTCCACCTCCAGGACATATATACCTGTTTATAGAGAATTCACGTTTCACTAATGCAATGAATTGAATTTTGCGCATTTGCTTAAAAGTGATTCAAGTCTATATGAAGCATTCGCTCGAAGCATCTGCCTCTCTGCTTCCCTCCATTCCCGGCTCTTTCCTAAAATCGCAATTACGATGAAAATTTACAGAAAAAAAAAAAAAAAAAAAACAGAACAACAACATCGAAAAGATGAAAAAGACCTTAGGCATAGAGCAGGCAAAGGATCGCGACTAATAATTCCAATGATCGCGAATTCAAATCTCAAATGCGGTAAAGTTTTCAATAAGGGCGAGCATTTCAGTCCATACTTTGCAAATTTATTTACAAATAAGTAAATAAAGGCCTAAATTTTAATTATTAAGTTTTCGCTGGAATACCGAACATCGTTGAAATCGGACCAAGGAACTCGTGCCTGCAACGAGCAATGCGTCATTCGTAAATGAGATGCGCTGCCTCAGGGTACTTTCAATCTATACAAATATTATTATTTACGATATCTATGGCGTTCTATTAAATTGTATAAAAATATGCTTTTTATTTTAAATATCGTATATTCGCATAACGTATCGTATACTAATTGATCTTTGCTCTCCGCATATATTATGCAATTAAATATCGTTGTATATATATACGGCATAAATGTTGCTTATCTATATGATGCACACGATATTATTATCAAATGTTTACTAAAGAGTTTCTTCGTTTCAGCACAAGTTAGTAATGCGTTTTAAAAAAAAAATAAATCAGTCCGAGCAGTACGTGAAATCTCTCTTATTCTTATTGCGCGTACATACATTTTTCATTGTAAAGATAAGTAAATGATGCTAACATAATAAAACTTTTAACAGCAGTCATCCGCTTATATTTTAAAAATTAATAATAAAGAAATTAACGTAACTTTTAGCAAAGCGCTTATCGTAAAATGTTAATTTATTTAGCTTATTACGCACTCAAGTCAAAACCGAACTCTTTACGTTTGCAATCCTTTGTTTAAGAATTCACTATATACTATGTTTATGAAATTTTATAAGAAATAGTATGCTAAACAATATTTCTCTCTAAATATAAAAATAAACCTTAAAAAAAATTAAAAATTTATCAGATACTGTAGATGATGTTCAATCATCTCATGTTGAGTACACATACTTTGGACATTTATAATAATAATAATAATAAGATGAGGTAACCTAATCTCATATAAATTTTTTGTCGAATATTTATATTTTATACCTTTGCCGGTTTATTATGCCTTAAGAACACGAAATCTCCACAGATGTAATTGTTATTCATTCAAACATAGAGATGAATATTGAAAACCAGAGATAAACTTCTGGCTTAGGCAAAAAGATCACTAGATCACTATACCGCTCTTCCTATGAGATATTACTTAGGTTATTCTAAACACAAGTTGTCGTTCGTCGATACTAATTTTCATAAGCGCACTTTCATAACATTTTGAAATTTTGATTACAAAAAAAAAAAAAAATTGTTGTTCTCTTATCATTGCAATCGCTGGATAATTTCATTTTGTCGAAAAGGAATAAACAACAACAGCTGACTAATTTCCCTACGCATATTAATCGATACTCTAAGCAACATCTATAATGCAATATCATATTCATCATTCATATATTATATTATTGTCATTGTCATTTAACTAACAATACTAGAGCGTATCGTAATGAATTTACAAAACAATAATAAAAGTTATTAAAAAATTTTACAAATTATTACAAACAGAATGGCAATAAGTATTTATAATCATCATCATTATTATTGTTATGTTTGAACTGGTTATTGCTAAAGATGCACTTGACTTGACTTTGTTACGATCATGTTTCCTTTTCGTTAACATTGTTTCAAAATTCACAATTCAATTGGTATGCATTAATTAATTGCAATCGTTTTACCATTAACTGTTGCGATAAACCGTAATCTGCATGCAAAATATTATTTGCTGATTAATCGATGTTGAAGGCACTCTTAAATTCCGATTTACTTAAAACATTTAAAGCAATTAAGGGGCAATAAATTTTCAATAAAATTCAAATATTTAATATTGCAAATAACGATGTATGTACGTGCGTTGCCGTTAAGATTGCTTTCTTTGGCAACCCGCTGTGTATTAACCCATATTTTCAAAGAAAAAAAAAAAACCAAAAAAAAAAAGAAAAAAAGAAGAGAAGTGAGCGCACTTGGATTCATCTCATCTCTCATTTCTATGCTGAGAAATGTGCATATGTATATATTATATATTACATATATATTTATATATATAAATATGTAATATATATATATATATGTATGTATTTATATATGTAATATATACGTATATATGTATGTATTTATATATGTAATATATATATATGTATGTGTTTATATATGTATATATATGTATATATATATATATATGTGTATGTATGTATGTATGTATGTTTCATATCGATCACCTAAAACTTCTAAATTGGTTGGTCTTATATCCTTTTCTCTTCCATCGACTCGTTGGCTATATAATCGATATTAGAATATGAAGCGACTTTCTTCAAACTTACAATTACTGATACGGCGAAAAGTGGGCAAAGGAGATCTTCTACAGAAGCCAAGTTTTATTTAAGTTTTAAAGCATGTGAAGGGCAACCGACAGTTTCACTTGCTATCACTCATCTTAGTTTTGCTTAAAAACTCATTTTTCTTTATCATCATATTTTCATTTATCTACGTTAGACTGAAGTATGTGGACCATCCATTTTTAAGCTCGGAACGTGAGCGTGATTAAAACACATTTCTAATTGAGATTTGGATCAATTTTTTTTTCAATGTATCGTTTGGATCTTAGTCAGTTGGGACCTTGGGAATTTGCTAAAACTTATTACAAAAACAATGGATCCATCAGTTTACACGATATCGTGTATGTGCGATGAAGTTTATATATGCTTGAAGGAACCCATTGCCATACAATCGCCGGCTATCCGATCGCAAACTGAAATTTCTCTGCTCGACGTACGGAGCTCGAACCGAAGTGGTTTTACGCTGTAAACAGCACAACATGGTTCACCTGCTCATCAACAAATATGGCGTAACAAGTGTAACGGTATCGATTATTTCAAGATTTCACATTTTTTTTTTTTTTTTCAATTAAGTTATAGTTAGCATAAGATTATTATTAATTTTTGCGCTTTTAAAAAATTAAACGTAATATTCTTTTTAATAATATTTATATTGTATCCTCGAAAATGCGATGCTTGTGTTTGATAGTAAAACTGTGAAGAGTCTGATAAGCCTTTTAAAAAAAAGTTTATGACGCGTAATAACGCAGTATGTAAGTTTTTAATTTTTTTTTATTTTTTTATTTTTTTGTCATTGTTGCATTAATTTTCAAGATGTCAGAAACAAGACATTTTTGATAACAAAAAAAAAAACAAAAAAAGTGAAAAATTTGAACTGAGTCAGTAGAGTTGCGAAATGTATTTTCAAATAAAGAAAATTAAAAAACAAATAAGTAAAATAATATAAAAATTCCTACGGAACGTACGTTAAATTTTTGAATTATTCGCGTACTTTCTAGATAGGATAACTTGATCAGGATTTGAAATTTCCATTGGCCAAGTTAAAAAAGGCGGCACTATCTACTTACCTATCTATCTACCTATCTATCGTTACGATACTGGGAAAAAAGCGTTACTTAGCATCTCTAGATTATACCACTAAACTGATTGGAATCAAAAGATGAAAAAAATCCTCATTTATTCCCCCAGAATTGCTTTATCGCCTTCAACGTGCTTACGCATTCGCTGCGAAGAGCTTATGTTAAAATTTTTTCCAATTTTTGGAAACAATTGATGAAATCTTTAAACAGTTTCTTCAACTTGGCTCTTGATTTCCCCGAAATGTGATTGTTCGAGTTAATTGAAGGGTCAGAAATCGCGAGCGATATTAAAGCGGACGAATGACGTCCTGGTAGTCAGAAATCATTATACTTTTTTTCTCTAAAATTGAATGGTCTTGTAATAAGTTAAGATTTTTAAACAAAAAAAAAACATTTTTTAAAATGGCACTCATTGACGATTGACGATAGTAAAAATCGAAAAACTGGTGCCCTTTATTTAGAAAAACACGTGTACCTCTGCAATTGCTTGCGTTGACATGTGATTCTACACAGATGTCAAAGTTACCGTAGCCATATAAAAAAATAAAAAAAAAATAAACAATTTTGTGTTTTGATAGCAGTCCGCTAATTAATTTTACTTTTTCTTTTCCGCACAGTGCTAAAGTCTGCGATTACCGCGGCTAATGCAGACAAGTTCACAATTGTTTTACTGGTATGTCGCAATTTATGCGCATTGTAGGTGTTTTCTATACCTATCGCGGAAGGATTTGTCAAATCGTGTGCAACGCCCAGAAGGAAGCTTCAGAGACTCCATAACGTATACGATGCTTGATAATGAGCATTCAATTCTGAGTCGATTTATGCATGTCCTTCTGTCCGTCTGTCTGTCTGTCTGCCCGTCTATGTGATATCTGTTGTAAACATTTTTCTAGCAGCTATCGAAAATTATGGGTTATTAAAAGTTCTTGAACGCAGGCTGATATCGAGAACAGACCGAATCGATTGAAGGACAGATCTATCATACCACGTAAACTGAGAATATCTCTTTTCTTCAGAAGGAATTTTAAATTGGTTTTTTGCTCATTATTCATACACAACATAGGATAAACGTAAACATACTTTCTGTGTTCGATGTTGTTAAATGAAAAATAGGTTGGATGGATAATTGCCAATGATAGCTTCTACAAAGTTCAGACTTTTCGAAATTAATTTCGTCAGTCTCACATGAACTAGTCCTTGCTGTAAAAAGTTGGTAGATTTTATTTAGCTTTTGTAGGTTTTTTTTTTTTCATCTGGACAGCGAAATGAGTCCCTTTTCCGTTAAGATTAAAGTTAAGATTAAGTTGAGGTTCTCCCGGCTATTAACTGTTTTATTTTTAAGTTTTTCTATCGAGACATATTTTCCTGTCCCCCCCATGGACCTAAACTTCTTTCAAATTTATGTTTATACTTACTTAATAAATAATTGATAAATATGAAAAAAATATGAAAGGAGCGAAATAGAAAAGAATATGCTTCGCCAACATGAAATAACATACATCTACTTTTCTGTCCACCTGTGTATACATACTTGTTTAATTCCAAGTATTACAAGTTGAATTTCACCTATGCTTCGTAATGCTTCGTAAGCACAGAAAACTCCAGAAAACAGGAATACTCTCTTCATTCTTCAACTTTCTTAAGCCAAGTGTCTTTAATGTCAACATTTAAAAAAAAAAACGTTTGCGAAATCCCAAAATTTAAAATAAAGTAAAAAAAAAAAAAAAAGGAATAAAATAAAGTATCATTTTACGATTGTTTTAAAATCGTTAATTAATGAAAAAAAAAAAAGAGAAAAGAAAGAATTAAATGCAATTGAATGCGAAATGGTCGGTAGTTAGCAGTAGCCAGACTGACTTATACAGCAAATGGTATTTCTCTCATGCACTAAGTTTGTTATAGACTTCACTACACTACTATGGACAAAGAGAAATTATTTGATGAGTTTCTCTATTAAGGTACCTAGGTAGGGTATCGATTATATACTTATTGTTATTGAAACTAAAATTGAAAGGTAAACGTGATAATAAACATTTGTACAAATAATAAATAATAGCAACAAATAATTTTCAAAGTCTAGGTCATTAATACGATATGCTTACTTTTCATTCATGCAAAGCAAATAAGGAAATTTTTTCCGCCTGCTTTTCAATATTTCATTCTTTTATACATACATATATATGAAAGAAGGGATAAATTACGAATCTGTACTCTATTAGTTAACATATAATGTTGAGCAGTTATACCACAAGATATATTAAATTTGCGCGAATGTGTCTGACACACAGATGAGAGACTGACGTTAGTTTCACTTACATTATATCGATCAATTGGAAATCATTTTGTTCCCTTTCTTATGCTCAACCTACAGGCCGTAATAATTATGCTACCGATGGACAAATCCTATTGAACTCTATTGATTGGATCGGATCCTTCCTCGTATAATGTTTTATTTCGCGGAATAGTGAATATGAAAACTAGTAATAGCATTATATTCGATCAAGACCAGATCTTTTATCGGATCGGATCGGATCGGATCCTTCCTCGTATAATGTTTTATTTCGAGGGATAGTGAATATGAAAACTAGTAATAGCATTATATTCGATCAAGACCAGATCTTTTATCGGATAGAATTGGATCGGATCCTTCCTCGTATAATGTTTTATTTCGCGGAATAGTGAATATGGAAACTAGTAATAGTATTATATTCGATCACGACCAGATCTTTTATCGGATCGGATCGGATCGGATCCTTCCTCGTATAATGTTTTATTTCGAGGA